>NC_091302.1:13237695-13315195 GCF_038502225.1 Cherax quadricarinatus | reverse complement strand
CTGATCATGGGTGACTTTAACCACAAGGAGATAGATTGGGAGAACTTGGACCCACATGGGGGCCAAGATACTTGGAGGGCTAAGATGATGGAGGTGGTACTGGAGAACTTCATGTACCAACACGTAAGGGACACTACAAGAGAGAGAGGAGAGGATGAACCAGCAAGGCTGGACTTAGTATTCACCTTCAGTAGTGCAGATATCGAGGACATCACATATGAAAGACCCCTTGGGGCCAGTGACCATGTGGTTGTAAGCTTCGAATACACAGTAGAGCTACAAGTGGAGGGAGAAGCAGGAAGGCCAGGACGAATGAAGCCAAACTACAAGAAAGGGGACTACACAGGAATGAGGAACTACCTGAACGGGGTTCAGTGGGACAGAGAACTGGCAGGGAAACCAGTTAATGAGATGATGGAATATGTAGCAATAAAATGCAAGGAGGCTGAGGAGAGGTTTGTACCCAAGGGTAACAGGAGTAATGAAAAAGCCAGGATGAGCCCATGGTTTACCCAAAGGTGCAGGGAGGCAAAAACCAAGTGTGCTAGGGAATGGAAGAAATATAGAAGGCAAAGGACCCAGGAGAATAAGGAGAACAGTCGTAGAGCCAGAAATGAATATGCACAGATAAGAAGGGAGGCCCAAAGACAATATGAAAATGACATAGCAGCGAAAGCCAAATCTGACCCGAAACTGTTGTACAGCCACATCAGGAGGAAAACAACAGTCAAGGACCAGGTAATCAGGCTAAGGAAGGAAGGAGGAGAGACAACAGGAAATGACCGGGAAGTATGTGAAGAACTCAACAAGAGATTCAAAGAAGTGTTCACAGAGGAGACAGAAGGGACTCCAGAAAGACGGAGAGGTGGGGCACACCACCAAGTGCTGGACACAGTGCACACAACCGAGGAAGAAGTGAAGAGGCTTCTGAGTGAGCTAGATACCTCAAAGGCAATGGGGCCAGATAACATCTCCCCATGGGTATTGAGAGAGGGAGCAGAGGCGCTATGTGTACCCCTAACAACAATATTCAATACATCTATCGAAACAGGGAGATTGCCTGAGGCATGGAAGACAGCAAATGTAGTCCCAATCTTTAAAAAAGGAGACAGACATGAAGCATTAAACTACAGACCAGTGTCACTGACATGTATAGTATGCAAAATCATGGAGAAGATTATCAGGAGAAGAGTGGTGGAACACCTAGAAAGGAATGATCTCATCAACAGCAGCCAGCATGGTTTCAGGGACGGGAAATCCTGTGTCACAAACCTACTGGAGTTCTATGACATGGTGACAGCAGTAAGACAAGAGAGAGAGGGGTGGGTGGATTGCATTTTCTTGGACTGCAAGAAGGCGTTTGACACAGTTCCACACAAGAGATTGGTGCAAAAACTGGAGGACCAAGCAGGGATAACAGGGAAGGCACTACAATGGATCAGGGAATACTTGTCAGGAAGACAGCAGCGAGTCATGGTACGTGGCGAGGTGTCAGAGTGGGCACCTGTGACCAGCGGGGTCCCGCAGGGGTCAGTCCTAGGACCAGTGCTGTTTCTGGTATTTGTGAACGACATGACGGAAGGAATAGACTCTGAGGTGTCCCTGTTTGCAGATGACGTGAAGTTGATGAGAAGAATACACTCGATCGAAGACCAGGCAGAACTACAAAGGGATCTGGACAGGCTGCAGAACTGGTCCAGCAATTGGCTCCTGGAGTTCAATCCCACCAAGTGCAAAGTCATGAAGATTGGGGAAGGGCAAAGAAGGCCGCAAACGGAGTACAGTCTAGGGGGTCAGAGACTACAAACCTCACTCAAGGAAAAAGATCTTGGGGTGAGTATAACACCAGGCACATCTCCTGAAGCGCACATCAACCAAATAACTGCTGCAGCATATGGGCGCCTAGCAAACCTCAGAACAGCATTCCGACATCTTAATAAGGAATCGTTCAGGACCCTGTACACCGTATACGTTAGGCCCATATTGGAGTATGCGGCACCAGTTTGGAACCCACACCTAGCCAAGCACGTAAAGAAACTAGAGAAAGTGCAAAGGTTTGCAACAAGACTAGTCCCAGAGCTAAGAGGTATGTCCTACGAGGAGAGGTTAAGGGAAATCAACCTGACGACACTGGAGGACAGGAGAGATAGGGGGGACATGATAACGACATACAAAATACTGAGAGGAATTGACAAGGTGGACAAAAACAGGATGTTCCAGAGATTGGACACAGTAACAAGGGGACACAGTTGGAAGCTAAAGACACAGATGAATCACAGGGATGTTAGGAAGTATTTCTTCAGCCACAGAGTAGTCAGTAAGTGGAATAGTTTGGGAAGCGATGTAGTGGAGGCAGGATCCATACATAGCTTTAAGCAGAGGTACGATAAAGCTCACGGCTCAGGGAGAGTGACCTAGTAGCGATCAGTGAAGAGGCGGGGCCAGGAGCTCGGACTCGACCCCCGCAACCTCAACTAGGTGAGTAACTAGGTGAGTACACACACACACACACCCACACACACACCCACACACACACAAACACACCCACACACACACACACACACACACACACACACACACACACACACACACACACCCCCACACACCCACACACACACCCACACACACACAAACACACACACACACACACACACACACACACACACACACACACACACACACACACACACACACACACACACACACACACACACACACCCACACACACACACACACACACACACACACACACACACACACACACACACACACACACACACACACACACACACACACACACACACATCTCGCTCCTTTTAATAAAGTTTTCCTTCTACATGTTTTATTGCCGTTCATCTTCTCTTGCTCTCTCATTTTACCCATTATTTCTTCCCATTCGTGTTCTCCTGTTCTCTCCTTTGTTTTTACCTCCTCTACCTTTCCAGTCACTGTTCCACTTTCTTAACTCGCTGAAGAAGCGAATTTTTCTTAAGCCAAAGTTATTTTATGATCGTCAGGTGAAGCGGTGAGCCCATGTGGGTTGTTAACTGAAAGATGCTGTGAAGGATTCGAACCTCCGTTTGCCCAAGGCGAGATGGTTCAGTTTTTTGGTTAAAGGGGTTTAACGTTTATCGACTACACGAGGGTCATTAAGGCTGTTCACTACTAGTTAGGAATTTGTTAATCTCAAACATATGGATATACACTGAGAGTCATACACACCTCTCTGTGTATATATTCTATATGAACAAGACAGATGTCCTGTCTATTCATATTCGCCTGGGTAATCACTTATCCGAACAACGTTTCGATCTCTTCTCCCAGCGAAACATCTGTTTGCATGCATGTAGAATGCTTTTATCAAAACTAATTAAGTTTCAGTGAAAGCTATGTATGTATGTATGTATGTAAGAATCTTTTTCACGTTTGTCTGAAATAATTTAACTGTCAAATAACTCCGTAACGTCAATTTCCAAAAGTTAGACGAAAAAATCGCTCTTTTGCAATTTATATATTTCTACCAAATTTGTTGGACACTGATTTTTCCCCTTCTCTTATTTTTTCCCTCAAGTTCTCCTAAATTTATGTTTACCCTTCTAAATTAATTCCCTGGCTTATTATTTCCCCTGTTATTATTTTCCTCTTCGTTTTTTTTCCACACGTTCTTTACAAATTTATTTTCTTTTCATTCTGTCAACTTTTTTTCCCCAACTTTAGCACTTGCTCAGACTAATCCCTTTCGTCTCTCACTGAAGTTTCCCAGAATCATTTTAGCTATTACCTTCCATCGCTTGACTTCTCTTAGTCTTTAACCAAATTTCGCTCTGCCGAGAAGAGTGTAGAAAGAACTCACACAGCGGAACAAACGTTTCTTTTTAGACCATCATTTCACTCTATACAGAGGTAATCGTCTTCTCGGTAAAAGGTTGTTTTTGTAACGTGTCTTCTCTCTCAGCGTAAGTAAATGGAAGAAGTGTAAACATCACGAGGACCAAGACAGTGTTGATTCACACCAAGTCGAATTTCAAATAGACACTGTCGATGTTGAATCATATGTTGTATTCTTGAAGATATTGAATGAGGAAGAGAGAGAGAAAGACAGAGAGAGAGAGAGAATGTGTTACTGATCACACTGGTTAGGTGCACAAAATGTAACTTATGATGTACAGATAGAGACAACTATAGCCGAAACTCGCCAAGTCTGTTGACTACTAAAAAAAGTAAAGCTGGCGCAGACGAAGCTTTTAATGCAACGTTTCGCTCAATGAGCATAAAACTCCACACAGATCGAAACGTTGCCACAATTAAAGTTGGAGAATTAAGCTACAAAAAAGACTCTTGAGACATTCAGTGACTGCCTGTACCTCAGAGTGACTACAGTAACAAAAGGAAGAGATTAGACGGCCATACAGAAACTCTTTTAATTTTCATATAAGATCCAAAGTAAGTCTTAGAAAGCAGGGATTAGTAGAGGTGGGTGTTAGACGAAATTATTACTACGGACAAATGCGAAAACCGAAGTACAGAACGCAGACTATGTAGCGTTGGGAGATTACCTATTCGGAACACGGTTGTGAAGACCCACGAGGTACAATTAACTTAGAACATGATGCAGTGCTTCGTAGGTATGTGTTGGGAGATCACATGAAGACTCGTACCAGCCCGGAGGAATGTTGATCTTGGATTTACCGGTGTTGTAGAAAGGGCAAAAAGAGTAGAAAAGAGAGCTTGTAAAAAGTAAGAGACATAAATGACAACAAATGTAAATATGGTGATTTTTGGAAGGAATTTTCATAGATGGGAATATGATAAGAGTGGTAATATAAAACCAGCCTAATAGTTAACGATAAAGCTAGGACAAAATAGTTATTTATGAAGACAGACACGATCAGATAGCTTGTAATAATATTAAATAGCAAGGAGGAAACGTCACTGAGACTGAGAGACAGTGAGTGGGAAGCTAAACAAAAATTTTACGAAGGCTGTGTTGGGGAAATGAGTTTCTGGTGCCCGAAAGTTTGAAAGAAATGAGGTAAAAACGAACAACATCCAGACAATAGAAGAAGTAATGCTGGAAAACCAGAAATCTGGCCTAAAATGCATGGAAGTGAAATTGAGAGACATTTTGACATGAGAGGAGAAGGAATGTGATATGACACGTGCAAGGTGAACATTCATGTGAGCTCCTGGATCGTTAGGAAATACTTGACAGTTGGGAAGTGGAAGGAGGAAGTTGGGGTCTTTGTTGAAGAGAAATTCTTTATGGAGATATGATGAAGGCGTAGAGAGTACAAGTATTCTACTTAGTCAATGTAAGTTCAAGAGGCAGGGCCAGGAGCTTGAATTCTATCACTGTGCATGCAAAATTTACACACACACACACACACACACACACACACACACACACACACACACACACACACACACACACACACACACACACACACACACACACACACACACAGGACAGAAGGGTCAGGGGAGACATGATAACGACATACAAAATACTGCATGGAAAAGACAAGATGAACAGAGACAAGATGTTCCAGATAGGGGACACAGAAACATGGGATTAATTACTCTTGGAAGCTGAAGATTCAGGAATGTTAGGAAGCATTTCTTCAGTCATAGAGTGGTCAGGAGGTGGAACAGTCTGGCGAGCGATGTAGTGGAGGCAGGAACCATACATAGCTATAAGACGAGGCATGATAAAGCTCATGGAGCAGGGAGAGAGAGGTCCCAGCAGCGTTCAGTGAAGAGGCGGGGCCAGGAGCTGAGTCTAGACCCCTGCAACTACAATTAGGTGAGTACACACACACACACACACATGCGCAGAGCTCAATACAAAGGCTCAAGAAATTGTGAAATTACTTATTAATTTTAGATGAGCAATGTTACTCTTCCTCCATTCATCCCTCTCACCTCCCTCCTTTCATCCCTCTCATCTCCTTCCCTTCCTTCATCCCTCTCAGCTTCTTCACTTCCTCTCACCTCCCTCCATCCCTCTCACCTCCTTCCCTTCATCATTCTCATCTCCCTGCCTTCCTTCCTTCCTTCCTTCCTCTGACCTCCCTGCTTTTCCCTACCCTCCCTATCTCTTTCATTTTTGTCTCGCTCCTTCCTCTCCTCTCTTCCTCACAGCATCATCTCTGCCTCCCAGCATCATCTCTTCTTTGCCTCCCAGCATTATCTCTTTCTTGCCTCCCAGCATCATCTCTTCCCTTCCTCCCAGCATCATCTCCTTCCTTCCTCCCAGCATCATCTCCTTCCTGCCTCCCAGCATCATCTTTTCTCTGCCTCCCAGCATCATCTCTTCTCTGCCTCCCAGCATCATATCTTTCCTGCCTCCCAGCATCATCTCTTCTCTGCCTCCCTCCTTCCTCTCTTCCCTACCTCCTAGTTACCTCTCATCCATGCCTCCCTCCTTTCCCTTTCTTCCTGCCTCTCTGCTTCCTCTCCTCCTTGCCTCCCTGCTTACTGTGCTCTCTGCCTCCTACTTCCTCTGCTCTCTGCATCCCTGCTTCCCTCTTCCTTGCCTCTGCTTATTCTGCTCTTTGACTTTCTGACTCCTCTGCTCTCTGCCTTTCTGCTTTCTCTCCTCTCTACTTCCCTGCTTCCTGCACTCTCGGCTGCCTCTGCTTTCTGCCTCCCTGCTTCTTCTGTTCTTTGTTTTCTCTGATGTCTGCCTGCCTGCTTACTCTGCTCTCTGCCTCCCGACACAGCACACAGTGGTGATCTAAAATGCATGGCTTCCTGCGGCTTTCTTGCTGGGCGTGATAGCTGGGCCAGAGACCCGTCTCACAGTTGTAGCAAACAGTGCCACCACAACGAAAGTGTTCCCTGACGATACCACTGGTGTGTGTGTGTGTGTGTGTGTGTGTGTGTGTGTGTGTGTGTGTGTGTGTGTGTGTGTGTGTGTGTGTGTGTGTGTGTGTGTGTGTGTGTGTGAACCAGTTGTATGTTTACTGTCAAGGGTAAGATTGCCAGAATATATCACGAGAAGTGTTTCTACAAGGTGTTGTCTCTGTCATACTTACTCATGAAGCTCTGTGAGGAGTCTGCCTCTGCAAATGAATTATGACAGCTCTGTAGATCGTTGTAGCCTTTTTCTTTCCTCTTTTTTTCCAGGTTCTCGTTTTTCACAAAAAAAAGAATATTTTCCTGTCTCTTCTAAGCATCATGAATGTCGATATCATGACTCCTCTTTCCTTTTTATTGTCTAATGTAATTGAATGTTTTTCTTTTTTCCGATGATCATATCCCTTAGTGCCTGGTTAAACTTGATTAGGTGTTGCTGTACGCAAGTGATGTACACATCCTATTGAGCTGATATATGCAGTGCATTTGGTCTAATCACACATACCACCTAAATTGATTGAATCTTGCAGTCTTTGTCAACTTTCCAAATTGTATCTCATATTATCTGCTCTCTTCTCTACATTTTGTAACCCTACTAATGCTCGGGTTTAATGTAAGTAGCCACTTCTCTGACCATATATGCAAATTGTCTAGATCATTTTGTAACCATTCCCTGTTAACTGTAATAAATCACTCTCCGTGTTCGTTATAAATCCTCCAAGAAGACGATAACATAAGACTAACTCTTCTGTGTTTATTTACCTTAAGTCAATGTGACCTGACCTGACTAGGTTGGGTGCATTGGCTTAAGCCGGTAGGGACTTGGACCTGCCTCGCATGGGCCAGTAGGCCTTCTGCAGTGTTCCTTCGTTCTTATGTTCTTATGTTCTTATGTTATCCCCCACGTTTTACTTACTAGACAATTCATGTTCGTTGTGTCTCGTTATCCAAATTTGTCATCACACAGAGTTTCCCATGTTAGAAGCACACACTACCGTAATAATTATTTCCATCAGTGTACTCAACACTCTTCCTCCTGCACTTCCTTCGTAATATAAAGAATGTGAAATCTGGTTCTTCCTACTCAACTTTAAACACATTGCTGATCAAGACTTTACATCAAGTTTCTCTCAACACTGAACTTTGTCATAAATGACGAACTTGACATACGTGACAAGGCTCGGTAGTGAGCAATTTCTCATTTGAATTTAAGATTTATTGCAAGTGATTGTATTCTCATCCCTTGCAATACTTTACACACTCTTACTCTTACATATTGTATCAAAATAATCTTTCATTATCAACAGTGTAGACAGGTTTTTTTAAGCACTAGTGTAAGAAGTGTGTCAGTCTGTCTCTCTTTGTGATGCTCAGTGATTTCTGCTGAGCTGCCACAGATTCTCAGTAGATTAGAGGTTTCTTTTTTTTCTCCTCCTTCTTCTTCTTCTTCTTCTTATTATTATTATTATTATTATTATTGTTATTATTATTATTATTATTATTATTATTATTATTATTATTATTATTATTATTATTACTATTATTATTATTATTATTATTATTATTATTATTATTATTATTATTATTATTATTATCATATTGTTGTTGTTGCTGTTATAATAATAATAATAATAATAATAATAATAATAATAATAATAATAATAATAATAATAATAATAATAATAATAATAATTCTCATTATTATTATTATTATTATTATCATTATTATTTGTAGAAAATGTTCAAAAATTCCCTGGCGGTGGTGCGTAGCAAAACGAATAGTGGAAGCCTTGTACAGTAGCATGTTTCTTAAGTCGCTACAAGTGAGACATGTTCACAACCTAAAAGATACTCAGACAGGAGGGAACTGAGAGTACTGACACAACTCTCATCTTGGACTGTCTTTTTGAATGTCATCTCACCTCCTTGACCTGTTCTCCTCGTTCTACTCTTCCTTCTTTCCTCCTCCTCTTCTCCTTCCCCGTCTCTTCCCCTTCTCCCCCTCTTACAGTCAAATTCCCCGCCACTTGCCTGTACATGACAGTCAAACATCCCTGCCAGTAATGCGCTCCGCCTTCGTGCGTTTTATTAAGGGTAGAACTTTTTCCCCACCACCTCGACGATTACCAATTGTTCTTGGATGAAAAAGTTGAAAATCAGCTGATCCTGCCAGCTCAGACAAGTTGATTAGGGAAGTTGGTAACTCCAAGAAACAGCCAAGACTTGGGATGGAGTAGTGTGGGAGGAAGAGATGGAGGATGGCGTGGAGGAGAAAATTTTGAGGGAGTATTCGGGTAAGAAGTTTAATGGAGTTTGAAAGGATTGGGCTGGACAGGGAATTTGAGGGAGTTTTCTGGGGAATAGTTGGGGCAACTAGGGGAAGGAATTGCTAGGAACTGGTGAAGGAATTTGATGGAATTGTTGGTGTGATGGCATATGAGGCAGTGTGAGGGAATATAAGGCAGTGTGAGGGAATATAAGGCAGTGTGAGGGAATATAAGGCAGCGTGAGGGAACATGAGGCAGTGTCAGAGAACATGAGGCAGTGTGAGGGAAGATAAGGCAGTGGAAAGGAATATAACGCAGTGTGAGGGAACATGAGGTAGTGTGAGGGAACATAAGGCAGTGTGAAGGAACATGAGGCAGTGTGAGAAAACATGAGGCAGTGTGAAAGAACATGAAGCAGTGTGAGATAACATGAGGCAGTGTGAAAGAACATGAGGCAGTGTGAGAGAACATGAGGCCGTGTGAAAGAACATGAAGCAGTGTGAAGGAACATTAGGCAGTGTGAGAGAACATGAAGCATTGTGAAGGAACATGAAGCAGTGTGAGAGAACATGAAGCAGTGTGAAGGAATATGAAGCAGTGTGAGAGAACATGAGCAGTGTGAGAGAACATGAAGAAGTGTGAAGGAACATGAAGCAGTGTGAAGGAAAATGAGGCAGTGTGAGAGAACATGAAGCAGTGTGAAAGAACATGAGGCAGTGTGAAATAACATGAGGCAGTGTGAAGGAACATGAGGCAGTGTGAAGGAACATGAGGCAGTGTGAGAGAACATGAAGCAGTGTGAAGGAACATGAAGCAGTGTGAGAGAACATGAGGCAGTGTGAAGGAACATGAGGCAGTGTGAGAGAACATGAAGCAGTGTGAAGGAACATGAAGAGGTGTGAGAGAACATGAGGCAGTGTGAAGGAACATGAAGCAGTGTTAAGGAACATGAGGCAGTGTGAGAGAACATGAAGAAGTGTGAAGGAACATGAGGCAGTGTGAGAGAACATGAAGCAGTGTGAAGGAACATGAAGCAGTGTAAGAGAACATGAGGCAGTGTGAGAGAACATGAAGCAGTGTGAGAGAACATGAGGCAGTGTGAAGGAACATGAGGCAGTGTGAAGGAACATGAGGCAGTGTGAAGGAACATGAGGCAGTGTGAAGGAACATGAGGCAGTGTGAGAGAACATGAAGCAGTGTGAAGGAACATGAGGCAGTGTGAGAGAACATGAGGCAGTGTGAAGGAACATGAGGCAGTGTGAAGGAACATGAGGCAGTGTGAGAGAACATGAAGCAGTGTGAAGGAACATGAAGAGGTGTGAGAGAACATGAGGCAGTGTGAAGGAACATGAAGCAGTGTGAAGGAACATGAGGCAGTGTGAGAGAACATGAAGAAGTGTGAAGGAACATGAGGCAGTGTGAGAGAACATGAATAAGTGTGAAGGACCATGAGGCAGTGTGAGAGAACATGAGGCAGAGTGAAGGAACATGAGGTAGTGTGAGAGAACATGAAGCAGTGTGAAGGAACATGAGGCAGTGTGAAGGAACATGAGGCAGTGTGAGAGAACATGAAGCAGTGTGAAGGAACATGTGGCAGTGTGAGAGAACATGAAGAAGTGTGAAGGAACATGAGGCAGTGTGAGAGAACATGAGGCAGAGTGAAGGAACATGAGCCAGTGTGAGAGAACATGAAGCAGTGCGAAGGAACATGAGGCAGTGTGAAGGAACATGAGGCAGTGTGAGAGAACATGAAGCAGTGTGAAGAAATATGAAGCAGTGTGAGAGAGCATGAAACAGTGTGAGAGAACATGAAGCAGTGTGAGAGAACATGAAGCAGTGTGAGAAAACATGAAGCAGTGTGAGAGAACATGAAGCAGTGTGAGAGAACATGAAGCAGTGTGAAGGAACATGAAGAGGTGTGAGAGAACATGAGGCAGTGTGAGAGAACATGAAGCAGTGTGAAGGAACATGAGGCAGTGTGAGAGAACATGAGGCAGAGTGAAGGAACATGAGGCAGTGTGAGAGAACATGAAGCAGTGTGAAGGAACATGAGGCAGTGTGAAGGAACATGAGGCAGTGTGAGAGAACATGAAGCAGTGTGAAGGAATATGAAGCAGTGTGAGAGAGCATGAAGCAGTGTGAGAGAACATGAAACAGTGTGAGAGAACATGAGGCATTGTGAGAGAACATGAAGCAGTGTGAGAGAACATGAGGCAGTGTGAGAGAACATGAGGCAGTGTGAGAGAACATGAAGCAGTGTGAGAGAACTTGAGGCAGTGTGAGAGAACATGAGGCAGTGTGAGAGAACATGAAGCAGTGTGAGAGAACATGAGGCAATGTGAGAGAACATGAAGTAGTGAGAAAGAACATGAAGCAGTGTGAGAGAACATGAAGCAGTGTGAAGGAACATGAAGCAGTGTGAGAGAACATGAGGCAGTGTGAGAGAACATGAAGCAGTGTGAGAGAACATGAGGCAGTGTGAAGGAACATGAGGCAGTGTGAAGGAACATGAGGCAGTGTGAAGGAACATGAGGCAGTGTGAAGGAACATGAGGCAGTGTGAAGGAACATGAAGAGGTATGAGAGAACATGAGGCAGTGCGAGAGAACATGAAGCAGTGTGAGAGAACATGAGGCAGTGTGAGAGAACATGAAGCAGTGTGAGAGAACATGAGACAGTGTGAGAGAACATGAGACAGTGTGTGAGAACATGAAGCAGTGTAAGACAACATGAGGCAGTGTGAAGGAACATGAGGCAGTGTGAGAGAACATGAAGCAGTGTGAGAGAACATGAGGCAGTGTGAGAGAACATGAAGCAGTGTAAGACAACATGAGGCAGTGTGAAGGAACATGAGGCAGTGTGAGAGAACATGAAGCAGTGTGAGAGAACATGAGGCAGTGTGAGAAAACATGAAGCAGTGTGAGAGAACATGAAGTAGTGTGAGAGAACATGAAGCAGTGTGAAGGAACATGAGGCAATGTGAAGGAACATGAGGCAGTGTGAAGGAACATGGAGAGGTGTAAAGGAACATGAAGAGGTTTGAGAGAACATGAGGCAGTGTGAGAGAACATGAGGCCGTGTGAAAGAACATGAAGCAGTGTGAAGGAACATGAGGCAGTGTGAGAGAACATGAAGCATTGTGAAGGAACATGAAGCAGTGTGAGAGAACATGAAGCAGTGTGAAGGAACATGAAGCAGTGTGAGAGAACATGAGCAGTGTGAGAGAACATGAAGAAGTGTGAAGGAACATGAAGCAGTGTGAAGGAACATGACGCAGTGTGAGAGAACATGAAGCAGTGTGAAAGAACATGAGGCAGTGTGAAATAACATGAGGCAGTGTGAAGGAACATGAGGCAGTGTGAAGGAACATGAGGCAGTGTGAGAGAACATGAAGCAGTGTGAAGGAACATTAAGCAGTGTGAGAGAACATGAGGCAGTGTGAAGGAACATGAGGCAGTGTGAAGGAACATGAAGAGGTGTGAGAGAACATGAGGCAGTGTGAAGGAACATGAAGAGGTGTGAGAGAACATGAGGCAGTGTGAAGGAACATGAAGCAGTGTGAAGGAACATGAGGCAGTGTGAGAGAACATGAAGAAGTGTGAAGGAACATGAGGCAGTGTGAGAGAACATGAATAAGTGTGAAGGACCATGAGGCAGTGTGAGAGAACATGAGGCAGAGTGAAGGAACATGAGGTAGTGTGAGAGAACATGAAGCAGTGTGAAGGAACATGAGGCAGTGTGAAGGAACATGAGGCAGTGTGAGAGAACATGAAGCAGTGTGAAGGAACATGTGGCAGTGTGAGAGAACATGAAGAAGTGTGAAGGAACATGAGGCAGTGTGAGAGAACATGAGGCAGAGTGAAGGAACATGAGGCAGTGTGAGAGAACATGAAGCAGTGTGAAGGAACATGAGGCAGTGTGAAGGAACATGAGGCAGTGTGAGAGAACATGAAGCAGTGTGAAGGAATATGAAGCAGTGTGAGAGAGCATGAAGCAGTGTGAGAGAACATGAAGCAGTGTGAGAGAACATGAGGCAGTGTGAGAGAACATGAAGCAGTGTGAGAGAACATGAGGCAGTGTGAGAGAACATGAGGCAGTGTGAGAGAACATGAAGCAGTGTGAAGGAACATGAAGAGGTGTGAGAGAACATGAGGCAGTGTGAGAGAACATGAAGCAGTGTGAAGGAACATGAGGCAGTGTGAGAGAACATGAGGCAGAGTGAAGGAACATGAGGCAGTGTGAGAGAACATGAAGCAGTGTGAAGGAACATGAGGCAGTGTGAAGGAACATGAGGCAGTGTGAGAGAACATGAAGCTGTGTGAAGGAATATGAAGCAGTGTGAGAGAGCATGAAGCAGTGTGAGAGAACATGAAACAGTGTGAGAGAACATGAGGCATTGTGAGAGAACATGAAGCAGTGTGAGAGAACATGAGGCAGTGTGAGAGAACATGAGGCAGTGTGAGAGAACATGAAGTAGTGAGAAAGAACATGAAGCAGTGTGAGAGAACATGAAGCAGTGTGAGAGAACTTGAGGCAGTGTGAGAGAACATGAGGCAGTGTGAGAGAACATGAAGTAGTGAGAAAGAACATGAAGCAGTGTGAGAGAACATGAAGCAGTGTGAAGGAACAGTGTGAAGAAGCAGTGTGAGAGAACATGAGGCAGTGTGAGAGAACATGAAGCAGTGTGAGAGAACATGAGGCAGTGTGAAGGAACATGAGGCAGTGTGAAGGAACATGAGGCAGTGTGAAGGAACATGAGGCAGTGTGAAGGAACATGAGGCAGTGTGAAGGAACATGAAGAGGTATGAGAGAACATGAGGCAGTGCGAGAGAACATGAAGCAGTGTGAGAGAACATGAGGCAGTGTGAGAGAACATGAGGCAGTGTGAAGGAACATGAGGCAGTGTGAGAGAACATGAGGCAGTGTGAGAGAACATGAAGCAGTGTGAGAGAACATGAGGCAGTGTGAGAGAACATGAAGCAGTGTAAGACAACATGAGGCAGTGTGAAGGAACATGAGGCAGTGTGAGAGAACATGAAGCAGTGTGAAGGAACATGAGGCAGTGTGAAGGAACATGAAGCAGTGTGAAGGAACATGAGGCAGTGTGAGAGAACATGAAGCAGTGTGAGAGAACATGAGGCAGTGTGAGAAAACATGAGGCAGTGTGAGAGAGCATGAAGCAGTGTGAGAGAACATGAAGCAGTGTGAGAGAACATGAAGCAGTGTGAGAAAACATGAAGCAGTGTGAGAGAACATGAAGCAGTGTTAAGGAACATGAGGCAGTGTGAGAGAACATGAAGAAGTGTGAAGGAACATGAAGCAGTGTTAAGGAACATGAGGCAGTGTGAGAGAACATGAAGAAGTGTGAAGGAACATGAGGCAGTGTGAGAGAACATGAGGCAGTGTGAGAGAACATGAGGCAGTGTGAGAGAACATGAAGCAGTGTGAGAGAACATGAAGCAGTGTGAGAGAACATGAAGCGGTGTGAAGGAACATGAAGCAGTGTGAGAGAACATGAGCCAGTGTGAGAGAACATGAAGCAGTGTGAAGGAACATGAGGCAATGTGAAGGAACATGAGGCAGTGTGAAGGAACATGAAGAGGTGTAAAGGAACATGAAGAGGTGTGAGAGAACATGAGGCAGTGTGAGAGAACATGAGGCAGTGTGAGAGAACATGAAGCAGTGTGAGAGAACATGAGGCAGTGTGAGAGATCATGAGGCAGTGTGAAGGAACATGAGGCAGTGTGAGAGAACATGAAGCAGTGTGAGAGAACATGAGGCAGTGTGAGAGAACATGAGGCAGTGTGAAGGAACATGAGGCAGTGTGAGAGAACATGAGGCAGTGTGAGAGAGCATGAAGCAGTGTGCGAGAACATGAAGCAGTGTGAGAGAACATGAGGCAGTGTGAGAGAACATGAAGCAGTGTGAGAGAACATGAAGCAGTGTGAAGGAAGATGAAGCAGTGTTAGAGAACATGAGGCAGTGTGAGAGAACAGGAAGCAGTGTGAAGGAACATGAAACAGTGTGAGAGAACATGAGGCAGTGTGAAGGAATATGAAGCAGTGTGAGAGAACATGAAGCAGTGTGAAGGAACATGAGGCATTGTGAAGGAACATGAGGCAGTGTGAAAGAACATGAGGCAGTGTGAGAGAACATGAAGCAGTGTGAAGAACATGAAGCAGTGTGAGGAACATGAAGCAGTGTGAGAGAACATGAGGCAGTGTGAAAGAACATGAAGCAGTGTGAAGGAACATGAGGCAGTGTGAGAGAACATGAGGCAGTGTGAAGGAACATGAGGCAGTGTGAAGGAACATGAGGCAGTATGGAGGAACATGAGGCAGTGTGAGAGAACATGAAGCAGTGTGAGAGCATGAGGCAGTGTGAAGGAACATGAGGCAGTGTGAAGGAACATGAAGCAGTGTGAAGGAACATGAGGCAGTGTGAGGGAACATGAAGCAGTGTGAAGGAACATGAGGCAGTGTGAGAGAACATGAGGCAGTGTGAAGGAACATGAGACAGTGTGAAGGAACATCAGGCAGTGTGAAAGAAGATGAAGCAGTGTGAAGGAACATGAGGCAGTGTGAGTGAATATGAAGCTCTCTAAAGCTCTCGCTTCACACGGCGATTGTCCGGGTTCGATTCCCGGTGAGGGTAGAAACATTGGGCGTGTTTCCTTACATCGGTTGTCTATGTTTCCCATCAGTAAAATGGGTACCTGAGAGTTAATCGACTGGTGTGGGTCGCATCCTGGAACAAAACTGACCTAATTTGCTCGAAATGCTCAGCATAACAAGCGGCTTTCTAAGTACTAGTATGTCACAGATGTCAGCTAGGACTGTATACCTTGAACATGTACTTGTAGTAAATAAAGATATATTATTTTTATTCTTACTGAGTTTCGGTATGATGGAAGTATTGAAGGGAACGTCTACACCAAGGTAGCTGTAAGATTTAACATTAACATTAAGATTTAACACTACAGACAGATGGGTGGGGGATGTCGTTTGCCTGTCAATATCTTTGTTTTAGATGAAGACACGATGAGGCCTTATCGATTACAAATTGCTTGAACTTCATTAAGAATGGTACTCATCTTCGTATGCCCTGTTGTATGGATCATGATGTCATCAGCATAGCTTATAGCTGTATGTTTAGGTGAGGCAGGTAGAGCATTTAGGAGAGCATTAATCAGAACATTAAATAGCACTGGAGTAAGAACTCCTCCCTGTTGTGTACCTAGGGGCATTTCTTTAGACTCACTTTTCAAGCTTTGGTAAAGGACAGAGGATACTTTACTTGACAGATAGCTTATTATCCAACTAAGTAAGCTACCATCAATATTCATTTTGGCTAGTTCATGTAGGATAACGGTTCTGTTTCCGATATCAAATGCACATTCTTAGATCAAGAAATGTGATAAAATTAACAGAGGTGTGTGTAGTGAGAAAGATGGAAATATAATTCTTCACATAATTTCCTTTCATGAACCCACAGAGATGAGGGAAAGTTGGTGTCTGACTGTACTATTGTCTGTTAAGTATCATTCTATCAAACGTTTTACGAAGACAACTAGTTAAGGAGATCAGTCTAAATGTATTAAGCTGTTGCGGCTAAGGGATAGGCACAATGAGACTATTGGTCCAGTAAGTAGGAAGGACACTATGAGTATAACTGATATTAAACAGTGCAAATAAAGGGTTATCAGGGACCTGCCTTAGAGTCATGAGGATATAATAAGTTATATCATCCTGTACAGGAGCGGTTGAAGGGACAATCACTCTCATCAGTATTTTGGCTAATAAAATTAAACAATTTCGAAGCACTCTCTTGGGTTTTTTCCTAATATAAGATGGGAGATTTTCATGCCTTATTGGTTAGGACCAGTTATTTATGAGGTCATTTGTTTTTTCAAGAAGAAAGAGATGAGCAACATTACTAGTCTTCTTCCTGGTTAATTTTTTATACCCTTCCAAGCCAAACTTAAAGGGGTAGACCTATTTAACCCGCTAACAAACTGTTCCCATTCCTGTTGCCTAAGATCTTGCTTTCTATTATTGCAGTTGCTAGTGCAGCTTGGAACGCTCTGAGCAGGTCTGGAGTTCTCATTCACGATACCAATCATTCTAGCTGCATGTGTTAAATTGCGTAGTTGTGGGTCATTATAGTATTTACAATGGTATTTGTTGCAATTTATGGTAGAAGATTCATATCGTCTTTTTCTGTTTACTTGATTTATGAGCACATTCTCAATAGTGGCAACTAAATCATCATTGAATTTTTGTGTGCCATTTGGCTCGTAATTCTTATACCATTGATCCAAGTAGTCAATGAAGTTGTCTCTGTGTACTGGGTTAAGAAGTTTTCTCCTTTTGTATTTAGTTCCTCGATTTCTGGAGATATGATCAAGACATACAGTTGTGAGTCTTGTGAAATGATCAGGTAGATCATCATCAACTATGACAAAGTCATGCATCGTATATGATACATTAACTCCAAGGAACAGATCTAGTATGTATGTAAATGTAAATGGGCTCAATGGTGCCCTCAATTCGAACATTATCATACTTAGAAATTTCACTAGTTTAGTTCCATTGGTGTTTATTATACACTCACCAATATTCTTATGTATGGCATTAATTAAAGTCTCCAAGAATGAGGGTAGGTTCACTATTGATGTGATCTGGTAAAGCGTGCGTATATTTTAACACCATGATACTGCATGTTTGCTCGACTCTGTAAGGCAAGGAGTGAATGTGACAAGTTCTTTCTAGCATACATCACACAACAGTTGATTGACCTTAAGTTATAAGCTACATATCCAGGCAATTTTGGTGAAGGTACTGGAAGCAATGTTCCATGAAAAAAAATGTAATCGATCCATTGTAGTAAGTTATTGCAATCTCTTGCTCATAAGATGGCAAGATTATTATGCTTTATCTACAATGTACAAACACTTCAGATGTAATAGCATAGGCTGTACATTTTTATTTTCATAACCTTTTTCTTCAAGCATTTCCCTGCAGTTTGCCAGCACATTCCTAGGCAATGAAGCCAAGACCCATTGACTTCTTCCTCGCAAATTGCAACTAAGATGGGTGAGCCAAGGACCAGGTTCCAGTAGGAGGAGATGTTGCCTTCAGAGAGGCTGTCGTGAGTCTGACTCTGCGGGAACATTGGTGGCGGGGGCTAACTTCCGCGCATTATGAAATTATGAGCATTATTAAGTTATTGGTAATAATAACATGTTACAGGCAGTGTAAGGGAACATGAGACAGTGTGAGGGAATGTGAGGCAGTTAGGGAACATGTGTCATTCTGAGAGAATATGAGTGAATCTGAGGGAATACGAGTGAGTCCGAGTGAACACGAGAAAGTGTAAGTGAGGATGAGTGACTTTGAGGGCGTGAGGGTAGACAAGCTTACAGAAGGTACGTTCAACCAGGCTGTTGTTAATTGAACACGCCTCGAGGAGACAGAGCCATAAATGGAAGACAGAGAACAAAGGACGGGGAATATAAGAAAGTGTTAGAAAAGAAGGATCCAGATTAGAGAAGTGAGGGGAAAAGTATAGAAAGGGAAATGGAGAGAGAGAGAGAGAGAGAGAGAGAGAGAGAGAGAGAGAGAGAGAGAGAGAGAGAGAGAGAGAGAGAGAGAGAGAGAGAGAGAGAGAGAGAGAGAGAGAGAGAGCGAGAGAGAGAGAGAGAGAGAGAGAGAGAGAGAGAGAGAGAGAGAGAGAGAGAGAGAGAGAGAGAGAGAGAGAGAGAGAGAGAGAGAGAGAGAGAGAGAGAGAGAGAGAGAAGAGAGAGAGTGAGAGAGGAAAAGAGAGCTAGAGAGTTTCCAGGGAAAAGATTTATAGAAGGGGACATGAAAGTCTACACTGAGGCTTTTACCCATATATTCTCTAAACGGTTTAGTCAAGGATTGCAAAGCAGAAGGCTCTCTCCCTACCCTCCACTCCCTCATGAAAACACAGTATAAAATATGCTTTACTGGGAAAATAGCTTGGAATTTACAGGAGATAGACATGTATGGAAGGCATAGAGTACAAACTACATATTATTTTTAGCACTGTTCTTACTTCAGCTTCAGTGTTGCCCACAGAGCTGTCTGTATCAGCGGTTTTACTCTTGGTTGTTACTGGTTCTATTTCTAGATTCTGTGGTGCAGGTGGATACATACAGTTGAATATTTTGAGATGCTTTGAAATGAGCAACAGGGCAAAACTGATATGACTTGCATACTCACTCCTCTGCCTCTACTTCTGCCTTCGTTATTATTAGCGTATGTAACTCTCTGTTAACAGTAAGTAGTTTGTTTCATTCCGCTGTACTGAGTTCGCTAAAAAGGGAAACCTTTTACATGCATTCGCTTTGCCTCTCTTGCCTCAATGTTTCATTCCACTGTTTCAAGTTAATGACATCACCTCATTTCCTCTTGGAATATATAAAAGCCACTCAGTATCTTAAATGTTTTAATAAGACCTCGAAGTTTCAGGTTCCTATGAGAGAGAAAGCGAGTAATTGATTTGAGCTTGACCTCCTCTTGTTTTGTTTCTTAATGAGAGTAAAAGCTTAGTTGTCCATCTTTATAAGCTCTCTCGAACGTCATGTTTTTTTGTGTAACATGGAGAATAAAACCCGAGGGCATATTTAAGATGATGTCTGGCAAGCACATCTTAAAGTTAACATAGCATCAGGTACTTTGTACTAGAAATTTCTAGGTATTAAAGTTATCCATTTCACTTGCTTTTCTGCTCGCTCATAGGTATTGACTTAAGAAATCGTAATGACACGATTGCAAATAAACCATACCCCCGGCCGGGGGTATGGTTTCATAGGTATTGTTCGGCATCATTAAGGTCGCAACTTATGGTACCTGGAAGGTCCCTCCCTATCTTCACTTGTGTCGATTAAATTATTGCCAAACATTTTGTATTCATGTCTGAGATTATTCTACCCAAAATTCGTTACTTTGAACTTGTCAACATTGAAACATATCTTCCAGGTCTCCGACCACAGCGCTAACCTCACATGGTCAACCAAGCTGTTTTAAATACTATACATTTTCTTAGTTTGTCTCTCTATGATATTAGTCCTTTCTGGATATGAATTTGACTAAGAGCCGATTTATGTGAAACCCATTTAATGTTTGTCTAACTACTCAGATACTCCATCGTTCAATATCATTCTGTTTCCTGTCTTTGAGCCAGTCACCCTTCCAGGCATATTTGTCGCCTTTACAATCCGCCTATATTTTAGCCAGCAGCGTCTTCGTCCTAGCTTATATATATATATATATATATATATATATATATATATATATATATATATATATATATATATATATATATATATATATATATATATATATATATATATATATGTATATATATGTCGTGCCGAATAGGCAGAACTTGTGATCTTGGCTTAAATAGCAACGCTCATCTTGCCATATAGGACAAGTGAAAATTTGTGTATGCAATAATTTCGCCAAAACCATTCTGAACCTAACGAGAAAAATATATTTGATTGTGTTTGTTTAGTATTAAATTATTGTAAACGTATTTAAAATATATTTAGTTGGGTTAGGCTAAAATAAATTGATCTTGCTATAATAAGGTTAGGTAAGTTTCCTAAGATTCTTTTGGTACAAAATTAAAAATTTTTACATTAACATTAATGAAAAAATATATCTTTAAACCTATAAGAGAAAATTTCAGAAAGGACTTAATTTTAAATGAGTTCTTGCTAATTGACCAGTTTTACATATTCGGCACGACATATGTAAAAAAAAAAAAAAATTACATATTCGGCACGACATATGTATATATATATATATATATATATATATATATATATATATATATATATATATATATATATATATATATATATATATACACACACACAGAGAAAGAGAGAGGCAAGTAGGTAAAAAAGAATTTCCTGGGATGTAGGAACGCGGACGACTCTGACAACTTTACCTAGTGGCAATGGTCAGGATTTGATGCTTTATTACGCACTGGGGAAACTTTAAAGTTTTTCAGTGCTCTCTCTCTCTCTCTCTCTCTCTCTCCCTCTCTCTCTCTCTCCCTCTCTCTCTCTTTCCAGTAGCCTCTTACTTTCTTCCAGGTACGCTCTCACTTTTTTCCCAGTCTCTCACTCAGAGGAACCAACACCAGCGTAAGTCCTCGGATCACGGTTAAACATCTAGCTCTACTGGGTGCGTGATTCTTGCAGGATTGAGTTGTCCTGTGGGTTAGAGCGTCGTTATTATCGCTCACCATGAGGCGGGCCAAAACGACATGGGTTCGAGTCCTCGGCTACTCGCATTGTTGTTATTTAATAAATACCACTCGTTCAGTTTACAATACTATGTCTACTGCTTATGGAGGCTAGCACAACAAACCGGGAGTTGAATGGAATTAGCTTAGAAGCACCCACACCACCGTATGTCCTCGAATCACGGTAAAGCACCTAGCTATGCTGGGTGCGTGATTCTTGTAGGATTGAGTGGTCCTTTGGGTTACAGTGTCATGTGATTTTTGCTCTCCATGTGGAGGGGCAAAACGACATGGGTTCGAGTCCTTGGTTAGTCGAAGCTTTGTTATTGATTGAATAAAACTTACATAAGCATAAGAAAGCAAGAGTCAAAAAATATAATTTGAAAACCTGACAAATTTGACAGTGTTATCATTTATGATAAAAAAAATATGTTGAAAAAAATTCTCCTTTTTTCCAGGTTATGGTGCGGGAGAGGACGTCTCCAGCAGCGCCTCCGGTAACAGACACTTGTAACTTGAAGCCGTAGTAGTGAGTGGGTAGGGTTGTAGGTAACAATGTGTCTCAACACGAGTGTCGTTGCAAGTTTAGAAACAATGGCCGTCCTTCCCTTAGCAGGTGAAGCTACCGTGAACGTTTCTCTGGATTTGTTTACAAGTGGCAGGAGGGTGCGAGGGTGAGAACGAGGTTTATGATCGGTGTAAAGAAGTTTGGCAGTGATCCCTCAGTGGTTTACGCGCGTCTCGAGACCAGGGGTGAGAGAACACAGGAAGCTAGGGTGAGAATGGTCCATCGTGCATGATCCACAACACTGGGACGATGGCCCCAAGGCACCGTGGCTGCCGGTCCATCCAGCTCCTCTGGTGCCCTATCCACGCCCTGGACGTCGTGTGGGCGTGACAAGGGCGTGGGTTACCACAAGAATGAGACTGGCATGGGTGGTGTGGGCGGTGGTGGTGAGCGCTGTGGTGAGCGGTGGCCAGCCTGATCAGGTCCTTAGCCGCCTGGTCTCCACGAAATACGGCAAGATCCAGGGTTTCATCCGTCACCACGCTAGACACCCACTGCAACCCGTCGAGGTGTTCCTTGGAGTACCTTATGCTTCCCCACCCATGGGAGAAGGCCGCTTTACACCCACTAGCAGCCCGCTGTCCTGGGAAGGTGTGAGGCGGTGCACGGAACTTCCGCCTGTGTGTCCGCAGTCACTGGCGGACACGGAATCTGGGGAGCTTCCCCCCGCCCGTGCCGCCCAACTGGCTGCCTTTAGACCACTCCTGCAGCACCAGAACGAAGACTGCCTCTACCTCAATATCTACAGTCCACACGACGGTAGGTTTCGTTCTTTCATGAACTGGGCCCGTAGCCAGGATCATTTCCGGAGCCTATGATCCGGAAGTGTATATATATACAGAGTGTATATAGATACATAGTGTATATAGATACAGAGTGTATATAGATTAATAAAATATTTTCAACAGTTTTTCAGAAAAAAATATTAAAACAAATACTGAAATTTATTTTGCTGATCACAACCTTTCACTAATATGCAATAAATAATATATAATGAATAATTGTCATAGTGCATATAATTATTATTAATATTATTATTCATATTAAACGCAAAACCCATGTGGGACATTCAGCGCAAGATATAGTGGAGGCTTGATCCTCCGTCTCCTAATTAGAGACAGACAAGCTTCCTATTTGTACTCATCTATAATCCAAACATAGAAGTCATGTAGCTAATAATATGTACATATCACAGAACATATGATATTTAAAAGGCTAAGAAACAAAACAGTGCCAGGCAAACTACCATTGTCAAAATATCTGAACTGCTGAATCGATTCTGACACACAGTTGATCTCAGCACAGTTGTACTTGCTCCAGGATACTCACACAACATTCTGCCTTTGCACCCGTAACAGGAAGACTGCAAAATATTCTCGTTGTAATGCATCTGGAAAAATAAAAGTGTTTCCTCCAGATTTGCTGAATTGATACATTTTAAATGCTGTAAATTCCTCAAGTAAATCTCCAGACTCCTCTACGCTATATTTACTACACAAATTTACAGTTATTTCATATCATAGGCATTAATTGCAGGATATTTTCACAAAATATTAAAATTTGACTACGACTTTCTTATTGCCTCATATTGCCCAGTCATGTTTCCAACAAGACAGCCCAGAAGAACATAAAAAACATTAGTTTTGTGGTGATCTGATCTCGTTACTGTTATTCTCTCGCTCTTCCGTCTTTATTTTTCCAATATTGAGGCTGCTATACCAATGTTTATAGCAACTATCGCACATTCTGATGGGATTATATCCCATTTATTTCTTCGATAAAATTATTCGTCCATCTAATTTACGGTTTTTAACCTCTTTCTCTGTTGATGAATTTCTGACTTTTAGACCATTGCTTCTGTAATCAGTGACTTTGGAAAATTACCCTGAAATTGGAGCCATAAGGATGATCTCTAAAAATTGCTTATCGATAAGAATTGAACGCAAATCCAAACGAGACTCACAAGATAAGTATAGACATCTGATCTAGCATTTCAACTACATTTGTTACATGTTCAAGATGAGTAGCAAGCAGTGTAACACACACTGGCTGGCCAGTGTGTGTGTGATATATTATGTAGGGAACAGTGGCCTCGGCTAATATATTAAATACAAACGATCCTGGTCCTGGCGACCATAGTAAACATGGAAGAGCTCTGTTCCTCTCCCCGTTCCTCCAGCTGACGATGCTCCAGGACCCCTAGTATGTTTCTCCTCATCATAATACTGTGTCTTGACACCTCATAATGCTAGTGACCCATATGTGTTACCTTCTTCGAAATGTTTTGGATCTCAACATGTTTCTTTCTTTACAGTGATATTGTCTCTAATACGTTTCACCCCTTTTAATGCTGGTATCCCGAACGCATTTTGTTCCTTAGCATTATAAATGCTAAAGTTCCCAACACGTTTCACTCCTTATAATGCTGGTATCCCCAACACATTTCATTCCCTATAATGCTGGGATCCCCAATGCGTTTCACTCCTTATAATGCTAATGTTCCCAACACGTTTCACTTCTTATAATGCTGGTATCCCCAACATATTTCATTCCATATAATGCTGGTATCCCCAATACGTTTCGCTCCTTATAATGTGCTGGTATCCCAAACACGATTCACTCTTTATAATGCTAATAATAATAATAATAATAATAATAATAATAATAATAATAATAATAATAATAATAATAATAATAATAATAATAATAATAATAATAATAATAATTAAAATTATAATGATGAAACTCAAACCCAAAAATAAGGCAGAGCTTCTCTCACGTCGTGTGGTTCATGGGGTCAGTGGGAGCCCCATCAGCAGCTGAATCAGTGCTGTTGTCTACAGGAGCTCCATCAGCAGCTGAATCAGTGCTGTTATGTACAGGAGCTCCATCAGCAGCTGGATCAATGCTGTTGTCTACAGGAGCTCCATCAGCAGATGAATCAGTGTTGTCTACAGGACCTCCATCAGCTACTGGATCAGTGCTGTTGTCTACAGGAGCTCCATCACCTACTGGATCAGCGCTGTTGTCTACAGGAGCTCCATCAGCTACTGGATCAGTGCTGTTGTCTACAAGAGCTCCATCAGCAGCTGGATCAGTGCTGTTGTATACAGGAGCTCCATCAGCTATTGGATCAGTGCTGTTGTCTACAGGAGCTCCATCAGCAGCTGGATGAGTGTTGTTGTCTACAGGAGCTCCATCACCTACTGGAACAGTGCTGTTGTCTACAGGAGCTCCATTAGCTACTGGATCAGTGCTGTTGTCTACAGGAGCTACATCAGCAGCTGGATCAGTGGTATTGTCTACAGGAGCTCCATCAGCTACTGGATCAGTGCTGTTGTCTACATGAGCTCCATCAGCTACTGGATCAGTGCTATTGTCTACAGGAGCTCCATCAGCTACTGGATCAGTGCTATTGTCTACATGACCTCCATCAGCTACTGGATCAGTGCTATTGTCTACATGAGCTCCATCAGCTACTGGATCAGTGCTATTGTCTACAGGAGCTCCATCAGCTACTGGATCAGTGCTATTGTCTACATGAGCTCCATCAGCTACTGGATCAGTGCTATTGTCTACATGAGCTCCATCAGCTACTGGATCAGTGCTGTTGTCTACAGGAGCTCCATCAGCTACTGGATCAGTGCTGTTGTCTACAGGAGCTCCATCAGCTACTGGATCAGTGCTATTGTCTACAGGAGCTCCATCAGCTACTGGATCAGTGCTGTTGTCTACAGGAGCTCCATCAGCTACTGGATCAGTGCTGTTGTCTACAGGAGCTCCATCAGCTACTGGATCAGTGCTGTTGTCTACAGGAGCTCCATCAGCTACTGGATCAATACACTTGTTCACTTGAGGTCTAATAAGCTGACTGATCAATACTCTCCTCGACTGGAGTTTCATCGGCAGTAGGATCAATACCTCCTGAGCATCGTTGTCGTTGCGGGCCAAATGATATGACAAGCAAAGCACCTAACGTCCTCTGCCTCCAGCCTGCTTCACATAAACTGCTTAAGAGAGAATGGGGCAGTAGAGGCAGCATTTGAGAGAGAGGCCATAACGTCAGGAATTTAGGCAGAGAAGAAACATGTTAAGTGTACCACTATCATGCTGTCATATCAATTTGTGTCTGAGACTCTTCTTAACCTCCCACAGATTTGCTCCAGTTACCTGGTTTGTATCACCCAAGTGAGGGGCACTCAGACTGTTGTGTCTAGCAGAGCAGCAGTTTATGAGAGTCTTAAAAGTAATGGTCGATTGTACGAGGGAATACTCTTAGGTGATAACTCTGAGCATAACAAAGAGGTTCTCGTCCGTGATACTGCGTCCTGATGCTCTTCTGGAAACGATATAAGAGAAACCAAGATCAATTTACTTAAAGATGCTACTGTAGACGCCACTTTGCAGTAATCATATTAATTATGGACACTCTCTTGAATTTCACTTAAATTATGACGAGGCTGCCATACATTGTCGGCGTTGGTTCAGTCTCGAGTAAAACACGAATAATAACGTGATTTTATCAACTAGTAGAGCTACTCTGCTCTTCCTTGGATAAAAATACGAATAATAACGTGATTTTATCAACTAGTAGAGCTACTCTGCTCTTCCTTGGATAAAAATACGAATAATAACGTGATTTTATCAACTAGTAGAGCTACTCTGCTCTTCCTTGGATAAAAATCGACTACTACACATTACCCTTTGAGTTTAGCTCTTCTCTATAAAGGTATTTTTTATTGATTGAAACTCTAAGAACGGACGTGAAAAATAACACAAAAATTGGTTTTCATGTCATGTAAAATATTAATAACTTCCTAAACTTTCTCCTTAAAATGCACTTTAGAGGGCAAGTTTGTTTAAAAAATAATAATTATATATGAACTTGGCTGGAAAGTGTTGGGAGACAAAGGAAAAATATACACACGGAAGCGGAAGTACAGGCAGGAACAGAATGAGCCCAATGGTTCACCCAGAGGTGCAGGAAGGCCGAAGCTAAAAGTGCTAGAGCATGGAAGATATGGGAAGCAAAGAACACCAGAGAATTGGAATAGTGAAGCAAGCAGAAGAAGAGCCAGATAGGAATATCTGTGAGTAACAAGAGAGGCTGAACCACAGTTTTAGAATGACATAGCATCATAAACCAAATCTGAACGGAAGACAACCGGGAGGGATTAGGTAAAGATGCTGATGGAAGGAGTTGAGCTCACTAAAAATGGCCAGGAAATCTATGAGGAGCTGTACAAAAGGTTTAGGTAGGTATGCTCAGTGGAATCAAGAACATTTTCAGAGAGTCCTCGACACAATTCGAACAAGACCAGAGGTAAAGAAAATACTGAGTGAACTAGATACCTCGGAGGCAATGAGATCTCCAGCAGTGATTTTCAACGAATCGATTGAAAGAGGGCATCTAACAGAGGTCAGGAAAATAAAGAATGTAGTCACAGTGTTAGAGAAAGGGGACAGACAGGCGGCACTGAACTACAGCCCAGTATCACTAGCATGCACAGTATGTAAGGTCATGTATTCAATGATCTGGAAAAGAGTAGTGGAGCGCCTGGAGGAGAGTGGATTTATAAACAACCAGCAGGGATCTCGAGATGGTAAATCCTGTTTCACAAACATTCTGGAGTTCTAGGAAAAGGTTACTTAAGTTAAGTAGGAGAGAGAGGGATTAGTGGGCTGTATAGTTTTGGACTGCATGGTGTTCGATACAGTACCTCACAATAGACTGGCACACAAACTAGAGGAACAGGCAGGAATTACAGAGGAAGCTCTAATATAGGTCAAGGAAATAATGGAAGAACAGACTTGAAGCTCTCAGAACTGTCGTAGGGTATACATTCCAAATATGGTGCAAATGTTACACACTAACAAGGACCAAGGACCGTTTTCGGGTCACATTGGGAAACCACGTTGCCAGATAAATTAGGTAAGTTTCATCAGGAAAAAGGACAAGTGTTTTCTGACGCGGGTCTTAGTCTTATGATGACTTGATATTAGAACTTTTGGTTATCTGACCGAGTCCTTCCACTGGCTTACCGGACCACCCCTTTAAAATTTTTAAGATTACATTGAAGTAAAGCATGAGACTGGAGCGCCTCATATGAAAGAGATCTTGACACCCGTGGTACAGTAGGATGAGCATGAGCCCTAATGAGGAACGTGCTTCAGCAAGGTGTAATGCAGTATAACACTGGCTCAAACCTGAGTGAACCTTAATGATACGGTGAACCCAAGTGACTGAGGACTCGGAGATTAGGGGAGGTGACAGGTCGACAGAGAAACACAGCTTCCAGAATGGTAGAGTCACAAAAGTAGAAATGGCTTCTCACTTGCGTATAATCAGGTGGAAAAGAAGAATTCACAGATTCTGTTGTAAAGGTTTAAGCAGCCTGTTTATTTCCTCAAGATTCCGCTGGTCTCATCAAAACACTCGGGCTCGGGTAAAAAAGGAACACCCACAGAGATTACCATCACAAAATGGGTTCACTCACTCGATTGGCAGAAGGCTTTTAAAAACACGAATGATTTAAAACAAAATGTCCATAATTTGTCTTTAAAATGCTAAGCTACCACAAAATCAAGATAGGTTAGACCTGCAAAAAGAATTAAAAATATAATATTGATAATTATCGATTCTAAACGCACTATGAAGAGCCGCGTAGTAGATCAAGGCGGCCAGGAAGCTTACAACGCTTAGATACATCTCACATCCGCTCGACAGAAGAGGTTGCAAGATTCTGTACGGGGCACAAGTACGCTCACACCTTGAGTATGCTCCACTTTCTTGGATTGCCTACCCTCTGTTCCACCTATGGCTTTTGGACCCGGCCTAGACAGAGCTGTCATTCCAACGGGAGAGATGTGGACGGTCTTACTGTTATGTAAAACACACATATTGTCAAAGTACCACACTTGACTCCACTCCTCAGACAGCGAAAAGTGAGCTACACAACAAGACGGGCAGCAAAGAACAACTTCACTCTGGGTGTACACTTCTTAAGAACATCACTTCTTCTAAGGTCATTTATTCCTAGGACGATTCGAGTCAGGAACATGTTCGTACAGCAGAACGACATCAACGGAAAGTCAGTTAATCAAATAAAATCGCTGGGCTACACATGGTTCCAACTTCATCCTATTTCCTCGTTGTGTCCTGTCTCAAAAAAAAAAGGCTTTCAAATGAGCTGAGGTAGGTAACAGCTCTTTGCTTGTAAACAAACCCAGAAAGACATTGTTTAAAAAAAAAAGGAATGACTACTCAAGAATGTGAGAGAGCCAAGCAGTCAAGTGATTCCCTCTTGACTTGCAGCTCATCAAGTCACTATTATCCTAGAATGTAGTGCCATGAAAGGCTGGTAAGCGGGGCTAGAGTTTGCCATCAGCACTCAAATGACCCCCACCTCAGCCACACTCCCATGCACCATAAATTACGCACGTACAAGTGAAGCTTTCCCTCATAGTAACTTATCCCAACCTAAACTAATCTAATCTATCCTAAGCTCTATCTATATTGCAAATAAATGGCTTTCATAATTTAATTTTTTATAGCACGCAAAATAATATTTTAATGTTACGGCTGTGTTAGGTTGTCCTTTGTTAATGAACTGTACTTTATATGCAAAGTACGCATAATATATTGCTGGAATGGTACACCGTCTGCTCTTTGTATGTCTGTACTTCATGCTTTTCGTGTTTAAACGCTGCAGTTTTTCATTTCATCATCTCCATTTATTACACGATTTTAATGCTTGTCATTTGTTCTGTGGAGGATCACATTGTGATTTCCACATGTTTTAAAATTCTCTATTCTTTCACTTCTAAATTCGTGAGCCAGTAATCATCTGTGAATAGATTTTTGCTATCTACTCTTCCTCAATTACCTAAAAATCGATTGCACAGTAATAAATGATATACACAGCAGTAATCGTTTCCCTTCTTATTACTTCTCATTCTCTCAACCTTCGACCTCCCTCGACGTTTTCAGAGGCAATTCCTTCCTGCAAATTTCCTTTTCTAAATCCACCACAATTCTTTCACCTAGACAGATTCCATATCTTCGTCTCCAAGGTACTTTTTGCAGCTATGGCTGCCGCATTCACTGGATTATCAGTCTTGACATCTAAAGGATTCACATTCTCCTGAAAATAATCATTCACCTCAAAATTTCAGTGTTTAGGAAAAAAAATAATATTAGCTTGGCCCATATGGAAGAGCCCATAGTCTTCGACTATGGGCTCTTCCATATGGGCCAAGCCAATAGTAGAAGACTATGGGTTTTTCCACTTGCAATCTGAGAAGCGTAAAATTGATACGTAAAATAAGTGTGAACAAATAAAAAGTATTTTATTTGTAGTCATTAAACCAATAGATAAATATAATTTTTTTTAAGTCTCAGAAGCATGAAGAGACATGTTAACAAAATGACGATGAAATAAATCTCTATATCATTTACAAATAATTCACATCTTAGTGAGGAAACTTTAGTCAATCTTAGACCTTTTCCAAGTCACCTGATAATGGCCCAAGAAGGACCGAAGCATCCTCTAAGTTTCCCCTCAAAACTGAAGGTAATTTAGGAAGTATTCCAGCCACAATTTAGTGACTATTATTCCACACCTCATTCACAAGAATTTCATAAATAGTAAATAACACATAAATTAAAATCAGATATTTGCATTGTCTGACACACCTAAAAATAAGAACAGCAAATAATTAATGTGTTTTATAGCAAGCATAATATATATATAACAAAACATATAGGCTTATATTATATAAATAGCTATGACACAAAAATTTAAAATCCCTGCAACAAATAGTTGTTGAGGTGCGCTGTTCATAAAACATTTTTAATTAGAAACAAGTTACTTTAGTGGGAGAATTTTTATAAATGGAAATAAAAGAGTTAACCATGCAGAAGTGAGCCGGGTAACGTACTTTTTATGCATTTCTATGTACATGTTATTAAAAAAAAATAAATCCCTATATTTTTAACGTCCAAATTTCTCTATATAAGTCTCTCTCTAAAATTCGGGCGACTCTATTATATATTTCAAATAAATACACAAACACACACACACACACACACACACACACACACACACACACACACCAGAAACGAATATGCACAGATGAGAAGGGAGGCTGAGCGGCAATACGAAAATGACATAGCATCGAAAGTCAAGTCTGACCCGAAGCTATTGCATAGCCACATCAGGAGGAAAACAACAGTCAAGGACCAGGTAATCAGACTGAGGAAGGGTGATGGGGAGTTCACAAGAAACGACCGAGAGGTATGTCAGGAGCTCAACACAAGATTTAAAGAAGTATTTACAGTGGAAACCAGTAGGACTCCAGGAAATCAGAACAGGGGGGTACACCAGCAAGTGCTGGATGAGGTACATATAACCAAGGAGGAGGTGAAGAAGCTGCTGTGCGAACTTGACACCTCAGAGGCGGTGGGACCAGACAACATCTCTCCGTGGGTCCTTAAAGAGGGAGCAGAGATATTGTGTGTACCATTAACAAAGATCTTCAACACATAATTTGAAACTGGGCAACTCCCTGAGGTATGGAAGATGGCAAATGTAGTCCCAATTTTTAAAAAGGGAGACAGACATGAGGCACTAAACTACAGACCTGTATCACTAACGTGTATAGTATGCAAGGTCATGGAGAAAATCATCAGGAGGAGAGTGGTGGGGCACCTGGAAAGAAACAAGTGTATAATTGACAACTAGCATGGTTTCAGGGAGGGAAAATCCTGTGTCACAAACCTACTAGAGTTTTATGACAAGGTGACAGAAGTAAGACAAGAGAGAGAGGGGTGGATCAACTGCATTTTTTGGACTGCAAGAAGGCCTTCGACACAGTTCCTCACAAGAGGTTACTGCAAAAGCTAGAGGATCAGGCACACATAACAGGAAAGGCACTGCAATGGATCAGAGAATACCTGACAGGGAGGCAACAACGAGTCATGGTATGTGACGAGGTGTCAGAGTGGGCGCCTGTGACAAGCGGGGTTCCACAGGGATCAGTCCTTGGACCTGTGCTGTTCTTGGTATATGTGAATGACATAGCGGAAGGGATAGACTCAGAAGTGTCCTTGTTTGCGGATGATGTGAAGTTAATGAGAAGAATAAAATCGGATGAGGATCAGGCAGGACTACAAAGAGACCTGGACAGGCTACAAGCCTGGTCCAGCAACTGGCTCCTTGAGTTTAACCCTGCCAAATGCAAAGTCATGAAGATTGGGGAAGGGCAAAGAAGACCGCAGACACTATATAGTTTAGATGGCCAAAGTCTGCAAACCTCACTCAAGGAAAAAGATCTGGGGGTGAGTCTAACACCGAGCATATCTCCTGAGGCGCACATCAATCAGATAACTGCTGCAGCATACGTGCGCCTGGCAAACCTACGGATAGCGTTCCGATATCTCAGTAAGGATTCGTTCAAGACTCTGTATACCATTTACGTCAGGCCCATACTGGAGTATGCAGCACCAGTTTGGAATCCACACCTAGTCAAGCACGTCAAGAAATTAGAGAAAGTGCAAAGGTTTGCAACAAGACTATTCCCAGAGCTACGGGGATTGTCCTACGAAAAAAGGTTGAGGGAAATCGGCCTGACGACACAGGAGGCCAGGAGGGTCAGGGGAGACATGATAACGACATATAAAATACTGCGCGGAATAGACGAGGTGGACAAAGACGGGATGTTCCAGAGATGGGACACAGACACAAGAGGTCACAATTGGAAGTTGAAGACTCAGATTAATCAAAGGGATGTTAGGAAGTATTTCTTCAGTCATAGAGTAGTCAAGCCGTGGAATAGCCTAGAAAGTGACGTAGTGGAGGCGGGAACCATACATAGGTATGATAAAGCTCATGGAGCAGGGAGAGAGAGAGGACCTAGTAGCAATCAGTGAAGAGGCAGGGCCAGGAGCTGTGACTCGACCCCTGCAACCACAAATAGGTGAGTACAAATAGGTGAGTACACACACACACACACACACACACACACACACACACACACACACACACACTCTCACTCACGCACGCACGCATAAATAGGCGGGGCCAGGACCTATGATTCGAACCCTGCAAACACAAACAGGTGAGCACAAATACACACGAGAAAGTACAAATGCTGCAAGACCAGTCCCAAAGCTAAGGGTATATCCAGTGAAAAGAAGTGAAGAGAACACAACATGACAACATTGGAGGACAGTAGGGATAGGGGAGGGACATGATAACGACGTATGAAATGCTGGGAGGAAATGACAAGATGAACAGTAACAGAATTTTTCAGAGAAGGGAAACAGGGAAAAGAGAGCAACTGGAAGTTGAAAACTCAGATGAATGAAAGGGATGTTAGGAAGCATTTCTTCAGCTTTAGAGTAGCAAGCAAGTGGAACAATCTACTGAGTTAATGGGAGAGATGGCATATATATATTGCTTCAAAAAGAGGTAAAAAAAGGCATTTTTAGTCGGGAGAGTGGAGCTAGTAGCGACCAGCGAAGATGTGGGGCCAGGAGCTGTGACACGACTGAAGCAACCACATATAGGTGAATACATATAGGTGAGTACACACGCACATATGTATATATATGCAAAACAACCAGAGGGAAGAGTTGAATCATTTAAGTCCCAACCGATGGTTTTGCATTTTTATCGCTTTTCCGCGATTTGCTGCATTATGCAGACATATATATATATATATATATATATATATATATATATATATATATATATATATATATATATATATATATATATATATATATATATATATATATATATATATATATATATATATATATAAATAGTCGATCTTCCCCACTTGCTCAGCTTTCAGTGCCTTCGCTAAATCTCTGTAATTCCCTCAAGCGTCGAAATTTTGTGTTATAAATCACCCGCGTCGCTGGCTCCTCACCCGCTTCTCCAATAGACAGAATATATTTCCAAACTCTGGCGACTAGCGCTGCCTTTTCCCACCCTGTGTCACGAGGCTAAATAAACTTGTTTCTTTTCATAAACACCAAAAAAAATAAATAAATAAATAGGAAGTACAATGCATCATTTTTTTTTTTTTCAGAACAGAAGGATTTCCAGGTTTATTTTTTTTTTTGTCACTTTCATCATGGAAAATTTGATCAGGACGCTGATAACTCGATAATAAAGTTATACTGGAAACATAAAGCGAGTTAGGGAATTTTTCGCGTTAGGAAGCACTGTGTAGATTTTTTTTTTATACTGTATGGATGGCTGTATGAAAAAGAAGATACAGGTTCAGAACGAGATTTAATTTGGAAAATGTTTCTCTCTATCTAGAGTTTTATAAAGCCGTTGACTTTATCTAGGCTTGACTTAATCTAGGTTTAGCTTTATTTAGGTTTAACTTAATCTAGGTATAACTTTATCTAGGTTTGACTTTTTCTAGGTTAGGCTTTTTCCAGGCATGACTGTTGTAGACTTGGTTTACATCAGTTAAGAATAGTTTAATCCCTAATGGAAAGATTAAGCAACTCTTAGTGTATATACTCTGAGAGATACACACCTGTTAGTGTTTATGATCAGAGTAATAAACACCTCTCGGTACGTATACAGAGATATGCTCAGCTATCATTGCATATACACTGAGAGATATATGACTAATGTCTATGCACAAAGAAATACAGACCTCTCTGCGTATATACACTGAGAAATACACTTCTCTCGTTTTGAAAATGCTGAAAAATACACACCTAAAATAAATCATCTCTGGAATCACATTGGTGTGTATATATTAATGAATACAGCTCTTGGTGTATATACACTGAGGGATACACACATCTAGGAGTGTATCCCTCTACACTAACAGATATACACTTCTTTCATGCACATACCTTACGCGAGTAAACGTCTTTCGGCGTATTTGCATTAAGAGATTTTCACGTCGTGATTGATATCAACAGGTAGATTCACACCTTAGGAATGTATATACTGAGAGGAATTCACTTCTAGGTGTATATATACAAAAGGGGATCCACACCTATGCAAATACGATACTGCGAGATATACAATTCTCGGAGTATATGTTATGAGATACGCACAACTTACTGTATATAATCTCAGACGTACACACCTTTCGGTATATATATATATATATATATATATATATATATATATATATATATATATATATATATATATATATATATATATATATATATATATATATATATATATATATATATATATATATATATATATATATATATATATATATATATATATGTATATATATATATATATATATATATATATATATATATATATATATATATATATATATATATATATATGTACATATACATATATATATATATATATATATATATATATATATATATATATATATATATATATATATATATATATATATATATATATATATATATATATATATATATATATGTATATATATATATATATATATATATATATATATATATATATATATATATATATATATATATATATATATATATATATATATATATATATATATATATATATATATATATATATATATATATATATATATATACATATATATATGTAAAAAATAATAGAATGGCAGAAGACTTATAATTCTGAGATATCACCTGTCATACGATATTACACATGTCCCATTATGGTGCCGGTGGGATGGTTCAGGACCTGTCAGCGTTTAAATTCTTCCAAAATTTTATTTATTGTAAATCAACCTAGTTTGTATAGCCATAAACCAATATTCATATTAAAATTTTTTTTTTTTTTTGATGAAGCTTGATTCAGTTATTTTTCTCTCAGTCTTTTGAAAATCAACTGAGTGGTTAAAATGTCTCACATGAATAAACAGAGCATTAGACTTGCCCTGTTTTAAGTATTTATTAAAGATTAGCCGGTATTCTCCCGGCCCGGGCCTTTTCCAAGTGGTGGCCCGACCTTGGCTCCCTCTTTATGTCTGTAAGTCTCCCATTACCTTCATCTTTGGGACCAACTGTCCCCAGGCCTAGCCACAAGCTAGGCCTTCTGGTCTGCCATCCCCGCCACAAGGGGGCAAATGGGAATTCTTATGAGCTAAAGGCTCGGGCTCAGGCACCTACCCTAAGAAGGGTTATGGTATCGATACTGTAATTTTTCAGTACTTTTCCCAGTTTGACTGTAGTAAATTATATTACGTTTTTTACGGGAAATCTTGTAGACACAGCTATCAGCATTTTGGGACGAATTTTTAATCAGTAGTTTTTTTTACTATATTATGATTTTTAAATGCAACTTTGATTATAAAATGTTTGCATATACTAGGTGTATCAAGAAGGTTTTCAAAGTAAGGGAGAACCAACATGAATAATCTTTTAGATAATAAAGATACTTATTCCAAGCTTAGAATCCCTTACACTCACTTAATAGTAACTTTAAGATGAATTAATTAAAAAAATTATGACGACCCATCATTATTTACCTCATATGTATGGATTAATAAAAAAAATACGAACCAGGCAATCCAGCTAAACCCTTAATTAGCTCCTTGGGTTCAGTTTTCTATAAATTATTCAGATAGTAGATATGTCGAGCCCAATTGTTGGAATAATTTCTAATTTAATTAATAAATATAATATTGATTTGGTTGATAAATAAAGCACCATAACTGATTTAAAAGATTCCATTATGATCCTTGGGTAGCAGCGGCCTTTATCTACGACGCTAGACTACCAGATTTTACCTATCACAACAACAAGCGTCAGAACACAGATCTTGGTCCCTTCTTGAAAGCAGTCACCACGGCCTGGGTGGTGGCGTGCTGCCACCACCACGAACTGCCTGTACGTTGAACAGGGACCCATTTCTCTTTGTTAAACTTGTTAGGTTTCGTTGATGATCAAACACGTTTTGATTGGTTGAACCATTTATCAAAGAGGAGAAATCATTGAGGTGTGTGTGTGTGTGTGTTTCAACGCCTGGACTCACTCACTTTCTCACCTCTGCTTTCCAAAAATCTTCCTTTCAACGGAGACACGCTGCATGACTGTTGTTACGCTAACTCTGACTTTGTCACTTTGTTGGTAAGTCTGTCACTCAGCCCTACAGTACTTTGTTACCTTTGCTGATTTGGTGTATTTTGTGAATATAATGAAAATAATAATAATAATAATAATAATAATAATAATAATAATAATAATAATAATAATAATAATAATAATAATAATAATAATAATAATAATATTAACGATAATAATAATAATAATTATTATTATTATTATTTTCATTATTATTATTATTATTGTTATTATTATTTTAATTTTTATTAGCAATAATAACAATAATGTACATGAAACAATATGTTCAACTAATTCGTAATTTTCTCAGTTTTATGATTTAAGGTGAGATATATGTAGTCTACGTGTCTTGTCTCTACAATACATAATCGTACAGTCATACAGTATTCAGAGAAAATGAAAATACAGCTAGATGCACAGAAGTGTCTTACGGCTCAGTGGCACCGCCTAGAGTTTAAAAACGAGGGACACGGGATAAATCCTGGTAGGTTTGAGACAAGAAAACATCTCTTAGCTTTGTAAATGAGGATAACTCTTGGATTTGTAAATGAGGATAATCTTGGATTTGTAAATGAGAATAACTCTTGGATTTGTAAATGAGGATAAGAACTCTTAGCTTTGTAAATTAGGATAACTAGTACCTTTGTAAAAGTTGATATCAACTTGTAACTTTCTAAATGATTATAACAACTCTCAGCTTCATGAATACGGATAACAAATCTTAGCTTTGTAAGTGAGGATAACTATCGTAGGTTTGTAAATGAGGATAATAACTCGTAACTTTGTAAATGAGGACAACAACACTTAAAGGCATAAAATATATCGAGAAATTTGGCTAAAATAATTGATGGGATCCGACATTTATGGAAGAGATGCTGGGTTCTTAGTCAAGTTAGCACACGAAGATGAGAGCGACACTTGCCAGAAACAGCCCCCAACACACAGGAAATCAACACACAGTAACACCAAGGTATTCATTACACTTCTCTAAGCAAAACCCAGGCATTCAACACACAGCTCTAGGTAACAAGCAGGCACACATTACACGTCTCTAAGCAACACTCTGACACAGAAACACAACTCTAGGCAACACAACTGCACCACCACGGTTCAGGTGATCCGACGCCAGGCGATGCTGATACTGCCATTTTTATCGGATCTAAAGTGTTTGGTATGAAACAGCGGGAGTCATCCATCAAGGGGCAGATCTTAACATACATCAGGAGAGTACTTGCTCAGAATGACAATCTTCCTTCTTGCCCTGCCGGCCAGGTCTTGAGTGGTCGTCCTGCCGGCCAGGTCTTGAGTGGTCGCCCTGCCGGCCAGGTCTTGAGTGGTCGTCCTGCTGGCCAGGGTTTGAGTGGTCGTCCTGCCGGCCAGAGCTTGAGTGGTCGTCCTGCTGGCCAGGGCTTGAGTGGTAGTCCTGCTGGCCTGGGTTTGAGTGGTCGTCCTGCCGGCCAGGGCTTGAGCGGTCGTCCTGCTGGCCTGGGTTTGAGTGGTCGTCCTGCTGGCCAGGGCTTGAGTGATCGTCCTGCCGGCCAGGACTTGAGTGGTTGTCCTGCCGGCCAAGTCTTGAGTGGGCGTCCTGCCGGCCAGGTCTTGAGTGGTCGTCCTGCCTGCCAGGGGTTGAGTGGTCGTCATGCCGGTCAGGGACTGAGTGGTCGTCCTGCCGGTCAGGGACTGAGTGGTCGTCCTGCCGGTCAGGGAATATGAATCTTCAACGCGAATGGAGAGTCAAGACCAGCTCTGCTAGACCAAAAGCTTCAAAGATTCAGTAACTGATGAGCCTTTAATGGAACACTTGGCGATATCCTCATTATTAACTTACTGGCGTCTTCCAGCTCAGCCTGTCAGACCTCATTCCCCTTAATGCCAGCCATTTTCTGTGCTGGAATATGACACGGAAACATCCTTAGCCTTTCTTCCCGCTGTGTTACTCTCCTATAATATAAGTTAGTATGATTTTCGGACTGCGTTTAGGCTTTCTTTCCCATCAACTATTTCAAACATTTTTTTGGCTGGCAGTGAGGGTACTGTGATGGGGCGAGGGGTTGTTAGTAACATGGTTGCTGGAAAGTGAGTGTTGGTAAGTGGTTGTTGAAAAGTGGGTGCTGGTAAGTGGTTGTTGGAAAGTGGTTGTTGGAAAGTGGGTGTTGGTAAGTGGTTGTTGGAAAGTGGTTGTTGGAAAGTGGTTGTTGGAAAGTGGTTGTTGGAAAGTGGGTGTTGGAAAGTGGTTGTTGGAAAGTGGTTGTTGGAAAGTGGGTGTTGGAAAGTGGGTGTTGGAAAGTGGGTGTTGGAAAGTGGATGTTGGTAAGTGGTTGTTGGAAAGTGGGTGTTGGAAAGTGGGTGTTGGAAAGTGGATGTTGGTAAGTGGTTGTTGGAAAATGGTTGTTGGAAAGTGGGTATTGGAAAGTGGATGTTGGAAAGTGGATGTTGGAAAGTGATTGTGGTGAGTGGTTGTGGTGGTAGCTGAAGTGGGATGGGGCGAAATTATCAAGAAAATGTTAGAAAAAATAAAAAGCCTTGATATTTCTCAATTCTTTCAAGTTTCTGAGTTTTTTCAAGCCTTTTCTGGAAATGACGTTTCTAGGCTTTTCTGAATACATAAAAGGCAGTGAAAATTTTGAGAGTCTTGAATGACTGTGCAGCCTCTTAATAACACATAATGTTTCATTGCTGCTAAGACAGTCAAATGGCCCAAGTCGGACCGAAACGTCGTCCTAAGCTTCTTTCTCTTAGGTGCACGTTTCTCGTGTATTGTTCAAGTCTCGGTATTGTACTTCTTTGTTCTTCATAAGTGATTAACTGATGAAGAAATTTACTGTAACTTATAAGTGAGAAATCCAGACAGAATTTAAGAGAATGGAAAGCGCCATTAATGTGGAGGTTGACACTGTCTCTCTCTCTCTCTCTCTCTCTCTCTCTCTCTCTCTCTCTCTCTCTCTCTCTCTCTCTCTCTCTCTCTCTCTCTCTCAACCCAACATGCTTCTTCCAGTCCTTCTTATTGACGTTTACTGTGCGTCCGCCTCTGGCATTATCGTTGTGTCTAGGAAACTCTTGTTATACTGTTTCTCTTTCTCTCTCTCTCTCTCTTATTATTATTATTATTATTATTATTATTATTATTATTATTATTATTATTATTATTATTATTTTTATTATTATTATTATACTAACAGAGAAACATTAAACTAATAGGGTATAGGATAATGGCAGGAGTGGAAGGTAATCAGGTTTGATCCAAGGAAGGGGAGAGTAATTTCAACTCCTTAAAGAGTCGCGACCTGTGTGTGAACACATTTGAAAGATAATCCGAAGGGATCTTGATCCACAGAACTGGATTTACCCTCCTCCTCCCCTTCCTTGGATCAAACCTGAATGCCTCCAGTTTCAAAGGGTGCCATTTGACCCATACGGGTTTGCTGCCTCGCCTTGATTAAAATAAATAAATGATCTCTGTGAACATTCTGAGACTCACAGTGCTAAGTGCTGGAACTATCACACAGAGCACTCACTCTGCTAGGCGCTAGAACTTTCACACAGAGGACTCACAGTGCTAGGTGCTGAGACCTTCACACAGAGGATTTACAGTGCTAGGTGCTGGGACTATCACACAGAGGACTCACTCTGCTAGGCGCTAGAACTTTCACACAGAGGACTCACAGTGCTAAGTGCTGGGACCTTCACACAGAGGTTTCACAGTCCTAGGTGCGGAGACCTTCACACAGAGGATTCACAATCCTACCTGCTGAGACCTTCACACAGAGGACTCACAGTGCAAGGTGCTGGGACTATCACACAGATGACTCACAGTGCTAGGTGCTGGGACTATCACACAGAGGACTCACAGTGCTAGGTCCTGGGACTGACCAGATAAACTGCTTGACCTATGTGTTGAGAGTCCGATGTCTTCCATGTTCTTCAAACAGTACGTGCTTTTACGTACGCTCTACAATTCGCTAATTACTGAACTCAAAAAGGACACTGAATACACAGCCCAAAATGATCATCAGGAAAGAACAAAAGGAACGCATGAAAGACCTGTGAGTAATTATGTCAGATGACCTTTCTTTCCAAGACCTCAATAAGACAAATGTCACTACAACCTAGAAAATGATAATGGAAATAATGCCAATTGGTAACACTAATCAAATCACTTGTGTTCCCTCGTTTAGAATATTGTTCAGGGTTGAGGTCCGGTTCGTTCAGGTCCGGTGAAATATCAAAGCTGGAACAGGCAGAGATCATTTACTGCCTACAAAGAGTAAGTAAAGCATTTAATTTACTGGGAACGATGCATGGCCCTAAATATGTCCTCGCTGAAGAGGAGGAACGAAAGAGAGAAGTACATGATATGTCCGTGGAAAGTACTTAAGGGCCTGGTCCCAAATCTGCACACTGCCATAGTAACTTGCTGGAGTGAGAGATAGGAAAAGAAGTTTAAAATAAATCTAGTGAAAAAATGGGGGAAGAGGCTCTGGGCACAATAAGCGAACACTCTCTTAGCGTCCTTGGTTTCAGTTTATTCAAGACGTTATCAGAAGATGTAAGAAGCACTGCTGGAACAAGTATAGAAGTATCTCCAACAAGTAGAAGATGAACCAGGCTGTGATGAATGTGTGTGTCAGCGGGCCTCCAGCAGCAACAGCCTGGTTAACCAGGCTAGCACCTGACCAGCCTGGCCCAAGGCCGGGCTCCGGGAATAGAAAAACTCGAAATTCATCAAAGGTATATCAGGGGTAAAAATACCCTAAATCTATACCATTTATATTCTAGATAAGTTAATGCATATTAATCTATAGTTACATAAGTTAACTGACATTAAGTACTGTAATAATATGGCTTACGTCTGATAGCGAGGGATATATGATAATCCCTCAGAGTGTTGATATCCCCAGGCTCGATGCTTAGGCTGGAGGGATACCACCCGTGCAGAAATTCTGCTTTCAAATTGCTTAATTTTCGCCGCAGATGCTGGCAAATCTCGAGGCTGTTACAAGATTGGCGATCACTGGGAACACAAGTGCAGTAGCTGATATTACACCAGATTCCCCCAGAGCCGTGATTCCTACTCTGAGACCCAGCCTGGGATTTCCTCAGAGCCGTGATTCTTACTCCGAGACCAAACCTGGGATTCCCTCAGAGCCGTGATTCTCACTCGAAGACCCGGCCTGGGGGTTCCTCTAGAGCCGTGATTCCCATTCTGAGACCAGACCTGGGATTCCCCCAGGACAGTGATCCCCACTCTGCTACCCGGCATAGTGTACTTTGGTAACACAAACAACAGTTTATGTATATATATATATATATATATATATATATATATATATATATATATATATATATATATATACATGTATACATGTAGTGCCGAATATGTAAAACTGGTCAATTAGCAAGAGCTCATTTAAAATTAAGTCCTTTCTAAAATTTTCTCTTATAAGCTTAAAGATATATTTTTTTGATTAATGTTAATGTAAAAAAATTTAATTTTGCACCAAAAGGAACTTAGAAAACTTACCCAACTTTATTATAACAAGAACAATTTATTTTAGCCTAATCCAACTATATATATTTTAGATTTGTTTACAATAATTTAATACTAAACAAACACAGTGAAATATATTTTTTTTTCGTTAGGTTCAGAATGATTTTGGCGAAATTATTGCATACACAAATTTTCGCTTGTCCTATATGGCAAGATGAGCGTTTGCTATTTAAGCCAAGATCACAAGTTTTGCCTATTCGGCACGACACATATCTGTATGTATTTATATATATATATATATATATATATATATATATATATATATATATATATATATATATATATATATATATATATATATATATATATATACATATATATATATATATATATATATATATATATATATATATATATATATATATATATATATATATATATATATATGTATATATGTCGTGCCGAATAGGTAAAACTGGTCAGTTAGCAAGAATGCATTTAAAACTAAGTCCTCTCTAAAATTTTCTCTTAAAAATATAATTTTTTCATTTAGGTTTGTGTAAAAATTAATAATTTTGTATCAAAAGAACCTTAGAAAACTTACCTAACCATATTACAACAAGCGCAATTTAATTTTGCGTAATCCTACTAAATATATTTTAGATACGTGTATAATAATTTAATAAACACACATAGTGAGATATATTTTTTTCGTTAGATTCAGAATATTTTTTTTTTGCGAAATTATTGCATATACAGAAATTTTCGCTTGCCTTATTCGGCAAGAAGAGCGTTGCTTTTTAAGCCAAAATCAAAAGTTTTACCTATTCGAAGCAATTAAAACAACAGGTACGAGGACACTCGCACATATTCCCAAAGCAGCCCGTCCACACGCAGCTGGGAAACTTACGGACCTCCTGAAAAAAGTAAACGATGGTTCCACTATCTTAAATGCTCCACCAACCATCAAGGCATGGCACAACGTGCTACTTTTTGGCAGTGTCTGCTTAGCTGTGCCGGGAAGAAGGGAAAAGAGGCTAGCCTCAATGATAATTAAATCCTTAAGAGATTTTCCTAGAGTTGATAACCTCATTCACCTTCCCCGTCAACACAAAAAAGGGAGAGGCAGAACCCCCACTCACTCTACTGACAGTGAAAAAGTCAGAGTCCAGGTGAGCAAGAAAATTGAAGAGGGCAACACAGTGGGGGCAATCAGAATTATTACCAGTGAAGATACAGTTGCTCCCAGGGATGCTGACACTGCTGAAGCATTTAGAGGAAAGTACCCTGCCAGGGAAACCAGTGGCACCAACAGTTCCAACACCTCTGTCCCCACTATGGAACCATTGATTGTGGAAGACTCAGACATTTACAAAGCAATAATGTCGTTCCCATCTGGCTCTGCTGGGGGTTACACTGGAATAGGGCCACAGCATTTAAAGGAAATGGTTAATCCAGTTATTGAGGAAATTGCAGAGACACTGCTTTCAGAGATCACAAGGTTCGTCAACAATTCCTTGGCTGGTCTGATTCCTGATGAAATTAGACCTTTCTTTTTTGGTGCAACACTGTGCACTTAAAAAGAAGGATGGAGAAATTCGGCCAATTGCAGTAGGCAACACGTTACGCCACCTCGTATCCAAAGCTGCTGTGCGAAGTATTCGTGCACAGGCAGCCATGATGCTTCAACCAAACCAGCTTGGCTTTGGGGTCTCTCAAGGAAGTGAGGCAGCGGTTCATGCAACAAGGGCGTATATCAACAACCTGCCTGAGGACAATGCAGAGGTAAAATTAGATTTCAAGAATGCATTTAATCTCCTGAAAAGAGACGTGGTATTAGCAGCAGTACAAGAACATTTCCCTGGTCTCTTCCCTTTTGTTTCAGCTGGGTATAGCAAGGAATCAATGCTTCTCTTTGGAGAGCATGAAATCACATCATCGGAGGGTGTCCAACAAGGAGATCCTCTTGCACCATTTCTCTTCTGTTTAGCAGTTAGGGAAATCACAGTCAGACTGACCAGCGAGCTAAACATCTGGTTCCTAGATGATGGCACACTAGCAGGTACAAAGGAGTCCCTCCTACATGACCTTACACAGGTAATGACACGGGGGCAGGAAATGGGTCTCATCCTTAATCCATCCAAATGTGAAATCATCTCAGTCAGTCAACAAGTGATAAATGCAGTGAGATCAAAACTACCAGGAGCAGCAGTCATTGCCCCAACAAATAGTGTCTTGCTAGGAGCACCTTTGGGAAGCAATGCCATTGACACAATTCTCAGGAAGAAATTGGAAGAGTTAAGAAGAATGGAACAACGAATAGGCAATCTGGACACCCACGATGCCTTTTACCTTCTCACAAAGTGCTTGAGTCTGACCAGATTGACATATTTCCTAAGATGTGCACTTTCATATGATTACCCTATACTGCACGAATATGACAGTATTCTGAGGCAGATTTTCACGAAAGTACTTAACCTTACTCTAGAAGACGGGCAGTGGAACCAAGCTACACTTCCAGTCAGACTAGGAGGCATTGGTGTCCGCAAGTCATCACAGATTGCGTTACCTGCTTTTCTGTCCTCGAGTATTGCATCCAGAGAGCTTGTAGCAGCGATTCTCCCTGAACATCTTAGGGACAAGATTGGAGTCCAGGACCAAAAATTCATTGATCTGGGATAATCTAACGGGCTCTGAAACCAGACCTGCTCCCCCTAACAACTACAAACAATCGCACTGGGATGGTTCAATAGTGGAAAATATAGCCTCAACAATGCTTCAGAGTGTGTCAGGGAAGGATAGAGCCCGCCTCCTGGCAATGAGAGCCCCTCATGCTGGGGACTTTTTGTTGGCTGTTCCCAACTCCAGCCTTGGCACGCGCCTCGACCCACAGACCATCCGCATCGGTGTTGCCCTTCGACTTGCCGCCCCTATTCTCGCCGAACACAGGTGTATTTGTGACAGTGAAGCAGCAGACCAATTCGGGTACCATGGTCTTGTGTGCCGCAAATCCGAGGGAAAGATTGCAAGACATGAGGAGGTTAATAACATTATCAAGAGGAGCCTCACAACAGCTGGATGCCCAGCAGTAAGGGAGCCACCCCAACTATGCAGATCTGATGGCAGCCAGAAGCGTCCAGATGGTATCACCCTTCAAGCCTGGACAGATGGGAAGCAGGTGGTGTGGGACTATACATGTGCATCTACCTTGGCTGATACCTAAATCCAATGCACCACGGAGGAAGGAGGGGCAGCTGCCAGCTTCAGGGAGTCCCAAAAGTCTAGAAAATATGGAGAACTTGCCCATCATTATATGTTTGTTCCCATAGGCTCAGAGACCCTTGGCTCATGGGGAAAGAGTGCATCTAAATTCCTTAAGGAGCTGGGAAAAAGACTCATCAGGGTAACTAGGGATCCCAGGGCAGCTAGTTTTCTGTTCCAGCGGCTCAGTGCGGCTGTTCAAAGGGGTAATGCCTGCTGCATTTTGGGCATACGCCCCAGCTCTGAGGAGCTGGATGAGATTTTCGCCTTATAATCGGTGATACACACGTAACAACATGTACCTTATATGCCACCTTTATATCAACAATGTATCTCTTAAATCTTCTGTACCATATTATGTAACAAAATATTCCTATATATATGTGTGTATATATATATATATATATATATATATATATATATATATATATATATATATATATATATATATATATATATATATATATATATATATATATATATATATATATATATATATATATTTATATATATATATAAGCAAATGTCTGGTTTACTTTAATGTTGATAGCTACTGTATGTGCGGGTTTTCCAGTCTGGTAATGATCCATAGCAGAGCCAGGCCTGGCTGCTGGACCGCTGTGACAGTCTTTCCACAATACCACTCCTGGGAATGGGGCTTGATCCAGACATCACCACCTCAGGGAGGATACTGGGAGATGTGTACACCAGACACCACCCTAGGGATGGTCTTGTACCAGACACCATCCCAGGGTAGTTTTTGGTCCAGACAGCACCTTTTAGGGGTTATTTATCGAGGCACCACCAGACAAACCCTCTGGGAGCATGCTGAGTTTCTAGACAGAAACTCAAATACGAATTATCCAACAGGATGGACCAGTATCAGCACACACTACCTTACCTCTGAGAGAACTGCCCCCTCAACCTGTCTGTTGCAAGTCTTGCAACACTGCATAGCTCCTGATGAACCACGAGTTAGTAATAGACATTTAGCAAATGTTTTCCATCCCACAGTGGTTTGCCTTACATTACGAAGATCGCCTGTTTCCGATTGTATTGAATGTATATATACGTTGTGCTGAATAGGTAAAATTTGTCAATTAGCAAGAACTCATTTAAAATTAAGCCCATTCTAAAATTTTCTCTTATACGTTTAAATATATATTTTTTTCGTTTGTGTTAATACAAAAATTAATAATTTTGTAACAAAAGAATCTTAGGAAACTTACCTAACCTTATTATAACAAGCGCAATTTATTTTAGCATAATCCAGCTAAATATATTTTAAATAAGTTTACAATAATTTAATAATAAACAAACACAATTAAATATATATTTTTCGTTAGGTTCAAATTGATTTTTGCGAAATTATCGCATACACAAATTTTCGCTTGTTTTACCTATTCGGCACGAGACACATACACACATACACACACACACACACACACACGCACACACACACGCACACGCACACACACACGCACACACACACGCACACCCACACACACACACACACGCACACACACATATATATATATATATATATATATATATATATATATATATATATACATATATATAGAGTAGTAGGTTATATATATATAGTAGTAGGTTGGCAGACAGCAACCACCCAGGGAGGTACTACCGTCCTGCCAAGTGAGTGTAAAACGAAAGCCTGTAATTGTTTTACATGATGGTAGGATTGCTGGTGTCTTTTGTCTGTCTCATAAATATGCAAGATTACAGGTACGTCTTGCTACTTCTACTTACACTTAGGTCACACTACACATACATGTACATGTTTATTTATACACACTCATCTGAGTTTTCTTTGATTTTATCTTAATAGTTCTTGGTCTTATTACTTTTCCTTTTATATCCATGGGGAAGTGGAATAAGAATCTTTCCTCCGTAAGCCATGCGTGTTGTAAAAGTCAACTAAAATGCCGGGAACAATGGGCTAGTAACCCCTTTTCCTGTAAAGATTACTAAAAAGAATAAGAAGAAGAAAATTGTCAAAGTGGGAAGTCTGAATGTGCGTGGATGTTGTGCAAATGATAAGAAAGAGATGATTGTGGATGTTATGAATGAGAAGAAACTGGATGTCCTGGCTTTAAGTGAAACAAAGCTGAAGGGGGTGGGAGAGTTTCAATGGAGAGGAATAAATGGGATTAGGTCAGGGGTTTCAAATAGAGTTAGAGCTAAAGAAGGAGTAGCAATAATGTTGAAGGATAAGCTATGGCAGGAAAAGAGGGACTACAAATGCATAAATTCAAGAATTATGTGGAGTAAAATAAAGATTGGATGTGAAAAGTGGGTTATAGTAAGCGTATATGCACCTGGAGAAGAGAGAAGTGTAGAGGAGAGAGAGAGATTCTGGGAAATGTTGAGTGAATGCGTGGGGAGTTTTGAATCAAGTGTGAGAGTAATGGTGGTTGGGGATTTCAATGCTAAAGTGGGTAAAAATGTTATGGAGGGAGTAGTAGGTAAATTTGGGGTGCCAGGGGTAAATGTAAATGGGGAGCCTTTAATTGAGCTATGTGTAGAAAGAAATTTGGTAATAAGTAATACATATTTTATGAAAAAGAGGATAAATAAATATACAAGGTATGATGTAGCACGTAATGAAAGTAGTTTGTTAGATTATGTATTGGTGGATAAAAGGTTGATGGGTAGGCTCCAGGATGTACATGTTTATAGAGGGGCAACTGATATATCAGATCATTATTTAGTTGTAGCTACAGTTAGAGTAAGAGGTAGATGGGAATAGAGGAAGGTGGCAACAACAAGTAAGAGGGAGGTGAAAGTGTATAAACTAAGGGAGGAGGAAGTTCGGGCGAGATATAAGCGACTATTGGCAGAAAGGTGGGCTAGTGCAAAGATGAGTAGTGGGGGGGTTGAAGAGGGTTGGAATAGTTTTAAAAATGCAGTATTAGAATGTGGGGCAGAAGTTTGTGGTTATAGGAGGGTGGGGGCAGGAGGAAAGAGGAGTGATTGGTGGAATGATGAAGTAAAGGGTGTGATAAAAGAGAAAAAGGTAGCTTACGAGAGGTTTTTACAAAGCAGAAGTGTTATAAGAAGAGCAGAGTATATGGAGAGTAAAAGAAAGGTGAAGAGAGTGGTGAGAGAGTGCAAAAGGAGAGCAGATGAAAGAGTGGGAGAGGCACTGTCAAGAAATTTTAATGAAAATAAGAAAAAATTTTGGAGTGAGTTAAACAAGTTAAGAAAGCCTAGGGAAAGTATGGATTTGTCCGTTAAAAACAGAGTAGGGGAGTTAGTAGATGGGGAGAGGGAGGTATTAGGTAGATGGCGAGAATATTTTGAGGAACTTTTAAATGTTGAGGAAGAAAGGGAGGCGGTAATTTCATGCACTGGCCAGGGAGGTATACCATCTTTTAGGAGTGAAGAAGAGCAGAATGTAAGTGTGGTGGAGGTACGTGAGGCATTACGTAGAATGAAAGGGGGTAAAGCAGCTGGAACTGATGGGATCATGACAGAAATGTTAAAAGCAGGGGGGGGATATAGTGTTGGAGTGGTTGGTACTTTTGTTTAATAAATGTATGAAAGAGGGGAAGGTACCTAGGGATTGGCGGAGAGCATGTATAGTCCCTTTATATAAAGGGAAAGGGGACAAAAGAGATTGTAAAAATTATAGAGGAATAAGTTTACTGAGTATACCAGGAAAAGTATACGGTAGAGTTATAATTGAAAGAATTAGAGGTAAGACAGAATGTAGAATTGCGGATGAGCAAGGAGGCTTCAGAGTGGGTAGGGGATGTGTAGATCAAGTGTTTACATTGAAGCATATATGTGAACAGTATTTAGATAAAGGTAGGGAAGTTTTTATTGCATTTATGGATTTAGAAAAGGCATATGATAGAGTGGATAGAGGAGCAATGTGGCAGATGTTGCAAGTTTATGGAATAGGTGGTAAGTTACTAAATGCTGTAAAGAGCTTTTATGAGGATAGTGAGGCTCAGGTTAGGGTGTGTAGAAGAGAGGGAGAATACTTCCCGGTAAAAGTAGGTCTTAGACAGGGATGTGTAATGTCACCATGGTTGTTTAATATATTTATAGATGGGGTTGTAAAAGAAGTAAATGCTAGGGTGTTCGGGAGAGGGGTGGGATTAAATTATGGGGAATCAAATTCAAAATGGGAATTGACACAGTTACTTTTTGCTGATGATACTGTGCTTATGGGAGATTCTAAAGAAAAATTGCAAAGGTTAGTGGATGAGTTTGAGAATGTGTGTAAAGGTAGAAAGTTGAAAGTGAACATAGAAAAGAGTAAGGTGATGAGGGTATCAAATGATTTAGATAAAGAAAAATTGGATATCAAATTGGGGAGGAGGAGTATGGAAGAAGTGAATGTTTTCAGATACTTGGGAGTTGACGTGTCGGCGGATGGATTTATGAAGGATGAGGTTAATCATAGAATTGATGAGGGAAAAAAGGTGAGTGGTGCGTTGAGGTATATGTGGAGTCAAAAAACGTTATCTATGGAGGCAAAGAAGGGAATGTATGAAAGTATAGTAGTACCAACACTCTTATATGGATGTGAAGCTTGGGTGGTAAATGCAGCAGCGAGGAGACGGTTGGAGGCAGTGGAGATGTCCTGTCTAAGGGCAATGTGTGGTGTAAATATTATGCAGAAAATTCGGAGTGTGGAAATTAGGAGAAGGTGTGGAGTTAATAAAAGCATTAGTCAGAGGGCAGAAGAGGGGTTGTTGAGGTGGTTTGGTCATTTAGAGAGAATGGATCAAAGTAGAATGACATGGAAAGCATATAAATCTATAGGGGAAGGAAAGAGGGGTAGGGGTCGTCCTCGAAAGGGTTGGAAAGAGGGGGTAAAGGAGGTTTTGTGGGCGAGGGGCTTGGACTTCCAGCAAGCGTGCATGAGCGTGTTAGATAGGAGTGAATGGAGACGAATGATACTTGGGACCTGACGATCTGTTGGAGTGTGAGCAGGGTAATATTTAGTGAAGGGATTCAGGGAAACCGGTTATTTTCTTATAGTCGGACTTGAGTCCTGGAAATGAGAAGTACGGTGCCTGCACTTTGAAGGAGGGGTTTGGGATATTGGTAGTTTGGAGGGATGTGTTGTGTATCTTTATACGTATATGCTTCTAAACTGTTGTATTCTGAGCACCTCTGCAAAAGCAGTGATAATGTGTGAGTGTGGTGAAAGTGTTGAATGATGATGAAAGTATTTTCTTTTTGGGGATTTTCTTTCTTTTTTTGGGTCACCCTGCCTCGGTGGGAGACGACCAACTTGTTGAAAAAAAAAAATAAAAAAATATAGATATATATATACACGTACACAAACACACACACACACACACACACACACACACACACACACACACACACACACACACACACACACACACACACACACACACACACACACGCACACACACACACACACACACACACACACACACACACACATGAAGAAACTAGAGAAAGTGCAAAGGTTTGCAACAAGACTAGTCCCAGAGCTAAGAGGTATGTCCTACGAGGAGAGGTTAAGGGAAATCAACCTGACGACACTGGAGGACAGGAGAGATAGGGGGGACATGATAACGACATACAAAATACTCAGAGGAATTGACAAGGTGGACAAAGACAGGATGTTCCAGAGATTGGACACAGTAACAAGGGGACACAGTTGGAAGCTGAAGACACAGATGAATCACAGGGATGTTAGGAAGTATTTCTTCAGCCACAGAGTAGTCAGTAAGTGGAATAGTTTGGGAAGCGATGTAGTGGAGGCAGGATCCATACATAGCTTTAAGCAGAGGTATGATAAAGCTCACGGCTCAGGGAGAGTGACCTAGTAGCGATCAGTGAAGAGGCGGGGCCAGGAGCTCGGACTCGACCCCCGCAACCTCAACTAGGTGAGTACAACTAGGTGAGTACACACACACACACACACACACACACACACACACACACGCACACACACACACACACACACACACACACACACACACACACACACACACACACACACACACACACACACACACACACACACACACACACACACGTATATATATAATATGTGCAAAGGGTGAGAGTGTGAACGAGAGAGTGACAACATTACAATCTGAGGAGACCTTGTAAAGCATCAAAGGCGACCACAACAATGGCATCACAAGGTACAATGGCTGACTCGCTGTGTTCTACACAACGACCTGAGGGTGGTTCTTTTTCTTTCAGTAAACATAATTGAATATATCAACAGTTAGCTAAGTGTCCCTCTTATACTCCATCACACGGGATGGTTTTCGTATATCATGTTGGGTGTCCCGTAGCTTGATCGCTAGTGGACTCAGCTTACACGCTGGGGTCCGGAGTTCGAATCTCCTGTACGGCTGCATAATGTTAGGAAGTGTTTCCATAAGACACCTGCTGTCCATGTTCACCCTGGGTGTTAGTAGACTGGTTCTTTCAGCTCGGAAAGGAAATTGATTCATTTCCCAGAGAGGAATCGATCCGAACCACATTTATCAAACACTAACTGGTTTTGAGAAATGGCATTTTTTTTTTTTGCAGACGTGACAAGCCATATGAATCAATTGAATCTTAAGTTGCAAGGTGAAACAAATTTGATTTGTGATCTATTCAGGCATATCAAGGCATTCAGGGGAAAATTTATATTATTTGGAGGACAGGTGAGAGTTTCTAACTTGATTCATTTCCCATGTTGTGAAAAAATTCAAGAAAGTGAAGCAGAGTTTTCTTTTTAATTTGCTAGAAAAATCATTACTGACTTAAAAAACAATTTTAGAAACGATTTTCTGATCTTGATAGAAGAACAGATAATATAAAACTGTTTCAAAATCCATTTGAATGCAATGTTCAAACATTCCCGAGTCACTTTCAAATGAAAATTTTTGATTTCTAATCAGATGACATGCCGAAAGAAAAGCATAAAAAAAGAAAACTCATCCAATTTCATAAATCTTTACAGCATGAACAGTTTCCAAATTTACAGCGATTTGTTTGTAGATTCGTATTAGTTTTTAGTACAACGTACCTTTGTGAACAAACATTTTCAAATATGAAATATATGTCTAAGTATCGCACAAATTTATGTGATAAGGATTTGAAGTCCATCTAATAACTTGCTCCTGATGTTTGAAACCTCACTTCAGCAATATTTTGAAATTAAAAACCTGTTCCATTATTCCTATTAATCTTGTGTAAATTAATCTTGTGTCAGATTTTTCTCATCTGCAGTTCAGTAACTGATTATACTGTCAGTTTGACATTTTTACTCATTATATATCATTTCTCATTGCCAGCACGGTATTGTTTCTTCGCAATTGTCACATTACTCTTTTGTTCTGAATCATATCATGATGATTACAAAAAGGAGCAAAAAAAAAAAAATTATTCATTCATTTATGTTTATAAGACTGATTTTTTTCTTTGACCCGCAAAAATGTGTAAAATATACGATGTGGCCCTCGTAGTGAAAAGTCTGAAGATCCATGAGCCAGATAATTGAACCCTATTATAGCCACTGGCCTCTGAGTTTTAATACTCACCTGCCATCGCGATTGTATGTGTTCAACCAATGGATTGTGTAACAATGCCTTTCTAGAGGATTGTACGATGCCTTATGGGAAAATTGCAAGAACACTGTAGATTATAGGAAGATGACATTCAGATAGATTACTAAATTATTCTGTTCCGGTAGATTATGGAAAGCTGGCGTATATAAAGATTATAAGAAGATAGGTTGCTGGTAGTTTATAGTAACATGGCATACTGATAGATTATAGGAAGATGCTATACTGATAGATTATAGGAAGAACCAACACTGATAGATTATAGGAAGATGCCATACTGGCAGGTTCCCTCCTCAGTGAGACTTAACACGTGGGTTCAACGCGGGCTCAACGCAGGTTCCCACCACTCTCCCTCCCTCCCTCCTTGCCACCTTCATTACTCCGTCTAAGACATAAGTTCAACATAAGTATTTATAAATTCCCCGATCCCATTAAAACTTAATTAATGAACTTGGTTTCTGCTGACGCTAGTTTAAACAAGTTTAAACATATCTCAAGCCAAAACCCCTTCAATTTTTTTTATTCTAAACTTATGAATTCTGAACTTAAGTTGTATTCCACTAATTTCATTAAAAATTTTACAGTCATTTAAGCAGCATTTGAAGCCTACACACTGTGTTTATAGTGACTTTTTGCCTTAAAAGATAGATTGAACAAATAAATAGTGCCCTATTCTATAGAGCATAAAATTACAATACTCTTGTTTACATCATATGAAAGATAAGGGCTAGATAATCTTGATACTAACGCCCTTTGAGCAAAATTGTCAATAGATTGCTTAATAAAAAATGTTGAAATATACTATTTTTTGTGGACTTTTTAGGGAGAAAAAATCAATAAAAACAAAGCGGTAAAAGGACACAAGTGCAACTAATGTGACATTTTATTGTGGCAACGTATCGCTCTCCAGGAGCTTTATCAAGCTTGATAAAGCTCCTGGAGAGTGAAACGTTGCCACACTAAAATGTCACATTAGTTGCACTTGTGTCCTTTTACTTTACATATTGTCGGTAATTCCACCAACTTTATTACAAAAACAAAGCGGTAAAAAATATCGCAAATCTCCTTTACATACTAGTAGAACCATCATTACTCAATAACGTGTGCAAAAATCATGACACTCCTATAAATACTTTTCGCAAAAAATGGAAAATAATGTCAATAACTTATTCTGGAATTATACACATATGATTTCTGTAAAACTCTATGGTCATGGTGCGCCATATTTCAGTATGTTGCTCACCTCAACACATGTTCAAAGCCCACACGCGACTGATCTGTTATCACTCCTTGAATTTGAATGGCGTCCTCAGAGGAGTTGCAATGTAGTGTATTAAGAATGAAACAATCACAATAATCGTAATTTTTGGAGAAAAAAAAAACGAATTACCATCATGTCTTTTTGATGATAGCAAGAACAAAAAAAATGCATTTTTAGAAAAACATACTTAGAAATATGATAGAAACAAGCTAATTACACCAGCCTGTTGCCAGAATTATGTATTATTTTTCGGTAAGAAAACATTTTTTCCATAATTTTTCAATTTTCTTTTTATATCACTTAAAAAGTCGCACCCTCCTGAAGGCTGCATGTGACGTATTATATACACGGTTATATACAATGAGATATACACATCTGTCGGTGTATATCCTTGTAGCGACACCAGTTGCAGATGACAATGTATGTTAGAAGCTACCATAGGCCTTAGGCCTATATGAACTGTAAAATGTCTCACTCTGTGTAGAGCTTTATCAAGGCCTGTTTGCTCTCTGTGTCGACTCTGCTAGATCATGTTGCGCTCTATGTAGAGCTTAATGTAGCGCTTTATCAAACAAATTTCTCTCAGTGTAAAGCTCCATCTAGTCATGCCTTACTTTACTTAGCATGTTTTACTCTGTGTAGAGCTTTATCTTGTTTACTTTTATGAAGAGTTTTATCGAGTGGTTTCACTAGTGTGGAGCTTTATCAAATCATGTTTCTTTTCTTATAGAGCTTCATCAAGTCAAGCTGTGCTCTAAATAGAGCTATGTCAAGTAACTTTTCGTTCTGGGTAGAGCTTTATAAAATCATGTTTCACACTGTAGAGCTTTATTAAAATTTTCACACAGTGTAGAGCTTTATTAAAATTTTCACACAGTGTAGAGCTTTATTTGGTATTTCGCACTATGTAGAGATTTACACAAAGCTCACACCTTATAAAGCTTTGATAAAGCTCTAAACGTTTCACAACATGTAAAACGTTATCAAAAAGAAATAGAAGTATCACTCGTAACGACGAGAAAGAGCTAAAGTCTTAGGGGCTCATGCTGCGCCAGGGAAATAGGAGATAGATTTAATCCAACGAAGGGGGGGGAATAGTTTCAATTTCCTGGATCAGGAGCCTTTCACCACCAGTAAAGAGCAGTGAGAAGAACCGATTTCAACAGATCAATGGCCATTAACTTTGTGTATGACAGTGGTCTGCGAGTCAATAATCTTTTGTCTGTCAGTGGCCCACGGGGCAGTAACCTTGTATTTGACAGTGGCCCACGGGCCATTAACGTTGTGTTTGACAGTGGCCCACGGGCCATTAACCTCTGTCTGATGGCCGACGAGTCATTAAAATTGTCTTTGACAGTGGCCCACGGGTCATTAACCTTTTGTCTGTCTGTGGCCCACGGGCCATTAACCTTGTGTATAGGGAGAGAGAGAGTACAGTGAGGTACATGGGAAAGACAGGCATCAGAGAATACGAAGACCATAATGAGGCTATATGATGAGAAGTTCTCTCAACATCTACCTAGATTAGGAACAATCATATACTACGTGTATGTGAAGCAAGAAGTGTAAAGAAGAAGGCTCTCTCCCCCTCCATCGCTCCCTCCGGCCCATGCCAACATTACAACAGGGAAAAAAATATACTGTCATGGAATGTACAGGAGGAAGGCAACTGGGTAGAAGACATGGGTTACAACTTCCTCTACTACTGTTACTTGCAGAGCTGTGTGTTCCAGTGGTTCTAGTTCTAGTTCTAGTTACCATCAGGTCTACTGTGACTTTCACAACCATCTACTACTACCACTACTGCTATTATTGACTCGGTTGCCTCGTTGTCAACTGACCTTCCCAGTGCAGTAACAGAGCAGATATCAAGAAGTTTACTTCAGGAAAACTTCGTATGAAACCTGGCAGTCTCATAGCTTTGCCTTTCTCAGTTAAGCAGTGTTTGGTACTTTTAATGTTGCCTGTTATAGTACCAGACAAGCCTGGCCTAAGACCGGGTTCTGAGAATAAAAAAAAATCTAGAGACTCATCAAGGGTAAAGGTAAGGTGCTCATCCGCCCTGGGTTTGAACCCTACCCATCCTGTGATTTGTTTACAATCACGTTATTATGTTTCAGTTATCGTTCTTTACTTGTTTTGATCATTTGTTTTACCATATTTGAGATTAATATAACAGATTAATATGCGTGATCAACCGGACTGTGCGGGATCAATTGGGCTGTAATGGAAATGTAAGCCAGCGGACCTCCAGCAGCAACAGCCTGGTTGACGAGGCTAGCAGCACACAAGCCTGGCTGCGGATTAGGAAAGCTCTCGAAGTGCATCCCAGGTATAACAAGGATGTGCCTAAAATGAGCTACTTTTCACTTGCTTTCAATGAAATGCCTCTTCCACCTTTCTGACCACAAGGCCAACATGAATACAAGCATTATCTCTCAGTCCACAGCAGGATTCAAATTTGCACTCTCTAAATCACAGTACATAGTAGTTTCACCACTCAGCTGGGATCTGGCTGAGTGGCGAATGTAATATGTACTGTGATACAGAGTGTGCAGGTTCGAAACCTGCTGTGGACAGAGAGATAATGTTTTGTAAATAAATTTACTCGTTAAGCATCACTCTGAGTACTCAACTAATCATCTTGGAGTGCTGCACTTTTCTCCATTTTAATGTTGTCTGCAAATTTTGTTGCTATAGATGAAATTCTTACCCCAAGATCATGTATGTTAATTGTGACGGAGAATGAGTCAAGTACCTGGGGAACTCTACTCTAGGCCCCTGGCCTGGTAGGCAACGCTCTCGCTTCACACGCTGAGTGTCCTTGATTCGATCCACGGTAAAGGTGGAAACATTGGACTTAAGTAGGTACCTGGGTGTTAGTTGACTGGTGTGGGTCGCATCCTGTGGAACACAACTGAGGACCCCAATGGAAATAAGACACAGTCTCTCGATGACACATTGTCTTTCTTGGGTTATCCTGCGTGGCTAACGCTCCGGGGTTAAAAATCCGAGCAAAATCTTATCACTCTTTACAGAGGGGGAGAGGGCAAGCCACTCAATTACCTCTCCGCTGAATACCGCTCAGTTTCCTGTCTGTGGATGGAGTGCAACGGACAAGTGTAGCAGAAGCAACACAGACAGCAAGAGGCATTCTTGAGCTTTCCCAGCGCTCGGGATTAATGTCCAAAGCTGAAGTGTGACTCCAAAAGGATCCTGTAGTGCTTGCTGCTTTTGCAGCTGCCACACCCTTTGATCCCAGTGTGGGCGGGGTTTGTGACAGCCCAAGGTGACTAGCTTCTCCCTCCGAGCCCCGTGGGGGCGGGGAATGGGGCTAGGCCTTAGGACATCTGGTCCCAGAAGACGAGGAGGTACTTGTACCTCCTCCCATGGCAGACATTGGTCTGAGACACACGCGAAAGGGGGCCAAAGCCGGGCCACCGCTTGGAAAAGGCCCAGGTCGGGCGATTGTACCGGCGAATCTAGAACAGAACATGTTTGTGGGCCTGTCGGTTGTCAAAGGCATGAAGCCTGTCTCCTGGACCATGTTCTTCTATTCTGGGCATCAGTCGTCACTGGTATATCTCGTGGAAGGTCTTCTGAAACCTTGTATACTGTATCAGATGGAACCTCGAAACCAGAATTTTTATGCATGTAATAATAAGTTAGTAAGCCATCCTTGTTTGTTGCTTAGAGAGAGATAGACAGAGAAAGAGACAGACAGAGAGAGGGAGAGAGAGGGAGCGAGAGAGATGAGTAGAGAAACAGGAGTGAGGAGGCATGTTGGGCTAATCACTTCAGATAGGGTGTGTGATGGTGTAGGGAGTGTCCAGTTGACGTAAGTCTGCCTTCGTTCTGTCTGTCTGTCTGTCTGTCTGTCTGTCTGTCTGTCTGTCTCTCTCTCTCTCTCTCTCTCTCTCTCTCTCTCTCTGTCTTTCATGCTAATCTAAGAGAGACTTAGGTACATGGAGAATACAGATAGTAGAAGACCTGGAAGTCCACACCAAAGCTATTTGCTGAACAAGACTACTACTACCTATTATCTACTTGCATTACTCCCTCCGGCCACTACCAACATGAAAACAAGACATGGAAGACAACTACATTTACGTAATTAAAGCTGTTCTATCTTCAATTACTCGGGTTATCTTAGACTACTTATGTCTCTGTGCGATGTAGCAGTGATTCAACGCCTTGTTATCATCACTGTTTCTACTAATATTGAATTGGTTGTTGCCTCTTTATCAGCTGATCCTTGTGAAGTCACTGACCGATTATTAGGAACTGTTGACTACGGATTGCCCCAACTTCTGAACGTACAAGACGATCCACGGGGGCTAAGGGAATGTTTGAGGTAGCGAGTGTTCACGAGACCATCGCGCTTCTCTCCGCCAGCTCGATATATTTCAACACCTCGTTAGTCACTGTAACACATCCCATTTTCAAACATAAACAAAACAATCTTGGCTGACCCAGCAATCTTGACTGATAGAACTGCAGTATACTGCTGGTTCTTGAATGACTATTACATTTATGCTTACAACATTAGCCGGTAGTTTATTGCATTTTTCTATCGTTCTGTTTGCAAAAAATCTTGCATACGTTCGTGTTGCATCTTTTGCCTCGCAGTTTCATTACATTCTTTCGAGTTATGGACTCATTCAGCACTTCAGATATTCATCATGTTTGAGTGTGCCAAAGCAGTTCAATACTCTAAAGATCTGAATGACACCTTTGGTAGTCTCAGTTTCTAAGTGAAACAGACTGAGTGATTTAAATCGTTCTTCGTAAACTTTGTTTCTGTACTGTCTCCACTGCGTCTATATCTAGTGCATAATAGAGACCAAAACTGCATATATAGTATATTCAATATGCGATCAAACAAGTGCAATATAAAGAATCGGTATGGTGACTGGTGTTTTGTATTCCAAGATTCTAATCTTGAAACCTAGCATTCTATTGGCTCTTATGTTCATAGATAGTGATTGCTTTGTGCTTGTAAGGTCGTTGCTTATGATTACTCCAAGATCGTTTTCTTCTATCGTCTCGTTTGGTTTGTAAACGTTTTGAATTCAGGTTTGAGAGTGTTGTACCCAAAATTCATTACTTGCACTTGCCTACATTGCAACTCATCTTCCACGTCTCAGACAACAGCTACAACCTGTCCAGTTTGTGTAAGTATTTCGTTGTGTCACGGCTCCTACTGTCGTCAATGATCAGGTTGTCGATATCAGGCTCTGAAAACAAATTTTACTGCTGGGGACGTTGATGTCCTGTTCAGCTGACTCACGAGATCGTAATAACACAATTGCAAAGAAATCATACGAGGGATGGGGTTTAAACCCAAGGCAGGACTCCCCAGCCATGGGTTCAAGTCTCATCCGTTCTGTGGTTTAGCTGTAAATTGGGATATGGAGATTGTGTTGAGTATAGATGCCGCTTTCGCTATTTACAGATGCCATCGTTCTTTTAGACATTATTTCTTTGATGTACTTGAAGAACCGGATCACCAAATCCGTCACAGGTTCTCTTTACAATATTTGATACTCTCACAATATGTTACATCATATGTTACATCATGAGATTCCAACATTGGAAATGTGCAATATCACAGATATCCATTTACTAAGATATCACAGATACCAGTATATCAAGATACCTGAGTTACCAATATATCAAAATACTACAGGTATCACAGACACCACAGATATCAATATATCAAGATATTAGGAATATCAAATCAATACAGAATAAAGTCACAATACATTGGATGGAAAAAATTCCACAAGTAACCCATACTTACGACAGAGAAGTACATACATTTCGGTTCCTCCTGGACCATCATCAAACAAGTTTCTGTCCCTCCTGTGATCTGATAATGGCCTAAGGCGGACCAAAACGCCGCCTATGTATTTTTCTTTCCAAAGTATTGATAATTTGTAGGTCATATAAGCTTTTATAGTTTTAAAGTTGGTGAACCGAAGACTGTGTATCATAGACTTTCGTTTCAGTTTTGAGATGAAGATAACTTTTTACTAATTAACTCCACTAGAAACACAGTCGGGAGCTGATAATGGTCGAGAAATGAAACGAAAGTCACCTAATGTTTCTTCTGCTCGCCTTGAAAATTAGGATTTATGGTAGGGCAGGTCGAAACAAACGGAGAAGTTCATTAAATTTGATGCTTTTTTCACCTAAGAGTAATCAGGTACCTGAGTGTTAGGTATCTGTTTGGGGAGATATCCAGAGGAAGGGGGAGATAGGTAGTAATGTACCAAAGATCCAGTTTGGCTTTGACAAGAAGTAGGATCAAAAAAATAAATCTTGACCTTTAAAATCAACTGGAAAAAAATTACCACGATGGATATTTTGATCAAAAAGGCAGAAATTAAAATGAACTCACTGTTTGGTTGATTGATTAATGAGATTTAATTCTAATGACTACAATACGGATATTAAGAAAAATATGATTTAGCTTACTTTTCCAGTTAAATGCAACTGTAGCAGCAGTTTCAGTTAAAAGTGTTTTAATTTACGTATTTTAGCTATACAGTGAAGTATGTCAGAAAATGCTTCCTAAGCTGCACATACAACGAGATCTGTTAATCCCTAAACTAGTGATTATAGTCGACTTTCAGCGTGTATATAGGAAAATGTACACTTCTTGGTATGTATACTAAGATGTATACCTCACGGCGTATATACCACGGAATATACACTAAGATATACTCACGGTATATATACGAAAACATACCACCTAAGATGTACACCTCACGGTATATATACTAAGATATAAACTTAACGGTGTATATACCAAGATATACACCTCACGAAATATACATTATAATAAGATGTACCACCTAAGATATACACCTCACTGTGAATATACCAAGATAACTAATAGTAAACATATATTCTCTTCCTTCAAAAGTGGTAGAATTTCTTCCTCATATATTTGGCCGTGGTGAAAAATGCTAGCCATTTTTATATGAAATATAAATTATATTCTCCGCTAACACACAAAATGGAATGTAAATGTTGAATCTAATATTTCCGCTGTCACCGAACATTTTATGTCGGCTACTGGAAATATTTGGATATTCTCCACTAACTACATTGAGATTAATTTTAATTAAAAAAATAATAATAGGCGTAATTGTGAATGAAAAATGTGCATGGTATATTTTATTTTAAAAGCCAGATTGTATGGTAGATTAAAGTTCTATTTGCTCCCACAGCTTTCTTATTCCATCCAGCTTAAAGAAATGTTCTATATTACCAGAGTCATTATTTTAAGTTGAGGTAAAATTGATTTTATGTATGTGTATGCTAGCAGCTTGGTGGAGGACAGCTTCCCAGCTTGGTGGAGAGCAGCTTCCCAACTTGGTGGAGAGCAGCTTCCCAGCTTGGTGGAGAGCAGCTTCCCAGCTTGGTGGAGGACAGCTTCCCAGCTTGGTGGAGAGCAGCTTCCCAGCTTGGTGGAGAGCAGCTTCCCAGCTTGGTGGAGAGCAGCTTCCCAGCTTGGTGGAGAGCAGCTTCCCAGCTTGGTGGAGAGCAGCTTCCCAGCTTGGTGGAGACGAGCTTCCCAGCCTGGTGGAGAGCAGCTTCCCAGCTTGGTGGAGAGCAGCTTCCCAGCTTGGTGGAGAGCAGCTTCCCAGCTTGGTGGAGAGCAGCTTCCCAGCCTGGTGGAGAGCAGCTTCCCAGCTTGGAGGAGAGCAGCTTCCCAGCTTGGTGGAGAGCAGCTTCCCAGCTTGGTGGAGACGAGCTTCCCAGCCTGGAGGAGAGCAGCTTCCCAGCTTGGTGGAGAGCAACTTCCCAGCTTGGTGGAGAGCAGGTTCCCAGCTTGGTGGAGAGCAGCTTCCCAGCTTGGTGGAGACCAGCTTCCCAGCTTGGTGGAGAGCAGCTTCCCAGCTTGGTGGAGAGCAGCTTCCCAGCTTGGTGGAGAGCAGCTTCCCAGCTTGGTGGAGAGCAGCTTCCCAGCTTGTTGGGGACTAACACACCAACTTGGCGGGGCCCAACACTCAAGCTTGGTGGAGAGCAGCACCCTAGCTTGGTGGAGACCAGCTTCCCAGCTTGGTCGAGACCAACAATCCAGCTTGATGGAGACCAACACTCCAGCTTGTTGGAGACCACCTTCCCAGCTTGGTGGAGACCAACATCCCAGCTTGATGGAGACCAACATCGCAGCTTGTTGTAGACCAGCTTCCCAGTTTGATGGAAACCAACACTCCAGCTTGGTGGAGACCAGCACACCAACTTGTTGGAGACCAGCTTCCCAACTTGGTGGAGACCAACACCCCAGCTTAGTATGTTGGTGTATAAGAGGTTCCGACTAGCGGATGTAAACAACACAAACTAAAGGACCACTTTACCATGGCTACTTCCTTCCAGCACCACTAATAACGTCACCATCTCCGCCACTCTGTTTACCCAGGCTGCGATCACTTCGGGAACCACCTTTAGTCCGGATACACAAATATCAAACAAGTTCCTTAGCCAGCACTTTTCCTTACCTCTCTTCTGGCCACATTCGCGCAGCAGAATTTTTTTATCCACGCTTTTCAAAGGCTTTACATCAATATAGTGTATAAATCAGAGGACATTGAAAAAGTTTTCTTGTCGGCTCTTCAGTCGGTCCTGGACCGAATCTGAATTGCAAAATGATGCTCAGATATAAGTGTGGGAAGCTCAGGTGGGAACTTCTTCATGTGCTACACTTTCTGGCGCTGGAGCAGCACTCTCCGCGGAGTGTAGCGGTACTCTCCGCGGAGTGTAGCTGCACTCTCCGCGGAGTGTAGCGGCACTCTCCGCGGAGTGTAGCAGCACTCTCCGCGGAGTGTAGCAGCACTCTCCGCGGAGTGTAGCAGCACTCTCCGCGGAGTGTAGCAGCATTCTCCGCGGAGTGTAGCGGCACTCTCCGCGGAGTGTAGCAGCACTCTCCACGGAGTGTAGCGGCACTCTCCGCGGAGTGTAGCAGCACTCTCCGCGGAGTGTAGCAGCACTCTCCGCGGAGTGTAGCAGCATTCTCCGCGGAGTGTAGCGGCACTCTCCGCGGAGTGTAGCAGCACTCTCCGCGGAGTGTAGCAGCACTCTCCGCGGAGTGTAGCAGCACTCTCCGCGGAGTGTAGCAGCACTCTCCGCGGAGTGTAGCAGCACTCTCCGCGGAGTGTAGCAGCACTCTCCGCGGAGTGTAGCAGCATTCTCCGCGGAGTGTAGCGGCACTCTCCGCGGAGTGTAGCAGCACTCTCCACGGAGTGTAGCGGCACTCTCCGCGGAGTGTAGCGGCACTCTCCGCGGAGTGTAGCAGCACTCTCCCCGGAGTGTAGCAGCACTCTCCGCGGAGTGTAGCAGCACTCTCCGCGGAGTGTAGCCGCACTCTCCGCGGAGTGTAGCAGCACTCTCCGCGGAGTGTAGCGGCACTCTCCGCGGAGTGTAGCGGCACTCTCCGCGGAGTGTAGCGGCACTCCGCGGAGTGTAGCGGCACTCTCCGCGGAGTGCAGCGGCACTCTCCGCGGAGTGTAGCGGCACTCTCCGCGGAGTGCAGCGGCACTCTCCGCGGAGTGTAGCGGCACTCTCCGCGGAGTGCAGCGGCACTCTCCGCGGAGTGCAACACCCCTGACATTCAAGCAGACAGCAGCGCCTATCAACAAGTGGGAATTTTAGAATCACTTTAATCAGGGAAAGTGCTTCATTATAACACGTTTCATCCAGAGTGGAGCTTTACCGAGTGTTTGATAAAGCTCCACTGTAGGTAAAACATAAGCTCCCACTGTGTGTGAAATATCGTATAATAAATCCCCACTGTGAATGAAATATCGTATAATAAAGCCCCACTGTGGGTGAAACATCCTGCAATAAAGCCCTACTATGGGTGAAACATCGGATAATAAAGCCCCACTGTGAGTGAAACCTTGTACAGTAAAGCTCCGCTGTGGGTGAAACATGTAGTGTTATAAGTGTTGAGTTACAGTAGTAAACACCTCATTTATAAAGATAGTATTTAAATATTGATACTCAGGTGATACACATGTGTCTTATTTCAGGTGATACACATGTGTCTTTATTTCAGGTGATACACATGTGTCTTTATTTCAGGTGATACACATGTGTCTTTATTTCAGGTGATACACATGTGTCTTTATTTCAGGTGATACACATGTGTCTTTATTTCAGGTGATACACATGTGTCTTTATTTCAGGTGATACACATGTGTCTTTATTTCAGGTGATACACATGTGTCTTTATTTCAGGTTATACACATGTGTCTTATTTCAGGTTATACACATGTGTCTTATTTCAGGTTATACACATGTGTCTTATTTCAGGTTATACACATGTGTCTTATTTCAGGTGATACACATGTGTCTTATTTCAGGTGATACACATGTGTCTTATTTCAGGTTATACACATGCGTCTTATTTCAGGTGATACACATGTGTCTTATTTCAGGTGATACACATGTGTCTTTTCAGGTGATACACATGTGTCTTATTTCAGGTGATACACATGTGTCTTATTTCAGGTTATACACATGTGTCTTATTTCAGGTGATACACATGTGTCTTATTTCAGGTGATACACATGTGTCTTATTTCAGGTGATACACATGTGTCTTATTTCAGGTTATACACATGTGTCTTATTTCAGGTTATACACATGTGTCTTTATTTCAGGTTATACACATGTGTCTTATTTCAGGTTATACACATGTGTCTTATTTCAGGTTATACACATGTGTCTTATTTCAGGTTATACACATGTGTCTTTATTTCAGGTTATACACATGTGTCTTATTTCAGGTGATACACATGTGTCTTATTTCAGGTGATACACATGTGTCTTTATTTCAGGTTATACACATGTGTCTTATTTCAGGTGATACACATGTGTCTTATTACAGGTGATACACATGTGTCTTATTTCAGGTGATACACATGTGTCTTTTTCAGGTGATACACATGTGTCTTATTTCAGATGATACACATGTGTCTTTTTCATGTGATACACATGTGTATTTTTCAGGTGATACACATGTGTCTTATTTCAGGTGATACACATGTGTCTTATTTCAGGTGATACACATGTGTCTTTTCAGGTGATACACATGTGTCTTATTTCAGGTTATACACATGTGTCTTATTTCAGGTTATACACATGTGTCTTATTTCAGGTGATACACATGTGTCTTATTTCAGGTGATACACATGTGTCTTATTTCAGGTGATACACATGTGTCTTATTTCAGGTGATACACATGTGTCTTATTACAGGTGATACACATGTGTCTTATTTCAGGTGATACACATGTGTCTTTTTCAGGTGATACACATGTGTCTTTTTCAGGTGATACACATGTGTCTTATTTCAGGTGATACACATGTGTCTTATTTCAGGTTATACACACGTGTCTTATTTCAGGTGATACACATGTGTCTTATTTCAGGTGATACACATGAGTCTTTTTCAGGTGATACATATGTGTCTTTTTCAGGTGATACACATGTGTCTTTTTCAGGTGATACACATGTGTCTTATTTCAGGTGATACATATATGTCTTATTCATCAAGTTGGCGATATTATATACCATTGTTTTAATTATTCTTACATTCGAAACATCAGTTTGTGACCTAAACAAACAGAGAATTACTGGAGGAGATATGATTGCAACGTAAGAGATACTCAGAGGACAGGCACAGTATAACTGGAAACAGTAGAAACAGTATAGACGATGGAAGCTCAAAGTAAATAAACGTTGGGTTAATGCTTAGCAAATGGGATAAACTGGTTGAGGAAGTGGTAGTGACAAACTTCTTACACAGCTTCAAGACTAGGTATCACAGGATGCCAGAGGCACGAGCACAATACTTGTTGACAGGAGTTTGAAATGAATTGCCAAGAGCAGAAAGTTTCCTGCATACATGCCTTGAAAAGTTCAACTCAGTATACCTACATACATACATACATACATACATATATACATACATACATACTTTCATACATATCTATTTACATACATACATTCATACATACACTTATACATACAATACATACATACATGCGTACATACATACGTACATACACAAGCAGATTACATTGACCTCATGTATATTCCAGTGAGGAAAATGCAAAACTTTGGAGGGGGAGGGGGGAGGGGTTTAAGGGGGGCGGGGGGAAGGGGGGAAGAGGAGGGGGGAGGGGGAGTGTGTGCTAGTGGAAAACGTCAGCATGGGAAACATAATTCAGACAATGTTTTGTCCCAGTAAAGTTTCTTAGATCTTTGTCCCATAATTTTACAACTCGCCAACAAGCCTTGCTGAAATATCGTTAAATATCGAAGTATCCTTCATATTTATGAATGGTGAGACGCAAACAGTACATATATATATATATATATATATATATATATGTATATATATGTATATATAATATATATATATGTACATATATATATATATATATATATATATATATATATATATATATATATATATATATATATATATATATATATATATATATATATATATATATATATATATATATATAAGGGATTAAAGTATTCTTAACTGGTGGAGAACACATGATATTCAGCCTTAATGACCCTTGTGTAATGGATGGACTTCAAGCCCCATTAGCCAAGCAGCCTCGTTTAGTTGATGATATCGTGTGTTACCGATAACTGTTTTATTCTTAAATCAAAGATTCTTAATAATATGTATGTATTTAATTGATTATTCTTCCTTAACGTAGGCCACATCAGCTGAGAGTCGATTAAGAGCCCTCCCGTAATGCAATGACAACGTTTCGCTCTCCTCGAGGGAAACGGTGCTCTTGCTATTGCACTAAACCCTTCATATAACAGATCTCTTTATAATGTACTACGGAAATACGAAACAAGACCCACTTTGTGAATCGATTCAGAAACAATAGACACTGTGCGTTGGTTAGACAACTGTTCATTATTACTGCACTTACAGTCTCCTCTGTATCAACCTCAAGTACCGCAAATGGCCATCCACTTGCCCTGTTAGTCAACTGTACAGAGGACTCAATGTGTCTGTGTAGGCACTCTGCCTGCCATCCATCAGTCCTCTAGCTCCTTATAATATTATTTCTCTCACACCAGAGGTAGTAAATGTTCCTCTCTCAGTTGTAACTTAGTAAAAGTCTATGACGAAGCGAAAAGCCTTCTAAAACACAGAGAGAAACATGATTTGGTAAATCTCTACACAAATTGTAACATGTGACAAATTTCTACATAGAGTGAGACACGGCTTTATAAAACTTTACACAGATTGAAACATGATTTGATAACGATAAAGCTCTACACAGAGTGAAAGGCGATTTGATAAAGTTCTACACAAAGTGAAACATGACTTTAGAGAACCCAGCATAAAGACTGTATGTTCCCGTGCTGGTCTAGTGTGCTTGAAGATCTAAAGTTCTATTAGGTTGCGAACTGAAGTTACTACTATCTTTGGCATAGTTACATTCCGTTTCAGCTCTAACTCCTCCGTCCAAGATATTTTCTAGACTCGTTGGCTCTACTATTTGCTAGATTAAGGAGAGTTTATTGCAGTGTTTCAGTGCGACATGTGCCTTAGTCTTTCAACCATCTGAGCTCCCTTTCAGGATTTTCTCTGTGTTGCTGTATTTGATACATTCTCCCATTGTATATAACGTAAATATAATCACCAAGCAGCAGGATAGTATTTAATTCTCGATAGACGGTTATGGAAGTATTGGGAAGTTGTATCCGGAGACATTTATACGAGTACAATAACTAGTTTCGTCCTCACAATTGCTTGCAACCAAAAATTAAACTGTATAATTTGTAGTTTTTTAACCAATATTGTGTAGACTTAAAGTAGTGTGAGATAGTGTGGATACGTTGTGTGGGTTTATAGTAGGATCAGAAGGGTGGGTGGTTCAGGTGGGTAGTGTGTAGAGGATAATAGTGGAGAGAAAACCTTTCTTAAAACCAGGGAAGGTGGGAAAGGAGGTATTGACTGTGGGGATTGTGGTGGAGTGAGGGTGGTGGTTATGGTGGTTATAACAGTTGAGTGTGGTAGCGGGTCGTTGGAAGGAATTCTTTCAAGTGATTTTACCTCATTAAAATCATCCAGTGTTTGCTCTTCCATGGTTTATTTATGCCTTCTACGTTCCTCTTTCATTCACTCTTCTGCTGGGTAAACATGGAATATTTCCTCGGGATCTCTGTGGCTGGATCTTCCATTTAGAACCGACTCTCTCTCTCTCTTCCACCCATTTGCAAAAACAAGTTTCAGAGATCTGCATCTTGGATTCTCTACCACTTTTGTCTGTCGACCTCCGTCACTGTCTCTGCTTATATCTTGTTACTGCCCATGCTTCCTCCTGTCACTGCCTTTGTTACTGCCCCTGCTTCCTCCTGTCACTGCCTTTGTTACTTCCCCTGCTTCCCCTATCACTGCTTTTGTTACTGCCAATGCTTCCTCCTGTCATTGCCTTTGTTACTTCCCCTGCTTCCTCCTGTCACTGCCTTTGTTACTGCCCCTGCTTCCTCCTGTCACTGCCTTTGTCATTGCCCCTGCTTCCCCCTGTCACTGCCTTTGTTACTGCCCATGCTTCCTCCTGTCACTGCCTTTGTTAATGCCCCTGCTTCCTGCTGTCACTGCCTTTGTTACTGCCCCTGCTTCCTCCTGTCACTGCCTTTGTTACTGCCCCTGCTTCCTCCTGTCACTGCCTTTGTTACTGCCACTGCTTCCTCCTGTCACTGCCTTTGTTACTGCCCCTGCTTCCTCCTGTCACTGCCTTTGTTACTGCCCCTGCTTCCCCTGTCACTGCCTTTGTTACTGCCCCTGCTTCCTCCTGTCACTGCCTTTGTTACTGCCCCTGCTTCCTCCTGTCACTGCCTTTGTTACTGCCTCTGCTTCCCCCTGTCACTGCCTTTGTTACTGCCCGTGCTTCCCTGTCACTGCTTTTGTTACTGCCCCTGCTTCCTCCTGTCACTGCCTTTGTTACTGCCCCTGCTTCCTCCTGACACTGCCTTTGTTACTGCCCCTGCTTTCTCCTGTCACTGCCTTTGTTACTGCCCCTGCTTCCTCATGTCACTGCCTTTCTAACTGCCCCTGCTTCCTCCTGTCACTGCCTTTGTTACTGCACCTGCTTCCTCATGTCACTGCCTTTCTAACTGCCCCTGATTCCTCCTGTCACTGCCTTTGTTACTGCCCCTGCTTCCTCCTGTCACTGCCTTTGTTACTGCCCATGCTTCCTCCTGTCACTGCCTTTGTTACTGCCCCTGCTTCCTCCTGTCACTGCCTTTGTTACTGCCCCTGCTTCCTCCTGTCACTGCCTTTGTTACTGCCCCTGCTTCCTCCTGTCACTGCCTTTGTTACTGCCCCTGCTTCCTCCTGTCACTGCCTTTGTTACTGCCCCTGCTTCCTCCTGTCACTGCCTTTGTTACTGCCGCTGCTTCCCCTGTCACTGCCTTTGTTACTTCCCATGCTTCCTCCTGTCACTGCCTTTGTTACTGCCCCTGCTTCCTCCTGTCACTGCCCTTGTTACTGCCCCTGCTTCCTACTGTCACTGCCTTTGTTACTGCCCCTGCTTCCTCCTGTCACTGCCTTTGTTACTGCCCCTGCTTCCCCCTGTCACTGCCCCTGCTTCCTCCTGTCACTGCCTTTGTTACTGCCCTTGCTTCCCCCTGTCACTGCCTTTGTTACTGCCCCTGCTTCCTCCTGTCACTGCCTTTGTTACTGTACCTGCTTTCTCCTGTCACTGCCTTTGTTATTGCCCCTGCTTCCCCTGTCACTGCCTTTGTTACTGCCCCTGCTTCCTCCTGTCACTGCCTTTGTTACTTCCCCTGCTTCCTCCTGTCACTGCCTTTGCTACTACCCCTGCTTCTCCCTGTCACTGCCTTTGTTACTGTCCCTGCTTCCCCTGTCACTGCCTTTGTTACTGCCCATGCTTCCCCTGTCACTGCCTTTGTTACTGCCCCTGCTTCCCCTGTCACTGCCTTTGTTACTGCCCCTGCTTCCTCCTGTCACTGCCCTTGTTACTGCCCCTGCTTCCCCCTGTCACTGCCTTTGATACTCCCCCTGCTTCCCCCTGTCACTGCCTTTGTTACAGCCCCTGCTTTCCCCTGTCACTGCATTTGTTACTGCCCCTGCTTCCTCCTGTCACTGCCTTTGTTACTGCCTCTGCTTCCCCCTGTCACTGCCTTTGCTACTGCCCCTGCTTCCCCCTGCACTTCCTTTGTTACTGTCCATGCTTCCCCCTGTCACTGCCTTTGTTACTACCCCTGCTTCGCCCTGTCACTGTCTTTGTTACAGCCTCTACTTCCCTTGTCACTGCCTTTGTTACAGCCCCTGCTTCCCTTGTCACTGCCTTTGTTACTGCCCCTACTTCCCTCTGTCACTGCCTTTGTTACTCCCCCTGCTTCTCCTTTCACTGCCTTTGTTACTGCCCCTGCTTCCTCTTGTCACTGCCTTTGTTACTGCCCCTGCTTCCCCTGTCACTGCCTTTGTTACTGCCCCTGCTTCCCCCTGTCACTGCCTTTGTTACTGCCCCTGCTTCCTCCTGTCACTGCCTTTGTTACTGCCCCTGCTTCCCCCTGTCACTGCCTTTGTTACTGCCCCTGCTTCCCCCTGTCACTGCCTTTGTTACTGCCCCTGCTTCCCCTGTCACTGCCTTTGTTACTGCCCATGCTTTCTCTTGTCACTGCCTTTGTTACTGCCCCTGCTTCCCCCTGTCACTGCCTTTGTTACTGCCCCTGCTTCCCCCTGTCACTGCCTTTGTTACTGCCCCTGCTTCCCCCTGTCACTGCCTTTGTTACTGCCCCTGCTTCCCCCTGTCACTGCCTTTGGTACTGCCCCTGCTTCCTCTGTCACTGCCTTTGTTACTGCCCCTGCTTACCCCTGTCACTGCCTTTGTTACTGCCCCTGCTTCCCCCTGTCACTGCCTTTGTTACTGCCCCTGCTTCCCCTGTCACTGCCTTTGTTACTGCCCATGCTTCCTCCTGTCACTGCCTTTGTTACTGCCCCTGCTTCCCCCTGTCACTGCCTTTGTTACTGCCCCTGCTTCCCCCTGTCACTGCCTTTGCTACTGCCCCTGCTTCCCCCTGTCACTGCCTTTGTTACTGCCCCTGCTTCCCCCTGTCACTGCCTTTGCTACTGCCCCTGCTTCCCCCTGTCACTGCCTTTGTTACTGCCCCTGCTTCCCCTGTCACTGCCTTTGTTACTGCCCCTGCTTCCCCCTGTCACTGCCTTTGTTACTGCCCCTGCTTCCCCCTGTCACTGCCTTTGTTACTGCCCCTGCTTCCCCCTGTCACTGCCTTTGTTACTGCCCCTGCTTTCCCCTGTCACTGCCTTTGTTACTGCCCCTGCTTCCCCCTGTCACTGCCTTTGGTACTGCCCCTGCTTCCCCCTGTCACTGCCTTTGTTACTGCCCCTGCTTCCCCTGTCACTGCCTTTGTTACTGCCCCTGCTTCCCCTGTCACTGCCTTTGTTACTGCCCCTGCTTCCTTTGTCACTGCCTTTGTTACTGCCCCTGCTTCCTCCTGTCACTGCCTTTGTTACTGCCCCTGCTTCCCCTGTCACTGCCTTTGTTACTGCCCCTGCTTCCCCTGTCACTGCCTTTGTTACTGCCGATGCTTCCCCTGTCACTGCCTTTGTTACTGCCCCTGCTTCCCCTGTCACTGCCTTTGTTACTGCCCATGCTTCCCCTGCCACTGCCTTTGTTACTGCCCCTGCTTCCCCCTGTCACTGCCTTTGTTACTCCCCCTGCTTCCCCTGTCACTGCCTTTGTTACTGCCCCTGCTTCCCACTGTCACTGCCTTTGTTACTGCCCCTGCTCCCCCTGTCACTGCCTTTGTTACTGCCCCTGCTTCCCCTGTCACTGCCTTTGTTTCTGCCCATGCTTCCCCTGTCACTGCCTTTGTTACTGCCCCTGCTTCCCCCTGTCACTGCCTTTGTTACTGCCCCTGCTTCCCCTGTCACTGCCTTTGTTACTGCCCCTGCTTCCCCTGTCACTGCCTTTGTTACTGCCCATGCTTCCCCTGTCACTGCCTTTGTTACTGCCCCTGCTTCCTCCTGTCACTGCCTTTGTTACTGCCCCTGCTTCCCCTGTCACTGCCTTTGTTACTGCCCATGCTTCCCCTGTCACTGCCTTTGTTACTGCCCCTGCTTCCTCCTGTCACTGCCTTTGTTACTGCCCCTGCTTCCCCTGTCACTGCCTTTGTTACTGCCCCTGCTTCCTCCTGTCACTGCCTTTGTTACTGCCCCTGCTTCCTCCTGTCACTGCCTTTGTTACTGCCCATGCTTCCCCTGTCACTGCCTTTGTTACTGCCCCTGCTTCCTCCTGTCACTGCCTTTGTTACTGCCCCTGCTTCACCTGTCACTGCCCCTTTTACTGCATGTGCTTCTTCTAATGGCTGTTTCTTCTTTTATTATCTTTGCTTCCTCTTTTTAAAAGTAATCGTGAAATGTTGAAATGTGCTGGTGTATCACTGCTGGTGTATCACTGCTGGTGTATCACTGCTGGTGTATCACTGCTGGTGTATCACTGCTGGTGTATCACTGCTGGTGTATCACTGCTGGTGTATCACTGCTGGTGTATCACTGCTGGTGTATCACTGCTGGTGTATCACTGCTGGTGTATCACTGCTGGTGTATCACTGCTGGTGTCAGAATAGGCTGCGTTCTACTCCTGATTGTAATTTGTTCTCTTTTTCATGGATAACGAGGTTTGAAGGGTTGTGCTGCTTTGAACGATTCTATGTACAGTGTGTGTGTGTGTGTGTGTGTGTGTGTGTGTGTGTGTGTGTTTTGTCTTTAAAATAAACATACTTCTGAAAGCAAGTGGACATCGAAGCACCTCCCTCAAGGGAGGTACTTCGGTTTTGGTGAAGGACTCTTAATCACAGGACAGGGGTCGAGTGCTACTTATTGTCTCAGAATACTTGAAATGCTTTACGAAAACAGATATAGACAGTGAAGAAACAAACAGAATACATTTGGGTGTGTTTTCTGGTGTGTGATTCAGACCCAGTAACTCAGCAACCAAGGCACACTATTCAGGGACGAAATCATTAGGATTTCCGTGGAAAAAGTATGTAGTAATCTTGGAGATTTTAAATTTTAGCCATGTTTACTGAAACTTGAGCAGGAAGTCTGGAGTTCAAGGACTTCCTGGAGGTTGGTCAGGATTGTTTTTATAAGAGATATTGACAGAGCCAACTAAAGGTACTAACCTGCTTGGCTCAGTTCTGGTAGAAAAAGGAGACCCATGTAAATAATATGCAGGTTACCTAAGAAAAGGAAATTTATTAAATTAATCGATTCAACAGTTGTTTCATCAGTTCTTGCGCAGAGTCAGCTAATACAGTGCAGGTGATTAGTGACAAGGGTGAGATGAGGCCGGGAGTGCGTCAGGATTCAGAAAATAAATTTGACAAATATTAGTGAGAAGGGCTGGATTTGAGCAGGATTTACACTGTGCAAGAAAGGTATAGAATACCGACAATATGAAAGTTAAGACACATGTGCAACATCTGGATATCTTTATTGTAGACGTCTACAATAAAGATATCCAGATGTTGCACATGTGTCTTAACTTTCAGGATTTACACTGTCTATTATAGCACCATCTTTTGCCACTCGTGGCGAAACGTTCAATTTGATAAACGTCCTGATCTGTATGCAAAGGTCATTTTCCATAGTTTGTATCACCTTACCATTAACAAAAAAGTTACCAGAGAACTTGACACCCGTGGCTAGTGTTCAGAAACTTGGTGCCAAAAAAAACTTGTTTTGATATTACTTTTGTCTTGGGATGCGATCTTCAAGACTGTATGGAGAGAGAGACAGCGGCGCACAGCTGAAGTATAGCCATTATAGCCAATGTCCATAAGATGATTATTAAACTGAACGGAATACCAGACTAGTTTCTGACATCCATCTCGCCTCATTTGTCGCCAAATACATTCTTCAACCTTTTTCAGCCAGAACACCTGACAGCTAATAACAACCAAACCTCCTGTGTCACTCAATAACTACGTTTTCCCTACACAGTGGGTTTTATCAAGTCACAAACAGATCTACCTGAGCAGAGAAGACATGAGTATATAGGGGTAGCGTAGAGACGCGAAAAGTCAGGTAGGGAATGCTGAGAAGAGGTTGGATTTAAGAAGGACCTTCACGGAATGGGCTATCCAGTATAATAATGAAGTTTCCTGGCATCAAACCTACTTGTCCATTTTGTGCAAGTCCCTCTCAATTCCAACATCTCGCCATTTGCCATCTGCTTCTACGCGCCACTATGCTTCCTTTATATATATATATATATATATATATATATATATATATATATATATATATATATATATATATATATATATATATATATATATATATATATAAAGGAAGCATAGTGGCGCGTAGAAGCAGATGGCAAATGGCGAGATGTTGGAATTGAGAGGGACTTGCACAAAATGGACAAGTAGGTTTGATGCCAGGAAACTTCATTATTATACTGGATAGCCCATTCCGTGAAGGTCCTTCTTAAATCCAACCTCTTCTCAGCATTCCCTACCTGACTCTTCGCGTCTCTACGCTTCCCCTATATACTCATGTCTTCTCTGCTCAGGTAGATCTGTTTGTGACTTGATATATATATATATATATATATGTATATATATATATATGTATATATATTTATATGTATATATATATATATGTATATATATATGTGTATATATGTATATAGGTAGTAGGTTGGTAGACAGCAACCACCCAGGGAAGTACTACCGTCCTGCCAAGTGACTGTGAAACAAAAACCTGTAACTGTTTTGCATGATGGTAGGATTGCTGGTTTCTTTTTCTGTCTCATAAACACGCTAGATAACAGGGATATCTTGCTTCTCCTACTTACACTTTGGTCACACTTCACAGACACGCACATGCATATATATATATACATACATCTAGGTTTTTCTCCTTTTTCTAAATAGCTCTTGTTCTTTTTTATTTCTTCTATTGTCCATGGGGAAGTGGAAAAGAATCTTTCCTCCGTAAGCCATGCGTGTCGTATGAGGCGACTAAAATGCCGGGAGCAATGGGCTAGTAACCCCTTCTCCTGTATACATTTACTAAAAAAGAGAAGAAGAGAAACTTTATAAAACTGGGATGCTTAAATGTGCGTGGATGTAGTGCGGATGACAAGAAACAGATGATTGCTGATGTTATGAATGAAAAGAAGTTGGATGTCCTGGCTCTAAGCGAAACAAAGCTGAAGGGGGTAGGAGAGTTTCAGTGGGGGGAAATAAATGGGATTAAATCTGGAGTATCTGAGAGAGTTAGAGCAAAGGAAGGGATAGCAGTAATGTTAAATGATCAGTTATGGAAGGAGAAAAGAGAATATGAATGTGTAAATTCAAGAATTATGTGGATTAAAGTAAAGGTTGGATGCGAGAAGTGGGTCATAATAAGCGTGTATGCACCTGGAGAAGAGAGGAATGCAGAGGAGAGAGAGAGATTTTGGGAGATGTTAAGTGAATGTATAGGAGCCTTTGAACCAAGTGAGAGAGTAATTGTGGTAGGGGACCTGAATGCTAAAGTAGGAGAAACTTTTAGAGAGGGTGTGGTAGGTAAGTTTGGGGTGCCAGGTGTAAATGATAATGGGAGCCCTTTGATTGAACTTTGTATAGAAAGGGGTTTAGTTATAGGTAATACATATTTTAAGAAAAAGAGGATAAATAAGTATACACGATATGATGTAGGGCGAAATGACAGTAGTTTGTTGGATTATGTATTGGTAGATAAAAGACTGTTGAGTAGACTTCAGGATGTACATGTTTATAGAGGGGCCACAGATATATCAGATCACTTTCTAGTTGTAGCTACACTGAGAGTAAAAGGTAGATGGGATACAAGGAGAATAGAAGCATCAGGGAAGAGAGAGGTGAAGGTTTATAAACTAAAAGAGGAGGCAGTTAGGGTAAGATATAAACAGCTATTGGAGGATAGATGGGCTAATGAGAGCATAGGCAATGGGGTCAAAGAGGTATGGGGTAGGTTTAAAAATGTAGTGTTAGAGTGTTCAGCAGAAGTTTGTGGTTACAGGAAAGTGGGTGCAGGAGGGAAGAGGAGCGATTGGTGGAATGATGATGTAAAGAGAGTAGTAAGGGAGAAAAAGTTAGCATATGAGAAGTTTTTACAAAGTAGAAGTGATGCAAAGAGGGAAGAGTATATGGAGAAAAAGAGAGAGGTTAAGAGAGTGGTGAAGCATTGTAAAAAGAGAGCAAATGAGAGAGTGGGTGAGATGTTATCAACAAATTTTGTTGAAAATAAGAAAAAGTTTTGGAGTGAGATTAACAAGTTAAGAAAGCCTAGAGAACAAATGGATTTGTCAGTTAAAAATAGGAGAGGAGAGTTATTAAATGGAGAGTTAGAGGTATTGGGAAGATGGAGGGAACATTTTGAGGAATTGTTAAATGTTGATGAAGATAGGGAAGCTGTGATTTCGTGTATAGGGCAAGGAGGAATAACATCTTGTAGGAGTGAGGAAGAGCCAGTTGTGAGTGTGGGGGAAGTTCGTGAGGCAGTAGGTAAAATGAAAGGGGGTAAGGCAGCCGGGATTGATGGGATAAAGATAGAAATGTTAAAAGCAGGTGGGGATATAGTTTTGGAGTGGTTGGTGCAATTATTTAATAAATGTATGGAAGAGGGTAAGGTACCTAGGGATTGGCAGAGAGCATGCATAGTTCCTTTGTATAAAGGCAAAGGGGATAAAAGAGAGTGCAAAAATTATAGGGGGATAAGTCTGTTGAGTATACCTGGCAAAGTGTATGGTAGAGTTATTATT
>NC_091302.1:13202695-13232695 GCF_038502225.1 Cherax quadricarinatus | reverse complement strand
ACTAATATACCATCGCAATGAGGGGAAGACGATTACCCAAACGACTGGAAGCGAGGGAGGAAAGAGAAACCAGAGCGAGACTTCACGGAAAGACTAAAGGAAAAATCATAACATACTAGGTTCTCTCCTGTGCAGTGTTACAGCGCCTTCAACACTGCTGTGCTCACTCAGGGTGTATATAGCACGACTCTCATTACGTCCATCATGAAAGAGATATCTATGATTAAGTCCACAATTCACGGGATATAGCTTAATGTAAATTCATGAATAAGACACATGTGCATCGCATGTGTTTCTTTATTGGGAAAATTTTCGGCTAGTTATTGTACTTCTTCATTCTGATACGGAGGTATTGAAAATTTCCACCAATATTCTCAGGTGTTTTACATGTGTTTCGTTCATCAACTTGCCGATAAAGTATAAATAATAATATACCTATATAAAAGTGTCATGCAAAAATTATATATTCCAATAAAGGCCAATAATACATAAGAGAAATATAGTTATATAGTGCCATCAGAAACGATTTGTGGCGCCACATAAGATCACCAAGTACGAGATATGGTAATAAAGGTCCGAAATAGCTGATGCTTCAAGATCTTGCTGCTGCTGTGAGGTTGTAAGAAGCTTTAGGAGTAAGATGCTGGGGGCAATCCTGTCGGAGATTACTCCCTCAGCTTAGTTAATTAAGTTACAGAACACTCACAGAACCTCCCGTAACTTTGTTAATGTGTCTCATCGTGGTTATAGCGAGAACATTTACAGAACCTCCTGTGACATGGTTAATGTGTCTTACGGAATCTCCTTACTGTGGTTAAAATGTCTCAGCGAGGGTCAAGTGGAAGAACACTCACGTTTAGTGTTTATATTACTCTCTTAATAATCTAAGAGGTAAACTAATTTAACCTACCTAACTTAATCTAACTATAAAACACTAACCAGATTTAACACTACCTAAGCTAACCAAATCTTACCTAACCTAACGAAACCTAATATACTAGCCTGACGTAGCCTAATCCGGCCTTACCTAACCTAACTAAACCTCACGAAACGAAAAATTAAACTAATCTAACCTAATACCAAAATAACGTAATCTAACCTAACGTAAAATACAAGAGTTGTAAATACAGTTTACAGGAAGCTTGATGATACTGACGTTATGTATCTCTTAAGTAAATGATACATCAAGCTGGCAACCTCCAGCTGTCATGTTAAGCACGTCAAGCACATCAAGCTGACCACGTCAAGGACATCAAGCTGACCACGTCAAGGACATCAAGCTGACCACGTCAAGGACATCAAGCTGACCACGTCAAGCACATCAAGCTGACCACGTAAAGCACATCAAGCTGACCACGTCAAGGACATCAAGGTGACCACGTCAAGGACATCAAGGTGACCACGTCAAGGACATCAAGCTGACCACGTCAAGGACATCAAGCTGACCACGTCAAGGACATCAAGGTGACCACGTCAAGCACATCAACCTGACCACGTCAAGCACATCAAAGCGATCACGTCAAGCACGACACATTCACCCCAGCTGGTAACACTGTCTAGTCACTTTCACTCCAGCTGGTAACACTGCTTAGTCACTTTGACCACAGCTGGTAACACTGCCTAGTCACTTTCACCACAGCTGGTACATTCATGCAAAGTTTTGATTACTCTCGGAGGATTAGGCCGCTTGAAGCATTGTTTTATTTCTGCGTGATGGAGAGAGAGAGAGAGAGAGAGAGAGAGAGAGAGAGAGAGAGAGAGAGAGAGAGAGAGAGCACTCGGCTCTCACACTGAGGTCCGGAGATCGATCCCCCGGTACGGATGGAAATCATTAGGTGTAGGTCGCATCCTGGGACAAAACTGACGAAATTTGCCCGAGATGCTCTGCATAACAAGGGGCTTTCTATATTGTAGTATGTCACTGATGTCAGCTACAACTGTATACTTGTAGATGAAGGTGTTATTATTATTATTATTATTATTATTATTATTATTATTATTATTGTTATTGTTGTTAAAGAGAGAGAGAGAGAGAGAGAGAGAGAGAGAGAGAGAGAGAGAGAGTGAGAGGGATGGAGTGGGAGAAGGCAACGAGTGAAGAATCACATGCATATGTAGACGACTGTACACTGACATTCACTTATCCAAGAGAAGAAATGCCAGCTGCTCTGTTACATCAATCACCAGCTGAGAGTTATATCAGCTTGGGGAAATAGATGGCAGCAACATTTGCACCTGAGAAAACGCAAATGATGATCGTCTCAAGGCACCATGATGGTAATGCTGGTGCAGTAGTAAGGAGATGAATGGGAGGATGTTGGCACCTGGAGAAGAAGTTGATATCCTTGGGGTGAAATTTGACTCCAAACTAACCATGAAGAACCACGTTGTAAATCTTGCAAACAAGGCAGCCAGGAAGCACAGCACTTCGCCGTATCTCCCATCTGCTTGACAGTAGGGGCTTGCAAGATCCTGTACGAGGCACAAGTACGCTCACACCTTGAGTATGCTCCACTTTCTTGGTTTGCCTGCCCCCCTCCTCATCTGCGACTGCTTGACAGAGTAGAGAACAGAGCAAGACGTCTCATCTCTCGCCTGGACAAATCCTGGATAGATCTGTCATTTCAGCAGAGCCTTCAACATAGGAGGGATTTGGGTGGCCTTACTGTTATGTACAAGGCCAATATTGTCAAAATACCACACTTGGATCCACTTCGAGGACAGCGTGAAACAAGCTTTTATGGCACAAGACGGGCAGAAAGCAGCAACTTCACTGGCTGCACCCTTCTCCAGAACATCACTCCATCTGAGATCATACATACCCAGGATGACTCGGAGTATGGAACACATTCGTACAGCATAATGATGTCAACGAGATAAAGTCAGTTGATCAAATGAAAATGCTGGCCCACAGATGGCTCCAACTTCATCCTGTTCCCTACTTGTATGTCTCATAACAATAAAAATGCTTTCAAATGAGCTGATGTAGTAGGTAACTAGCTCTTAGCTTGCCAATAAAGTAGGAATCCCTTAACCTGTAAATAGCTGTCAATAAAGCTAGGATCCTAACCATGTCAAACCATGTGTAAAAAAAAAAAAAAAAAAAAAAAAAAAAAAAAAAAAAAAAAAAAAAAAAGAGGGGAGGTGGAAGGAAAAGAGTAGAAGAGAAAGGAAGAGAGGCGGAAAGAGTGCGAGAAAAAGGAGAGAGGAGGAAGGAGTGGGATAGAAAAGGAGAGAGGGGAGAGAGAGAGGGGAGTGAGGGGGGAGAGGGAGAGAGAGGAAGAGAGGAGAGAGAGAGGAGAGAGGAGAGAGAGAGAGAGAGAGAGAGAGAGAGAGAGAGAGGGAGAGATAGAGAAAGAGAGGGGGAGAGAGAGAAAGAGAGAGAGAGAGAGAGAGGAGAGAGGAGAGAGAGAGGAGAGGAAGAGAGGGGAGAGAGAGATGAGAGAGAGAGAGAGAGAGAGAGAGAGAGAGAGTGAGGAGGAGAGGAGAGGAGGAGGAGGGGAGAGGGGAGGAGAGGGAGAGGAGGGGAGGTGGGGGAGGAGGGAGGGAGAGGGGAGGAGAAAATGGAGAGGGAGAGAGGAAGAAGGAGAGAGAGGGGGAGAAAGGAGGAGGAGGGAGAGAGGGGACAAAAGGAGGAGAGGGAGGAGAGGGGAGAAAGAAGGAGGAGGAGAGAGAGAGAGGAGGAGGGAGGGAGATGGGAGAAAGGGAGAGGGAGGGAGGGGAGAAAGGAAGGGAGAGGGAGAGAGGAGGAGAAAGGAGGAGAGGGTGAGAGGAGGAAAGGAGGAGAGGAGAGAGGAGAAAAGAGGAGGAGAGGAAGAGAGGGGAGAAAGGAGGAGAGGGAGAGAGGGGAGAAAGGAGGAGAGGGAGAGAGGGGAGAAAGGAGAGGGAGAGAGGGGAGAAAGAAGGAGAGGGAGAGGAGAGGAGGAAGAGGGGAGAGAGAGGAGAGGAAGGGGAAGAGAGGAGGGGAGAAAGGAAGGAGAGGGGGGAGAATAAGGGGAGGAGAGGAAGAGAGGGGAGAAAGGAGAGGGAGAGAGGGGAGAAAGGAGGAGAGGGAGAGAGGGGAGAAAGAAGGAGGAGGAGAGGAGGGGAGAGGGAGAGAGGAGAGAGAGAAAGGAAGGAGAGGGAGGGGGAGGAGGGGAGAAAGAAGGAGAGGAGAGAGGGGAGCAGAAGGAGGAGGGAGAGAGAGGGGAGAAAGGAGGAGAGGTAGAGAGGGGAGAAATGAGGAGAGGGAGAGAGGGGAGAAAGGAGGAGAGGGAGAGGAATGGAGGAGAGGGGAGAGAGGGGAGGAAAGAGGAGGGAGAGAGGGGAAAGGAGAAGGAGGGAGAGAGGGGAGAGAAGAGGGAGAGAGGGGAGAAAGAAGGAGAGGGAGAGAGGGGAGAAAGAAGGAGAGGGAGAGAGGGGAGAAAGAAGGAGAGGGAGAGAGGGGAGAAAGAAGGAGAGGGAGAGAGGGGAGAAAGAAGGAGAGGGAGAGAGGGGAGAAAGAAGGAGAGGGAGAGAGGGGAGAAAGAAGGAGAGGGAGAGAGGGGAGAAAGAAGGAGAGAGAGAGAGAGAGAGGGAGAGAGGGGAGAGAAGGACAGGACAGGGGAGGAAAGAAGGAGAGGAGAGAGGGGAGGAAAGAAGGAGAGGAGAGAGGGGAGGAAGGAGAGGGGAGAGAGGGGAGAGGAAGGAGAGGAGGAGGGGAGGGGTAAAAGGAGAGGGGAGGAGAGGGAGGGGAGAAAGAAGGAGAGGGAGAGAGGGGAGAAAGAAGGAGGAGGAGAGGGGAGGGAAAGAAAGAAGGAGAGGAGAGAGGGGAGAAAGGAAAGCGGAGGAGAGGGGAGAGAGGAGAAAGAAGGAGAGGGGGAGAGAGGGGAGGAAAGAAGGGAGGGGAGAGAGGAGAGGAGAGGAGAGAGAGGGGAGAAAGGAAGGAGGAGGAGAAGGAGAGGGAGAGAGGGGAGAAAGGAAGGGAGAGGGGAGGGGAGAGGGAAGGAGAAGGAGAGGAGGGAGAGGGGCAGAGGTGAGAGAGGGAGAGGCAGAGAGGGAGAGAGGAGAGAAAGAAGAGAGGGAGAGAGGAGAGAAAGAAGAGAGGGAGAGAGAGAGAGGAGAGGAGGAGAGAGAGAGAGAGGGGGAGAGAGAGAGAGAGAGGGGAGAGGAGGAGAGAGAGGAGGACAGAGAGGAGGAGAGGAGAGAGAGGAGAGAGGGGAGAGAGAGAGGAGAGAGGGGAGAGAGAGGAGAGAGAGGAGGAGAGGAGAGAGGAGAGGAGGAGAGGGAGAGAGGGGAGAAAGAAGGAGAGGGAGAGAGGGGAGAAAGAAGGAGAGGGAGAGAGGGGAGAAAGAAGGAGAGGGAGAGAGGAGAGGAGAGGAGGGGAGAGAGAGTGGAAAGAAGGGGAGAGGGAGAGAGGGGAGAAAGAAGGAGAGGGAGAGAGGGGAGAAAGAAGGAGAGAGGGGAGAAAGAAGGAGAGAGAGAGAAGGGAGAGGGAGGGGATAAAGGGGATGAAAGAAAGGAGAGGGAAGGGAGAAAGGGGAAGGAGAGAGAGGGAGAGAGGAGGAAGGAGGGAGAGGGGAGAAAGAAGGAGAGGGAGAGAGGGGAGAAAGAAGGAGAGGGAGAGAGGGGAGAAAGAAGGAGAGGGAGAGGGGGATAAAGAAGGAGAGGAGAGAGGGGATAAAGAAGGAGAGGGGAGGGGGAGAGAGGAGAGGAGAGGAGGGAGAGAGAGGAGAAAGAAGGAGAGGGAGAGAGGGGATAAAGAAGGAGAGGGAGAGAGGGGATAAAGAAGGAGAGGGAGAGAGGGGAGAAAGAAGGAGAGGGAGAGAGGGGATAAAGAAATAGAGGGAGAGAGGTGATAAAGAAGGAGAGGGAGAGAGACTTGTATCAAGAAGCTTCAAGACTTAAGTCTTAGTTTGCATAAGTTTTATATTATAAGAAAAATTGTCTTTTGTTTTATACCGTAAGAAGCTTACCTGTGTTACAGGTGTTACAGGTGTTACAGGTGTTACAGGTGTTACAGGTGTTCCAGGTGTTCCAGGTGTTACAGGTGTTACAGGTGTTACAAATACTACAGGTGTTACAGATGTTAATGGTTTTACAGATGTTAAAGGTGTTACAGGTGTTCCTGATTTTACAGGTGTTCTACATGTTACAAGTTTTAAAGATGTTACCGGTGTTTCAGGTGCTGCAGATGTTACAGTTGTTACAGGCGTTACAGATGGTCACACTGGCCCTGAGACCCTTAACTCTGTTACAGGTGTTACAGATGGTCACACTGGCCCTGAGACCCTTAACTCTGTTACAGGTGTTACAGATGGTCACACTGGCCCTGAGACCCTTAACTCTGTTACAGGTGTTACAGATGGTCACACTGGCCCTGAGACCCTTAACTCTGTTACAGGTGTTACAGATGGTCACACTGGCCCTGAGATGTTTACCTCTGTTACGTGTTACAGATGGTCACGTGAACCCTGAGTTATCAATCGTTCTCACAGAGACTGCCAGGAATGTTTAACATAAGCAAGAACATTCTGTACATTACGTTCTATTAAGTCCATGAATCATAAATTATCATCATTAAAAGGTATACAAGGGATGCGATAGCCCTGAGGGCCCCACGAAGGAAGGAGCCCTACAAATCAGGGATACTCACTATCTGGACACGCTACTCTACGAGAATATACATTTTTTTTGTTTGCGAATCAGTTCTTGTGATGTGTGGGACAGATACTGCGATGTTTGTTGATACGTTGTACTGTAATCTATGTGTATTGTTTGAGAGTGTATTTTAGGGGCTGCAGACCCACAAGTTGCTTGCACTGCGGCAACCCACACAGTTTACTTGCCCTGGGGCCCTCGCCAGTTGCCTACAGTTGGGCTGCCAAAAAGGCTCTTGTATTGGGGCCCACAATGTTGCTTGGCCAGGGCTCTTACAAGTTGCTTTCACTGGGAACCCCCAAGGTGCTCCCATGGGGTCTTCTCATGTTGCTTTCCCTGGAGCCGGAGCAAGTTACTTACACTTGGCACCATATAAGCTGCTTTCATCAGGGTTCCCAAAAGTTGCTTGCACCGGGGCTCCCAGAAGTTGTTTACACTGTAGCTTCCACAAGTTGCTTGCTCTGGGGCCAAGCTGCTTGTCCTTGGGCCAACACAAACTGCTTGCCATGAGGGCACCTATAGCTTTTAACAGTCATAGGTTGGCACAGCACAGTATCATGAACACTGGTATCTTGATGTAATCCAGCATACTGGGCAAGTTACCGCCGCTTCCCTACATTCTGCTCTCTACACCCCTTGTCTCTCCTCTACACTCAGATGATAAGTAATCCACACATCCATACATTCTCCTTCCTGTACACTATCAACAGAATTTCGTACTTTAAAAATAGACAAATGTCACAATAATTTGGCTTTAAACATTATATTAATGTTTAATGAGAAGATATCAAATCTGAGTGAGTTTTGTAACCATATAATCAACAACACGTGTTGTTCCACAACAAATTCACATTTCAGTGTGAGAAACATTTTGTTATATAAAAGGACACGTGCAAATAATGTGACATTTCAATGTGGCAATGTTTCGCTCCCCAGGAGCTTTGTCAGCTTCACAAAGCTCTTGGAGAGCGAAACATTACCACAATTAAGCGTCACAGTAGCTGCGCAAATGCCCTATTACCTAACGCATTATTGGTAATTCTGATGTTATTACAGTGATCATGACCAGGATCATGAGCAAGTCAAAACTATGACGAAGTAGAGTGTTACTTATATATTCCAAGAGAAACACAAGCTGCAACACAAGCTGCAACACAAGCTGCAACACAAGCTGCAACACAGGCTGCAACACAAGCTGCAACACAAGCTGCAACACAAGCTGCAACACAAGCTGCAACACAAGCTGCAACACAAGCTTTTATGAAGACAGTTCTTGACTTTACATAGAGTGAAATATTGTTACGGTGAAAGCTCTCTCTGCAGATTGTGCTTTTCTCTACATGGACCGACTTGATGATGTTTCGAGGAGGGATGAAACATCGGTTAAAGTTTCTTCTCTGAATTGTGGGAAAATGAGAGACATTCTTTCCGTTTCTCATCTACACGCTACCATCTCTCATCCACACGCTACCATCTCTCATCTACACGCTACCATCTCTCATCTACACGCTACCATCTCTCATCCACACGCTACCATCTCTCATCTACACGCTACCATCTCTCATCCACACGCTACCATCTCTCATCCACACGCTACCATCTCTCATCTACACGCTACCATCTCTCATCCACACGCTACCATCTCTCATCCACACGCTACCATCTCTCATCTACACGCTACCATCTCTCATCCACACGCTACCATCTCTCATCTACACGCTACCATCTCTCATCCACACGCTACCATCTCTCATCTACACGCTACCATCTCTCATCTACACGCTACCATCTCTCATCCACACGCTACCATCTCTCATCCACACGCTACCATCTCTCATCCACACGCTACCATCTCTCATCCACACGCTACCATCTCTCATCCACACGCTACCATCTCTCATCTACACTCTACCATCTCTCATCCACACGCTACCATCTCTCATCCACACGCTACCATCTCTCATCCACACGCTACCATCTCTCATCCACACGCTACCATCTCTCATCCACACGCTACCATCTCTCATCCACACGCTACCATCTCTCATCTACACTCTACCATCTCTCATCCACACGCTACCATCTCTCATCCACACGCTACCATCTCTCCCGTACACATTCTCTCACAAGTACTTGTATAACAGATAATTAACTACTGCCTCAGTCAGACTCTGGAGCTGTGTTATTTGCCTGTAAGAATTAGAGCTCACCGTTCTTCTCTTTCTTCTCCTCTTCCTCTTTTATTGTTTCTTCCTCCCTTCCTCTCACTACATCCCTCAGGTGATGACGTATCCTCCGGGTGAATAAGAGTTATTTCCTCCTCCCCTTAGGTGCTCCCTAGGTGAAAATCATTCACCTCTTCTCTCCCCTCGCTTACTGCTCTTTCCTCACCCTTTCACCTTCATCGACCTCTGCCTCTCTCTGTCTCTGTCTGTCTGTCTGTCTGTCTCTCTCTCTCTGTCTCTGTCTCTGTCTCTGTCTGTCTCTCTGTCTCTCTCTCTCTCTCTCTCTCTCTCTCTCTCTCTCTCTCTCTCTCTCTCTCTCTCTCTCTCTCTCTCTCTCTCTCTCTCTCTCTCTCTCTCTCATCCCTGCCCTCCAGGTAAACCATCACCTTCCGTCCACTGGCTGGTGACTGCCTCTCACCCTGCTAGATAAACTATTAGTGGATTAATCTGCCAAGTCGGGTCATTGAAGCCAGAACCAAGAGTAGCTATAAAAATAACATGGACAACATTTGAGTGATAAGGATCATTATGTTTGTGGTTTGACATACTGGCAAATAGTTGTGTAAGACACGTAGAAAAAAGTTTGATATCTCTGTTGTCGAAATGTTTCGTTTGTACACAATGTTTCTTCAGACGAATACAGAAGTGAGTTAAATATTAGAGATAGAAGTAGCAGCGAAAAGGTAAGAATGAGGCGGTCATTCCCTGAGCCATGATATGTGTTCACCTCCACAACTTTTCTCAGCTTCCCACCTGTATTCGGTTGAAGACCCTTGCTGAGCAGGCGAAACATTTCGAAAATACAGATACCTATGTGTTGTACATGTGTCTCACTTATGAATGAAATAGGGTGAATTTGGAGGGAAATACCCAGTAGGAGCCAGTGGGCGTGTTGCAGTGTCCCTTCCAGTCTTAAGTGCTTATGTTGCCATTACTGGCCAGTGTGTTGTCGCTCTCTGACACGCTGCTCTTGTTCCTCCTACAGGAGGTGGGCGGTATCCAGTGATGGTGTACATCCACGGTGAGAACTTCTCTTGGGGCTCTGGTAACCTGTATGATGGTAGTGTCCTTGCTGCTTATGGCCAGCTCACAGTCGTCACCCTCAACTACCGTCTCGGACCGCTTGGTAAGTGAATGAGAGAGAGAGAGAGAGAGAGAGAGAGAGAGAGAGAGAGAGAGAGAGAGAGAGAGAGAGAGAGAGAGAGAGAGAGAGAGAGAACACTTTAAAATGTGAGAGAAGGCAGTTTCCTTATATTTTTGAACTGTTTCCCTGATATATGAACTTTCCAGTAATTCTCAAGCCCAGATTGTCTCCCTCTCTTAGCTAGAGAATTCCCGATGCCTCTTTGTGTATTTAGCGTCCTAAACATTTCCGAGCTAAACTAATTCTGAAACTGTCTCCAAAACGATGTTTGTTACCCATATATGAATTCACACACACACACACACACACACACACAAACACACACACACAAATACACACACACACACACACACACACACACACACACACACACACACACACACACACACACACACACACACACACACACACACACACACACACACACACACACACACACACAGAAAAGAGGCACTAAACTATAGACCTGTGTCATTGACGTGTATAGTATGCAAAATTATGGAGAAGATTATCAGGAGGAGAGTGGTGGAGCACCTGGAACGGAACAAGAGTATAAATGAAAACCAGCACGGATTCACGGAAGGCAAATCCTGTGTCACAAACCTTCTGGAGTTTTATGATAAAATAACAGAAGTAAGACACGAGAGAGAGGGGTGGGTTGATTGCATCTTCTTGGACTGCAAGAAGGCCTTTGACACAGTTCCTCAAAAGAGATTAGTGCAGAAGCTAGAGCATCAGGCGCATATAACAGGAAGGGCACTGCAATGGATCAGAGAATACCTGACAGGGAGGCAACAACGAGTCATGGTACGTAATGATGTATCACAGTGGGCACCTGTGACGAGCGGGGTCCCACAGGGGTCGGTCCTAGGACCAGTGCTATTTTTGGCATATGTGAACGACATGACGGAAGGGTTAGACTCAGAAGTGTCCCTGTTTGCAGATGATGTGAAGTTAATGAGGAGAATTAAATCTGATGAGGACCAGGCAGGACTTCAAAGAGACCTGGACAGACTGGACACCTGGTCCAGCAAATGGCTTCTCGAATTTAATCCTGCCAAATGCAAAGTCATGAAGATAGGGGAAGGGCACAGAAGACCACAGACAGAGTATAGGCTAGGTGGCCAAAGACTGCAAACCTCACTCAAGGAGAAAGATCTTGGGGTGAGTATAACACCGAGCATGTCTCCGGAAGCACACATCAATCAGATAACTGCTGCAGCATATGGGCGCCTGGCAAACCTGAGAACAGCATTCCGATACCTTAGTAAGGAATCATTCAAGACACTGTATACCGTGTATGTCAGGCCCATACTGGAGTATGCAGCACCTGTTTGGAACCCGCACTTGATAAAGCACGTCAAGAAACTAGAGAAAGTACAAAGGTTTGCGACAAGGTTAGTTCCAGAGCTCAGGGGAATGTCCTATGAAGAAAGATTAAGGGAAATCGGCCTGACGACACTGGAGGACAGGAGGGTCCGGGGAGACATGATAACGACATATAAAATACTGCGTGGAATAGACAAGCTGGACAAAGACAGGATGTTCCAGGGAGGGGACACAGAAACAAGAGGCCACAATTGGAAGCTGAACACGCAAATGAGTCAGAGAGATAGTAGGAAGTATTTCTTCAGTCATAGAGTTGTAAGGCAGTGGAATAGCCTAGAAAATGACGTAGTGGAGGCAGGAACCATACACAGTTTTAAGACGAGGTTTGATAAAGCTCATGGAGCGGGGAGAGAGAGGGCCCAGTAGCAACCGGTGAAGAGGCGGGGCCAGGAGCTAAGACTCGACCCCTGCAACCACAAATAGGTGAGTACAAATAGGTGAGTACACACACACACACGCACACACTGTTATACAGCCACATCAGGAGGAAAACAACAGTCAAGGACCAGGTAATCAGGCTAAGGAGGAGAGATAACAAGAAATGACCGTGAAGCATGTGAGGAACTCAACAAGAGATTCAAAGAAGTGTTCACAGAGGAGACAGAAGGGGCTCCAGAAAGACAGAGAGGTGGGCACACCACCAAGTGCTGGATACAGTGCACACAACCGAGGAAGAAGTGAAAAGGCTTCTGAGTGAGCTAGATACCTCAAAGGCAATGGGGCCAGATAACATCTCTCCATGGGTCCTGAGAGAGGGAGCAGAGGCGCTATTTGTACCTCTAACAACAATATTCAATACATTTATCGAAACAGGGAGATTGCCTGAGGCATGGAAGACAGCAAATGTAGTCCCAATCTTTAAAAAAGGAGACAGACATGAAGCACTAAACTACAGACCAGTGTCACTGACATGTATGGTATGCAAAATCATGGAGAAGATTATCAGGAGAAGAGTGGTGGAACACCTAGAAAGGAATGATCTCATCAACAGCAGCCAACATGGTTTCAGGGACGGGAAATCCTGTGTCACAAACCTACTGGAGTTCTATGACATGGTGACAGCAGTAAGACAAGAGAGAGAGGGGTGGGTGGTTTGCATATTCTTGGACTGCAAGAAGGCGTTTGACACAGTTCCACACAAGAGATTAGTGCAAAAACTGGAGAACCAAGCAGGGATAACAGGGAAGGCACTACAATGGATCAGGAAGACAGCAGCGAGTCATGGTACGTGGCGAGGTGTCAGAGTGGGCACCTGTGACCAGCGGGGTCCCAAAGGGGTCAGTCCTAGGACCAGTGCTGCTTCTGGTATTTGTGAACGTCATGGCGGAAGGAATAGACTCCGAGGTGTCCCTGTTTTCAGATGACATGAAGTTGATGAGAAGAATTCACTCGATCGAAGACCAGACAGAACTACAAAGGTATCTGGACAGGCTGCAGACCTGGTCCAGCAATTGGCTCCTGGAGTTCAATCCCACCAAGTACAAAGTTACGAAGATTGGGGAAGGGCAAAGAAGACCGCAGACGGAGTACAGTCTATGGGGCCAGAGACTACAAACCTCACTCAAGGAAAAAGATTTTGGGGTGAGTATAACACCAGGCCCATCTCCTGAAGCGCACATCAACCAAATTACGGCTGCAGCATATGGGCGCCTAGCAAACCTAAGAACAGCATTCCGACATCTTAATAAAGAATCGTTCAGGACCCTGTACACCGTGTACGTTAGGCCCATATTGGAGTATGCAGCAACAGTTTGGAACCCACACCTAGCCAAGCACGTAAAGAAACTAGAGAAAGTGCAAAGGTTTGCAACAAGACTAGTCCCAGAGCTAAGAGGTATGTCCTACGAGGAGAGGTTAAGCGAAATCAACCTGACGACACTGGAGGACAGGAGAGGTAGCGGGGACATGATAACGACATACAAAATACTGAGAGGAATTGACAAGGTAGACAAAGACAGGATGTTCCAGAAATGGGGCACAGCAACAAGGGGACACAGTTGGAAGTTGAAGACACAGATGAATCACAGGGATGTTAGGAAGTATTTCTTCAGCCACAGAGTAGTCAGTAAGTGGAATAGTTTGGGAAGCGATGTAGTGGAGGCAGGATCCATACATAGCTTTAAGCAGAGGTATGATAAAGCTCACGGTTCAGGGAGAGTGACCTAGTAGCGACCAGTGAAGAGGCGGGGCCAGGAGCTTGGGCTCGACCCCTGCAACCTCAACTAGGTGAGTACACACACACACACACACACATATATATATATATATATATATATATATATATATATATATATATATATATATATATATATATATAAATGAAGTTTTTAACACAGCGGCTGTTTCCCACAAAGGTTGGGTGACCCGTAAAGGAAGAAACACTTTCATCTTCATTCACTCCATCACTGTCTTGTCACAGGTGTGCCTACACTAGAGTTATAAAACTGTAACATATCAACACCCCTCCTTCAGAGTGCAGACACTGTATTTCCCACCTCCAGGACTCAAGCCCGGCTAACAGGTTTCACTGAATCCCTTCATAAATGTTACTTTGCTCGCTCCAACAGCACGTCAAGTCATATACACCATTCGTCTCCTCTCGCTGCTAACACGCTCACGCACGCCTGCTGGAAGTCCAAGCCCCATGTTCGCAAAACATATTTTACCCCCTCCGACCTTTCTTAGGACGACACCTACCACGCCTTCCTTCCACTAGATTTATATGCCCTCCAAGTCCTTCTATTTTTTTCCATCATCTCTGAATGTCGTATTCTACCACATGCAGTGAACAACGAAACAGATTCTGAAATGTTTAACAATTCGCAAACAGGTGAAATTATTTACAAACATTATCTCTCAGTCCACAGCAGGATTCGAACCTACACACACTGAAATAATTGTAAGTAATTTCGCCTGTTTACGAATTTTTAAGCATTTCAAAATCTGTTTCGGTGTTCCCTGCATGTTACAGAATTTGATGAAATAACCTATCACTGTCCTGGTGTCCCTGTGTGTGGGAGTAACAACTTCAGCTGGGCGCCCATACTTTTTTGGGATCTGGCCGAGTGGAGAAGTTACTAGGTACTTTGTTGCAAAGTGTGCAGTTTCGAATCCTGCTATGGAATGAGAGATAATGTTTATATATATATATATATATATATATATATATATATATATATACATATATATACATATATATATATATATATATACATATATATAAATATATATATATATATATACATATATATATATATATATATATATACATATATATATATATATATATATATATATATATATATATATATATATATATATATATATATACATATATATATATATACATATATATATATATACATATATATATATACATATATATATATACATATATATATATACATATATATATATACATATATATATACATATATATATATATATATATATATATATACATATATATATATATATATATATATATATATATATATATATATATATATATATATATATATATATATATACACATATATATATATATATATATATATATATATATATGTCGTGCCGAATAAGTAAAACTGGTCAATTAGCAAGAACTCTTTTAAAAATAAGCCCTTTCCAAATTTTCTCTTATACGTTTAAAGATATATTTCTTTATGTTAATGTAAAAATTACAAATTTTGTACCAAAAGCACCTTAGAAAACTTGCCTAACCTTATTTTTAACAAGCGCAACTTAATTTAGCTTAATACAACTAAATATATTTTAGATAAGTTTACGAATTAATAATAAAGAAATAATGAAATCTATTTTTTCCATAGTATCAGAATGATTTTTGCAAAATTATTGTATACACAAATTTTCGCTTAAATAGCATGCTATTTAAGAAATAGCATGAGAAAATTTGAACGTATCTAAAATATATTTAGTTGTATTAGGCTAAATTAAATTGTGCTTGTTAAAAATAAGGTTAGGTAAGTTTTCTAAGGTGCTTTTGGTACAAAATTTGCAATTTTTGCATTAACATAAATAAAACAAAATATATCTTTAAACGTATAAGAAAAATTTTGGAAAGGACATATTTTTAAATGAGTTCTTGCTAATTGACCAGTTTTACCTATTTGGCACGACATTATATATATATATATATATATATATATATATATATATATATATATATATATATATATATATATATATATATATATATATATACATACATATATATATATATATATATATATATATATATATATATATATATATATATATATATATATATATATATATATATATATATTATACAGACACACACAAACTGACAAGAAACTGCTCCATCCTTAGCACTTGCAACACACATATATCATTTCATAAATTATTTTCTTATTACAACAAAATGCCTCATATTTTTGTAAAACGTTAGAAGCTCAGAAATTGTAAAATCATTAAGAGAACGTGTTCGTGGTGAGCCGCTAAGAGGATCCAGCAGACAACACTCAGGGATGTACTCGCAAATAATGAGTTTAAAATGGCCAACAAACTGAAAAGAAACGTCTGTTAGGGACAATTAATGCTCGAAGACTCCTCCACTAAATCTCCAACCTTCTCCTCTCTCCTACAACCTTCCCCGTCCTTTATACGTCACTCCCATCCTCCCTCTAGCCTCTCCTTTTCATTCCTTTTAGTCACCCTTCATACGACTTATTCCTATCTCTTACGTCTTTTAAGAATTACACCTTTTCTTCTCGATACCGCCCTCTTCCTAGATGAAACTCATCCAGTCGTTTTCCATTCCCACCTTCTCTGATACGCATTTCCGTCCAAGTCCTACTATGTGCCCTCTCATTACCATAAGCTCGACTCCAATACCAACCAACACACATCAAATCATCTAGCATGTTGGAATATGGCAGTGGTAATAGCTGACTTTTCTTCCCACTATGTACCTGACATATTGAATAGAGAAGCAGCACACTGCTAGTGTCCTCGCTCGCTGCATAACTCTCAAATAAAATGGTGTAGCAAGGCACTGCTGGTGTTCCCATTGTGTAACTATCACACAAGATGGTGTTGCAGCACGATGTGTTCTCACTGTGTAACTATTACAGAGAATAGGGTAGCAACACACTAGTGGTGTTCTCTCTATGTAACTGTCATTCAGAAAATTGTATCAACACATTGCTTTGTTCCCACAGTGAAACTGTCATATCCGAATAATATAGCAACACACAGCTGGTGTTTTCATTCTGTATCTTGCAGAAGAGTGAAGCAACACACTGTTGGTGTTCCCAGTGTGTAACTGTCGTTCAGAATAGTAAAGCCACACTTTGCAGGCTTTCCGACTGTGAAACTATCATACAGAATACTGTAGCAATACTCTGCTAGTGTTTTCTCTGTGTAATTATGATATGGAATAGTGTAGCAACACACTACTGGTATTCCCACTGCGTAATTATCATACAGAATAGTGAAGCGACATACTGCTGGTATTCCCAATGTGTCATTATTATACAGAACAGAGTAAAACTGGGAAGATATCCTAAACATTTGCCTTGAAAAAATGAATTCTGTGGTTTTTGAGATCTGCTCAAGACAAATTCCATTAAGAAAAAGAAAGAGAAGATGTAAACTAGAAAGAGAGAGACGCTCCTGTACAGAAGAAGGCGAAGAGTCACAGAGCTGCTGAGAGGAGCCAATCTGAAATACGAAGGGAGGCACTGGTCAATGAAATTGCAAATATCGAACTAAGGTGAAGGAATCTTACAGGAGACAAGAATCACAGGAAGAACTAAAAGCCATAAAGGAAATTGAAAAACCCCAAAATACTTCTTCTCTTATGCTAAATCTAAGGGAAAAACAACATCCAGTATTGAGTCCCTGCTTAGGCGGGATGGGACATACACAGATGACTGCCAAAAAATGAGTGAGATACTTAAGTCCCAATATGACTCAGTGTTCTGCGACCCGCTGCCCAGACTAACGGTCAACAATCCAAATGAATTCTTTACGAACGAAACCCAAAATTTGGTCATCTCAAAAATCTCCGATATTATCCTAACTCCACAAGACTGAAAAGGCAATAAATGACATGCCCATGCACTCTAACCCAGGCCCAGACTCATGGAACTCCGTGTTCATCAAGAATTGCAAGAATCCCCTATCACGTGCCTTTAGCATTCTATGGAGAGGGAACGTGGATACAGGGGTCACCCCACACATGCTAAAAACAACAGACATAACCCCACAAAGGTGGTAGTAAAGCAATTGCAAAGAACTACAGATCGATAGCACTAACATCCCATATCATAAAAATCTTTCAGAGGGTTCTAAGAAGCAAGATCGCCAACCGCCTAGATATCCATCAGTTACACAACCCAGGGCAACACGGTTTTAGAGCAGGTCGCTCCTGCCTGTCCCAGTTACTGGACCACTATAACAAGGTCCTAGATGCTGTAGAGGCTAAACAAAATAGAGATGTAGTATACACAGGCTTTGCAAAAGCCTTCGACAAGTGGTGTAATATCACACAAAATGCGGGATAAAGGAATAACGGGAAAAGTTGGTAGATGGATCTATAACTTCCTGACAAATAAAGCACGAAGAGTAATAGTAAACAGAGTAAAGTCTGAGGCAGCCACGGTAAAAAGCTCTGTTCCACAAGGCACAGTACTCGCTCCCATTCTATTCCTCATCCTCATTTCTGACATAGAGATGTAAGCCATAGCTCCGTGTCTTCCTTTGCGGATGATACCCGGATTACCATGGCAGTGACCTCCGTCGAAGACACCGCAAAACTCCAAGTGGACACCAACCAAATCTTCGAATGGGTCACTCAAAACAATATGAAGTTCAACGAGGAGACATTTCAACTACTCAGATATGGGAAACTTGAGGAAATTAAAAATGTATCAATGTATAAGACAAATTCTAATCATACTATATAGTGAAAAAGTAATGTGAAGGACCTGGGAGTGATAATGTCAAAGGATCTCGCCTTCAAAGACCACAACTATGTATCTACTTCATCTGCTAGGAAAATGATAGGATGGATAATGAGAACTTTCAATACTAGGGACGCTAAGCCCATGATGATTCTCTTCAAATCGCTTGTACTCTCTAGGTTGAAATACTGCTGTTCACTAACTGCCTCCTTCAAGGCTGGCGACATTGCAGACCTGGAGAGTGTACAAAGAACTTTCACGGAACACATAAGTGCGATAAGGCACCTAAATTACTGGGAACGGTTGAAGGTCCTTGATTTGTATTCTCTGGAATGCAGGCTAGATATACATGATTATATACACTTGGAATGTCCTGGAGGGATTGGTACCAAACCTGCGCACGAAAATCACTCTCTATGAAAGCAAAAGACTCGGCAGGAAATGCAACATTCCCCCGATGAAAAGCAGGGGCGCCACGAGTACACTGAGAGACAACACAATAAGTATCCGGGGCCCAAGACTGTTCAACTGCCTCTCAGCATACATAAGGGGGATTATCAATAGACCCCTGGCTGTCTTTAAGAAGGAACTGGACAGGGACCTAAAGTCAGTACCTGACCAACCAACCGGGCTGTGGATCGTACGTCAGTTTGCGTGCGGCCAGCAGTAACAGCCTGGTTGATCAGACCCTGATCTACCATGAGGCCTGATCTCAGACCGGCCGCGGGGGCGTTGACCCCCGAAACCCTCTCCAGGTAAACTCCATGTATATTTTTGTATAGGTGAGTTTTTGTGTCCTTATATTGACAATTTAAATTTATGCTTCCTAATATGTATGAAGGTACATGCTGATCCTAGAGTGGTTTCTTTTTCAATGTTAAATAATTTAAATGCCCCTAGGCTTGCCAGGTCATTTACTGTTTAGGAGCCAGAGCTTTTCATTTAAGTTACGGAAGTGAAAAAGTCGTAACACCCACTATGTCCCGTTGACTAGGTTCTCGCTCCAATAAATCCAGCGTCTACTCTGGATGACCGAGCCAGCAGTAGCGCTGATAATGAAAAAAAAAACTGGTTACAAGATGGTTATTAAGTATAGCACTGAAGAAAGACAAATGGTGGTAAATTTACTTCAATGGCATTACTGGTAACCAGGCTAGGATACAAAGAACTGAAATACTTCTTGTAGGTCACCTTACCTGATCAGAAGAATGGAGGTGAAGTGATTCTCCAGACTTCAACGCGTAACAGGTAAGGTTAATACTACAAGGTGTAGAAACTGAAGGTATTCAAACCCTAGGAAATCTGAAGTGTTGCAGTGGCCCCCTAGACGGTAGTGCGGGTGGTGACACACTAATTTAGTGACTAACAGTTCCCTGGAGTCTGACCTACCATAACCCCATTTCAACGGTTTTTCCGTCACAGTGGTGGTCACACTGTGTAACTATTTTAGAGAATAGTGTAGCAACACGGTGCTTGCATTCCCACTATGTAATTATCATACAGAACAGTGCATTAACACACTGCTTTGCTTAAAGTGTGTAACTATCATACATAATTTTGCATCAATATACTGGTGGTATTCCCACTGTGTAAGTATCATACAGAATTGTGCAGCAACGTACTGGTGGTATTCCCACTGTCATTCAGAATAGTGTAGCAACACACTACCAGCGTTCCCATCCTGTAACTATCTTTTAAAATAGTGAAACAACACGCTGCTGATCTTCCCACAGTCTGCTGTTGTTTCCACTATGTAACTATCACACAGAATACTGTAGCAGCACACTGTTGGTGCTCCCACTGTGTAACTTTCATACTGAATAGGGTAGCACTCCACTGCTTTGCTCCCACTGTGTAACTATCATAAAGAATAGTCTAGCAAAGACACTGTTGGTTTTCTAACTGTGCAACTATCATACAGAAATTTGCAGCAATACACTGTTGGCGGTCCCACTGTGTAACTATCATACAGGATAGTGTAGCAACACACTGTTGGTGGTCCCACTGTGTAACTATCATACAGGATAGTGTAGCAACACACTGTTGGTGGTCCCACTGTGTAACTATCATACAGGATAGTGTAGCAGCACACTGTTGGCGGTCGCACTGTGTAACTATCATACAGGATAGTGTAGCAACACACTGTTGGTGGTCCCACTGTGTAACTATCATACAGGATAGTGTAGCAACACACTGTTGGTGGTTCCACTGTGTAACTATCATACAGGATAGTGTAGCAACACACTGTTGGTAATCCCACTGTGTAACTATCATACAGGATAGTGTAGCAACACACTGTTGGTGGTCCCACTGTGTAACTATCATACAGGATAGTGTAGCAACACACTGTTGGCGGTCCCACTGTGTAACTATCATACAGGATAGTGTAGCAACACACTGTTGGTGGTCCCACTGTGTAACTATCATACAGGATAGTGTAGCAACACACTGTTGGTGGTCCCACTGTGTAACTATCATACAAGATAGTGTAGCAACACACTGTTGGTGGTCCCACTGTGTAACTATCATACAGGATAGTGTAGCAACACACTGTTGGTGGTCCCACTGTGTAACTATGATACAGGATAGTGTAGCAACACACTGTTGGTGGTCCCACTGTGTAACTATCATACAGGATAGTGTAGCAACACACTGTTGGTGGTCCCACTGTGTAACTATCATACAGGATAGTGTAGCAACACACTGTTGGTGGTCCCACTGTGTAACTATCATACAGGATAGTGTAGCAACACACTGTTGGTGGTCCCACTGAGTAACTATCATACAGGATAGTGTAGCAACACACTGTTGGTGGTCCCACTGTGTAACTATCATACAGGATAGTGTAGCAACACACTGTTGGTGGTCCCGCTGTGTAACTATCATACAGGATAGTGTAGCAACACACTGTTGGTGGTCCCACTGTGTAACTATCATACAGGATAGTGTAGCAACACACTGTTGGTGGTCCCACTGTGTAACTATCATACAGGATAATGTAGCAACACACTGTTGGTGGTCCCACTGTGTAACTATCATACAGGATAGTGTAGCAACACGCTGTTGGTGGTTCCACTGTGTAACTATCATACAGGATAGTGTAGCAACACACTGTTGGTAATCCCACTGTGTAACTATCATACAGGATAGTGTAGCAACACACTGTTGGTGGTCCCACTGTGTAACTATCATACAGGATAGTGTAGCAACACACTGTTGGTAATCCCACTGTGTAACTATCATACAGGATTGTGTAGCAACACACTGTTGGTGGTCCCACTGTGTAACTATCATACAGGATAGTGTAGCAACACACTGTTGGTGGTCCCACTGTGTAACTATTATACAGGATAGTGTAGCAACACACTGTTGGTGGTCCCACTGTGTAACTATCATACAGGATAGTGTAGCAACACACTGTTGGTGGTCTCACTGTGTAACTATCATACAGGATAGTGTAGCAACACACTGTTGGTGGTCCCACTGTGTAACTATCATACAGGATAGTGTAGCAACACACTGTTGGTGGTCCCACTGTGTAACTAATATACAGGATAGTGTAGCAACACACTGTTGGTGGTCCCACTGTGTAACTATCATACAGGATAGTGTAGCAACACACTGTTGGTGGTCCCACTGTTTAACTATCATACAGAATAGTGTAGCAACACACTGTTGGTGGTCCCACTGTGTAACTATCATACAGGATAGTGTAGCAACACACTGTTGGTGGTCCCACTGTGTAACTATCATACAGGATAGTGTAGCAACACACTGTTGGTGGTCCCACTGTGTAACTATTATACAGGATACTGTAGCAACACACTGTTGGTGGTCCCACTGTGTAACTATCATACAGGATAGTGTAGCAACACACTGTTGGTGGTCCCACTGTGTAACTATCATACAGAATAGTGTAGCAACACACTGTTGGTGGTCCCACTGTGTAACTATCATACAGGATAGTGTAGCAACACACTGTTGGTGGTCCCACTGTGTAACTATCATACAGGATAGTGTAGCAACACACTGTTGGTGGTCCCACTGTGTAACTATCATACAGGATAGTGTAGCAACACACTGTTGGTGGTCCCACTGTGTAACTATCATACAGGATGGTGTAGCAACACGCTGTTGGTGGTTCCACTGTGTAACTATCATACAGGATAGTGTAGCAACACACTGTTGGTGGTCCCACTGTGTAACTATCATACAGGATAGTGTAGCAACACACTGTTGGTGGTCCCACTGTGTAACTATCATACAGGATAGTGTAGCAACACACTGTTGGTGGTCCCACTGTGTAACTATCATACAGGATAGTGTAGCAACACACTGTTGGTGGTCCCACTGTGTAACTATCATACAGGACAGTGTAGCAACACTTTTGCATTTAATTTGTGTTAATTAATATCCAATGCTCTCATCTTCCCCTTCATACCCATCTCCTTCCCTTCATACCCATCTCTTTCCATACCCACTTCCGTCCTCCCATACCCACCTCCATTCTTCCATACCCACCTCCTTCCATACCCACCTCCTTCCTCCCATACCCACCTCCTTCCTTCCATACCCACTTCTTTCCTTCCATACCCACTTCCTTCCTTCCATGCCCACCTCCTTCCTGCCATACCCACCTCCTTCCTTCCATACCCACTTCCTTCCTTCCATACCCACTTCCTTCCTTCCATGCCCACCTCCTTCCTACCATACCCACCTCCTTCCTTCCATACCCACCTTCTTCCTTCCATACCCACCTCCTTCCTTCCATACCCACCTCCTTCCTTCTATACCCACCTCCTTCCTTCCATACCCCCCTCCTTCCTTCCATACCCACCTCCTTCCTTCCATACCCACCTCCTTCCTCCCATACCACCTCCTTCCTTCCATACTCTCCTCCTCTCCTTGCATGTCCCTTCCCCTCTCATGTCAACTTCCTCCTCCAAACAATACCTTATGGCATAAATTTTCTCCGTTCACTTATGTCTTCATTGTTAAGTGATCTTCCGTCCCAGACAAAGCCTAATATTATGAAATAGTTTACCTATTACCAAGTAAATACGACGCTGAGTGCATGAGGCGATTCGAATATAGAATTATATATTCTATAATTATTATATGCTTATAATTAAGGTATTAAATCTGGGAACATATAATCAGATTTACTGACAATATCGGATTTACAATCCCGACTTCCACAGTTAAATGTACGTGATTTTCAAATATGGAATTTATCCTCGAAATATGTGATATGATATTCATGCAGAATCGTTTCGAATTTTGTTATTTTTATGTAATTAGATTTCATCGTTTCCCTGTTTTGGTGAACGAGTGAGTTTCAATAAACAAGTTCTCTCGTTTAAGTCATGGGGAAACATACCTTGCTTTTGCTTCTATTGTGCATCTATTGTGTAATGTTTTGAATTTTAATTAATAAAAGTAAAGTTCTTCAATGAGCTACTGGGTTTTGTTGTTAAATTGGGTAAGTTCGTGAACTAAACTGACGGGAGGATTAAAATTAGGTAAGTTCGTGAACTAAACTGACGGGAGGATTAAAATTGGGTAAGTTCGTGAACTAAACTGACGGGAGGATTAAAATTGGGTAAGTTCGTGAACTAAACTGACGGGAGGATTAAAATTGGGTAAGTTCGTGAACTAAACTGACGGGAGGAGTAAAATTGGGTAAGTTCGTGAACAAAACTGACGGGAGGATTAAAAGTCACAGTATCATGAACTAAACTCGAAAATAATCACCATATATCCGTAGTATGATGGTGAATGATATTTCGCTGCTGCCTGGATAACTCTACCTCTGGTCAACAGCTTTTTTTCGGTTCACTTTTAAAATTATGTTTTTATCTAATTTTTAGGAAGCTGTATTCAAATCTGAACTTAGTTTTGCTCCTAAATTGACAGTTCCTGAGAAACAGAAGACCAGGGAGACGATTTCATCAAAACACAGCTATCGCGGAGAAGAAATATCAGGAAAACTTGACCATCAGTTTGATGGTCGACTACTGGGGACTGGTATAGGAGAACCATACTGAACACCAGCAGAAAAACTGATAACTGTGATGTAAGCATGTTTTTCTGACTGAAAGGGAATTTCTGTTTTAGTTATACACATAAATAGCTAAGTTATGCTAAGAAAAGTTTTGTCACGGTATGAATTACATTTATTTTTTCCAGCAAACTGACAGTCGCCCACAGAGGTTGGGTAACCCAAAAAAAAGAAGAAACATTTTTCACTATTCATTCCACCACTGTCTTGTCAGAGAGGCTCGATACTACAGTTCAAAACTGCAAATATCTCACCACTTCTTCAGAGTGCAGGCACTGTACTTCACACCTCCAGGACTAGAGCCCGGCTAACCGATTTTCCTGAATCACTTCATAAATGTTACGTTGCTCACACTCCAACAGTTCGTCAACTCATAAAAACCATTTGCCTCCACACACTCCTATCTAACAAGGATGTCTAATTTCCAAGCACCAAAAAAAATGCCTTTACCCCCCTTCCTCTAACCTTTCATACGGAGACCCCTGCCTCTCATTCCCTCGACTACAGATTTAGACACCATAAGGCTTTCTATTTTGTTCCATCCTCTCGAAATGTCCGATCCACTTCAACAAACCCTCTTCAGCCCTCTGTATAATACTTTTAGCAGCCCTGCACCTCTTAATCTCCGGGCTATGAACTCTATGCATATTATGTATATTATTCCCCTTTTTGCTTCCATGGAAAACGTTCTTCGTCTATACAGACTCCTCAATGTACAATTTATCTTCTTCCACCTCGTCAGTTCTGTGCTTCACCTCGCCTTCCAATGACCCATCCTCAGAGAGTGAGGAGTCAAGGATCTAAGTCTATCTTCATTTCTTATACAATGAATCATTTAGTCATCCATCTCTGTATGTTCCACAATGAATTTATATCCATTCCGTAGTAAGGAGACCAAAACTGAGCAGCATAATCCAAGTGAAGCTTCACTAGCGATGTATAGAGCTGTAAAATAACTTTTGGACTCCTGTTGCTTACATCACTTCTTGAAATAAATTCTAGTAATCTGTTAGCCTTATTGCGCACACTTAGGCACTCTTATGTTGGCTTTAGGTTTCTGCTTACCATGACTCCCAAGTCCTTTTCACACTTTGTGTGATCAAGTTGTGCTTTACGTAGTTTATAAGTTTGAGGGTTATTCTCATTCCGAAGAACTAGGTCCTTACACTTGTCCACGTTGAACTTCATCCGCCACTTTGCAGGCCAAGATATAAATTTAATTTTCCATTAATTGATTTTCAAAAGGCCGAGAAAGTTGTATCAAGCATTTTAGTTTAAGGTTATATAAATTAGATTCATTTATAATTAATAAAATTTTGAAAGAATTTAAGCTATTTTTGATAAATTAGAATCATTAAAGTTTGCGAAAATTTTAAGCTATATTTATCGACCACGAGGTATTATCTTGGCCTTATAATTCTATTATTTGTTTCTGTTATATCTACAGTTCCCTGATAATACGAGAAATCACGAAAGCGCTTAGAGATTTATTATTTTTTTACTGAGGGTGAGGAAAAAAAATCATTTAAGAAGAGAACTAGATTAGAATCTTCACTGTAACAGAAGACAGAACTGTTTTCGTAAGCTTAGTTAATATTTTCTTTGTTTTCCTTAAGTCTGTCACTAAAACATTATGACCACGTCACTAGTAAAAACAAAAGAAGTTAATAGAGTAAATGCAAACACTTCGTATTTCTTCTCTTCTTTTTCACAGTAAACAGAGCGGTTGAAAACTGTTTGTTAACAAATTGATCTCAGTTGCAAAGTAAACTGTCTCTGTTAATGCATAAGGTACACTAACCACAAAACTATCTTCCCAAAGAAGTTAAGCATTCATTTATGTTATTTTTTCTGGTTGCAAGCAATTTACAAAGGTTTATAGAAATAAATGATAACTGAAGGATAATAATGAGAAATAGTGGGAGGAAAAAAGGTGCATCTCTGCATCATTTGTTGCGTTTTACAAACTTTTTGATGGACATAATAATGTACCGAGAACTGAGGACGTCCTCGAATTGTCTTAACAGAGACAGGCAATGTTGTTTTCAGATTGGAAATGTTATTGTCAAAGCCTTTTATGATAAAACAGCAGCGTTTCAAGAACTTCAAGATACATCAACATTTAGAGTTTGAAATTGACATAGCTGAAAATGAGGATCAAGTATTTTTTTTAATAAAGCCCATCAACAGTGAAAGTTTGAAGCCGATTGGAAAAGACATTTTCCAGCGACTGATCTGATTTAAATGATTTAAATTTTTTAAACAATTTCAGTAAATTTTCAAATTTACATTAACTCAGACTAAACTTACAGAACGCTCCGTCATTAGTAATTTGAAGCTAATCAGAAGAAACGTTCTTTAGTTAAAATGATTATTACTGTTCAATAAAACTAGTAAAATTAAGCCGATCAGATGAGTCATTCTTCAGTTAAGAAGCTTATTCCAAAGATTCCATTTTTTTAACTATTTTACTATTTTATATTGGCAGCTTTGACCACACACAAACAAAATGTAATGGGTACTATCCTGGCCCTAAGATGCATCACCCATTAAATGTGGAACCCTTTCAGAAAAAGTAAACTGAAATTTATTCAACTTTATTTAACGGTAATAAAAATGTCACACTATTTTACACATAGATTTGCACTTACACACTTGAATTTCACTCTCCACCGTCGTCGAATTACGAAGCGTTTTTTTCAACATCTCAATCTATGCCACCGATGGTTTTGGATGTTACTGAGGCCATATCAGTATGCAGAAAATAGGTTCAGTAAGTTTGGTCATAGGGAAGTTGATTCTGCCAGTCATTGCAAGTTGTTTCTGCCAGTTGTTGCAAGTTGCTTCTGCCAGTTGTTGCAAGTTGCTTCTGCCAGTTGTTGCAAGTTGCTTCTGCCAGTTGTTGCAAGTTGCTTCTGCCAGTTGTTGCAAGTTGCTTCTGCCAGTTGTTGCAAGTTGATTCTGCCAGTTGTTGCAAGTTGCTTCTGCCAGTTGTTGCAAGTTGCTTCTGCCAGTTGTTGCAAGTTGTTTCTGCCAGTTGTTGCAAGTTGCTTCTGCCAGTTGTTGCAAGTTCTGGCCTCAGTCACCGTATATTATCATTGAAAATCTGAAGCTGACTGGATGTCTTCCCAATTTATAAGCGAAACAAAAGCAACAAATTAGAGGACGAAAAAAAAAATGTCCACGTAAAAATCTTTCCTGAGGGATACTTAAAATGTAAAGCGAACATGAACTATAAAGAAAACTGCTCACTACAGGTTATACGCCAACTGACGGCCTGAGCTATTCTGGTCGAATGGAACTACCTACGCAAAGTGATCTCACCATCTCATCAATTCTTCCCTGACAAGTCAGAATGCCAGAGTGGTATCACTCAGCTTTTAAAGTTCTGCTGACAATTTGTTCCTCTACGCGAGGGAAAATTGTAGTTTCATCTCTTTCGAAGTCTTATATTTATCTTAACAGTCTGTATAGATTGATTTTATTTTCGGATTACAAATCCTAAATCGTTTACATGTTAACTAACAAGCGCGAGTACACAGGTGCAGGACTTGTGTGTGTGTAGAGTTAACTCAGTTAAAGCCGTGTACCTTTCTCTTATTAGATTAGCTCACACATGTCCTTCCTCCTTCTACAAACTCACAAACATGGCTGCATCAGGGAGGAAAATCTTCTTGACTTGATTTTCTGCTAGGAAAGACACGATCTATAAGCATAACATGGTAATATAATTCGACACTAAATTTCATAAAAAGCAAATCACATTTATGCATTATTTTTCTCTCCTGTAAATCTGGAAATATTTTAAAATACAAGGAACAACAAGGACTTAAAATATCAGAAAACAACAAAGGTGAGGCCATAAAACACCGTAATGGTTGAGGCCGGCCCAGATTCTGTCCCTAACGTTGTAGTGGGGATCCCGGAGCGAGCATTCATTGATCCGAGACCACTCCTAAATTCCCTAGGAAAATTTATGCGCCGATGAAAACACGTGCCTTAAAACTATCTCCATTACTTAACGTAACTCTCCCATAACCTTAAAACTTGGTGAAAGGTGGAAAGAAAAGAAAGGGCACGCAACCCAAAGATTTATTAGCTAGGTGAAAGAGGCAGATCACCCCAAGTGAAGCATTTATCCAGCCTTCCTCCAACAGATTTCCCAAAACTCAATCCAGTTTAATATTCGGTGCCACTGGATGAACTATTGCATGTTTTAAATTTTATTTTTCATTACCGTCGCTGTGCATATACATTACTGAAAGAAACAATGAACGAACAATGAAAATGAGAACCAAAGAGAGAGAGAGAGAGAGAGAGAGAGAGAGAGAGAGAGAGAGAGAGAGAGAGAGAGAGAGAGAGAGAGAGAGAGAGAAAGAGAGGAGAGAGAGAGAGAGAGAGAGAGAGAGAGAGAGAGAGAGGAGAGGAGAGAGAGAGAGAGAGAGAGAGAGAGAGAGAGAGAGAGGGAGAGAGAGAGAGAGAGAGAGAGAGAGAGAGAGAGAGAGAGAGAGAGAGAGAGAGAGAGAGAGAGAGAGAGAGAGAGAGACAATTAAGCCACAGACCAGGTTGGACTTGTTTAGTCGAGCAGTACACAAACGTGAAGAACCAGTCCATCAGAATCTTGTCTGCCAAACTTGGGTACTTCATTACCAATGTTGATGATCTCAAGAAGTTTGGTGAACGCTCATGGTCCTCACATGATCGCCGTTGTTGAGATATTTTTTGCATGAGATACATATGCAACAACTGCATATCTTAATTATTGAGAAACGTCTCGCCTTCGTAGGAGGCTTCTTCAGTAGAATACAATTCACCATAAACTGGAAACAATGAAGATATCTAAGCGTTGCTGATGTGTCTTACCCATCACTATTCCAAAGAATTTTGCTGAAATTCCTGACGACACATTGTGGATGCGACTACAGAGAAGTTATAGAGATGGTGTTGTCTTACTGTGAACCAAGACCATTCATACCATTTTTAATCACCTAGAAATGAGGTTCTCTAAGCTGTGCATAAACCCAGGTATCCCCGTACTAGCTTGTGCAATTTATAGACCTTAGTAGCAGCGTGCAGATCCAATCAACTTAGGAATGGAAAATGAGACTCCCGTCTTTCCGGCCCGGCCTATTGCCTGCCCGGCCTGTTCTTGCCCTGCCTACTGCTTGGCTTGTCTCCTCCTTGACCTGCGTTTTTTTTACCCAGCCTGCTGCTACCCTGCATGCTTCCTGCCCTCCCTGCTACCTAACCTGCTTGCTTCCTACCACTTTGCCACCTTTCATTTGACATTTCCAACAATTTCCCTCCCTTCTCCGCTGCCTTCCCTGCCACCTTCCCTGCCACCTGCCCTCCCACCTACCCTATCACCTTCCTTGCCACCTTCCCTACCACCTACCCTATCACCTTCCTTGCCACCTTCCCTACCACCTACCCTATCACCTTCCTTGCCACCTTCCCTACCACCTACCCTATCACCTTCCTTGCCACCTTCCCTACCACCTACCCTATCACCTTCCTTGCCACCTTCCCTACCTTCCCTACCACCTACCCTACCACCTTCCCTACCACCTACCCTACCACCTTCCCTACCACCTACCCTACCACCTACCCTAC
>NC_091302.1:13125195-13200195 GCF_038502225.1 Cherax quadricarinatus | reverse complement strand
TGAAATCCTCCCGACCATGACAGTTAGAAACTTAAAAGTCATTTAGACAGGTTATATGCTGCCGAGACTACTGAACTAATAACAGGTCTAACTGGGTTCCCTGGTTTATGAGTCTTGATTATCCCATAAAGTTACCGTAAAGTTGCCGACGTGGCTGACAGATGTTTAATTAATTCATCCTTCCCTTCAATAACGTTTTAAGACGTTTATTGAAATGGCTATTGCCCTGGTCAATGGGCTTCTTAATGAGCAGTTCATACGTTTTATTATCACTCAGCAAATGGTTCATTTTACTTGAATACTCAGTCTTTTCTAAAATAACAAACATTAGATTAATCGCCTCTCTAGAGATGCAAGTTCTGATAGTTACTGAGCTCTTTGTTTGCTTTGGTAAATTTTAGTGGGCAATTGGACAATACTGGACGGAGTAAAATCTCATATACCATCCATTTACATATATTAAATGTATTAGGCATCAAATCACCATGTTTTTCCAGCTTGCACAACGACTTTGCTAAGTTTACATAATTAGCGTCCTTAGTTGTTGGGGCGAAGCTTAATCCAAACCCTAGTGCAGCCTGTTGGTCACTACTTAATTCTTTGCCAGACAAGTTGATAACAAACTCCGGGTTGGCATGTGTGATCCAGCCATTCTGTGCTATAAGATTATTTAATTTCCTAGTATTAATGCGTTTTGTGTTCTGCTTTACTCTTCTAAGTTGGCTATAAATATATTCAAGCAGGTAGTGATGCCAGCTTGGGAGAATCTTGTTAAAGAATACCTTCATGGCTCTCCTCATTTCTCTAAAAAGCATCTTCTTTTCGTGTCGCACTAGTTCAATATTTTTAGTGAACACTAACGTGTGCAGTTGATCGACAGGTGTAGTAGCTAGCCTGACCAACCTGTTCTGCAGTAGAGATTTCGGTAGAACCTTTTCACTTAGGCATTTACATAAAAATACTAACTTCAGGAAAGCTTTATGGGCTTTGAAGAGTGAGCATTTGTAGGAGGCAACAGCAGAAATGAAGAAAGAAAACAGACGAGAGAAATGAGAGAAGAGAGGGCGAGTGGCGTTCATAATGCGATACAATCACAAAAAGGCGATCTTAACAATGAAACGCACCTTACCCGTCCGTAGAATATATAAGCAATATTAATAAGAACATTTAGGTAGAGCTGCTTAAAGGTATGATACGGTTACGGGTACATAAGGTTAAGTTGCTGCAATTAGTGATTGCAACATGGTGATTGTAACTAGCGGGAATAGAACCCGTGATCAGAGTCTGAAAACTCCAGACCGTCGCGTTAGCCACTGCACCAGTTAGCCACAATAAAATTCGCCCAACTAGGACTCTCTGATCGCTGGTTCTATCCCCGCCCGTGGTATGGTTTGTTTGCAATCGTGTCATTACGATTTCGTGAGTCATGTTACCGGCTTTGAGGGGACTTGAGCTAGAGTTCGTCACGGCCACGCTAGCTGGAGATTCGTCTGTAAAAACTTGCATTTGTGGTCACAGTGGTGCCTATACTAGCCTTCCTATGGTGTAGAAATATACCTAGTTGGGCGAATCTTATTGTGGCTAGCTGGTCTAGTGGCTAACGCGACGGTCTGGAGATTTGAGACTCACTGATCGCGGGTTCTTTCCCCGCCCGTGGAATGGTTTGTTTGCAATCGTGTCATTACGATTTCGTGAGCCAAAAGGGTTAGGCTGTTAGTGAGTGATAAGAGATAATCGGAAAATATATGAATAGTCTGGCTATTAGGTTATAAAGAATCTGAATACTGAGGAAGATTCATGAATAACCAAGGAACAGTCATAATAATTGATACTGATAATATCGGAAGGCTGTATCTAGGAATGTTTGAAGAGATTCTTCCGAGCACTACCTAGAACCTAGAACCTTTCTGGATGTACGGTAGTTTAAGTTGACAAATGAATGCATTCGACTCTTTTATTAATTAGAAGGTCTACATATAATTTCATTGTTTTATATGTGTGCTGTCCACTAATGCAACGTAATCTCTTTCGTCACATGACTTGTTGACGACTTGTAGATGTAGCTTAGGGCTGGCTATTAAATTCCCTATTATTCTGATTCCCGATTTCGGAGGTCCTCTCCACCTACTCAACCCCACACGAGGGAGATGACAGGTACACAACTGTGTCTGTGTCTTGACCATTTCTGAGAAGAATTGGTTGGCGTCACTGAGAAAACTTCCTCTCACGCCACCTGTTGCTACTCTTGCAACATTATATAGTTTCTTATGATACATGAAGACGTGTGAATGATCATGGGTTGAAGATTTCATCCCGGCTTGTCTTTCATACATATATATATATATATATATATATATATATATATATATATATATATATATATATATATATATATATATATATATATATATATATATATATATATATATATAATGTCGTGCCGAATAGGTAAAATAGGTTAATTAGCAAGAACTCACTTAAAATTAAGTCCTTTCTAAAGTTTTCTCTTATACGTTTAAAGATATATTTTTTTCATTTATGTTAATGTAAAAATTAATAATATTGTACCAAAAGAACCGTAGATAACTTGCCTAACCTTATCATAAGCCTGCCAAAAATAATACACCAGCGGTTACAGGACACCAAACACACAACACAGAAGAGGTAAAGAAAAAAAAGATGGAACTGGAAACATCACAAGCAGTGGAATCAGACAAGGTGTCCCTCTGCGAGACGGAGCAGAATAACTGTCTGAACTTCTAGCTATGATCTACAAATATTTAATGAACATTTGATGATTTCCAGAGATCTGGAAGACAGTGAATGTATTACCTGTATTATGCACCTCCCTATTACATCAATTAAAAAAGGAGACAGACAGGAAGCACTGAGTTACAGGTAATTTTCGATGGTATATATACCGTGCAAGGTAATGGAAAAGATAATCAGACGAAGAGCGACCGAACATTTGGAGAGGTTCTTAAATAATAGCCAACACGGGTTCGGAAATGGTAAACCTTGTCTTACCAGTCTGGTTGAATTCTAAAATAAAGTAACGTAAGTGAGACAAGAGAGAGGACTAGATTGATTGCATTTTTGTAGACTGCAAGAAGGAAGACTGGGGTAAAAATATGAAATGCAGACATAAATAATTGGGAACATACTTTTCTAGATCCAAGAGTACCTCTGGGAAAGAAGCCAAAGAGTGGTTGTCCTGGAAGATAAGTCAGAATGAGCAAGACTAAAAAGTGGGCACCACGAGGATCAGTATTAAAGTCAGTGATTTTTCTGGTTTATGTGAATGATATTCGAGATGGAATGGAGTCAGATGTGTCCCTGTTTGCTGATGTAAAACTGATCAGAAGAATAAAAACAGACGAGGATGTTGAAAAGCTGCAAATGGATCTTGACAACCTAACATTGATCAAATAAATGTTTGCTTGAATTCAACTTCAGCAAATTTAACATGAAGATCGGGGAAGGGAAGAAAAGACCGAACATGGAGTATGGCCTCGAAGGACAGGGGTTACAGACTTCCCTCAGAGTGAAACAGTTAGGAGTGAACATAGTGCCTAGCATCTCGCCAGAGGCTTACATCAACGAGTAACCTCTTTAAGCAATACTCTCCTGGCAAATCTAATATTAGCTTTCAGGAATCTTAACAAAGTATCATTCTGGGCACTTTATACAACATATGTCAAGCCCATATTGGTGTATACAGTACCAGGATGGCATCCAAACCTGAGGAAGCATGTTGAGAAATTAGAGATAGTGTAGGAGTACACAGTGAAGCTTGTTCCAGAGTTAAGGGGCAGGAGCCTTGAGGAGTGGCTAATGGAACTCAATCTGATGACATAGGATGACAGAACAGGGAAGACTTGAAAAAACATCCAAAATACTCAAGGAATTAATAACATACACAGCGACAGGCTGTTTCAGAGGCCAGAACAGGAATTCGGGATCTTGGGGACAGGAGCTGGAACTTTGCACACAAACACAGAAACACAGACACACACACACAGACACACACGCACATACACACACACACACAAAAAAAAACAGGCCCTCACATACACAGGAAGTGTAGAACAATCTGAAGAGAGTGAAGTAGTAAAGATGGGATTCATACATAGTTTTAAGTAGAGGTACGATAAGGCTCTTGGAGCCGAAAAACAATGGACCTAGTAGCGACCAAAGAAGAGACGGAGCCGAGAACTATAGATCTACCTCTGCAACCGCATTTAAGTGAGTAAGCACACACTCTCTCATCCAAACTCACACATTTATCCGCCACCAACTCGCACTCACACTCACCCCAACGCTCACGCTCACACCACCTCTCACAATTAACATGCATGAATTGCTACTACCACACAAATGTCGCCAGTAAGCCCCGTCCTCGGGCCATTGATTTGCTGCATTAATCTAAATTGAACATGCGACAGGCACGCCAGGCTCGCCATCTCTGATTTACACAGCGATGTGGTGTTTCTCCCTGGCAGGCTTCCTCAACACCAGCCCCAACGGCAGTGGGCGAGGAGTAGTGGGCAACCAGGGGTTGATGGACCAGCTAGCGGCACTATCATGGGTTAACGAAAACATTGCTTACTTCGGTGGCGACCCTACTAGAGTGACTCTCTTCGGCCACTCCTCCGGCGCTGCCTGCATCAACTACCTGATCGTTTCTCCTGTTGTTGTACCGGGTAAGTCAGAGGACTTGTTTGTTGTCACTCCACCACTCACACTGTAATGCAAGTGAGATTTGGAATGCATCTGGTTCTTTGATTTTCACATTGTTACATCTACGACTTTGTGAAACTACCCCCACGATGTAGATACGAGTATTAGAAATTATTAATTACGTGAGTAAGGGAAGCGAGTGGCTAGTAAGAATACCGAGTAAAATATATCCCTACCAGCGCTGCATATTCGAGAATGGGAAACATGTAAGAGATAATGAATGTTTTCAACGAGTCTGTTGAGGAACTTCCTTGAAGGCCAATCATACGTTAGCAAGCTTGGCATCTTAGCTTGTGCTGTTGATGCTATTGTTTCGATACGTGCTTCATGGGACAGGTTTACAGAGATACTCATTCCAGGATATTGTTCTCTGTGGCTTATAGCACTTTTTTACTCATCCCTTATCCTTCAGGTGTCACTTTTTTTTTTATTGACCTTCATTCCCCGTCTCTAACTATTAACTTTTCGTAGGGTTTAATTTTTACAGTTATTAGACAATTCATGAAGTCTGGTCGATTTTTTTTAGAGGCTGCCGTTATCATTGTCAGTTTGCGCTCATCTCAATGTTTTGACCTCGCGTGCAGATGTGTGTGTGTGTGTGTGTGTGTGTGTGTGTGTGTGTGTGTGTGTGTGTGTGTGTGTGTGTGTGTGTGTGTGTGTGTGTGTGTGTGTGTGTGTGTGTGTGTGTGTGTGTGTGTGTATGCGCGCGCACGCGCGCACCGTATGTGCTCACCGATTTATAGTCGATGAGATGCGTTTTCAAGGGACGAGCTGTAGCTCCTGGCTTTCCTTCGTAAGCTACATTATTCGGATTTTTTGGCTTCTGATCTCTTGAGCCCGAAACTGTGTAAGTAGTTTGAGTTTGTGTTCCTGGAGAAAGACACACAGAGAGTCAGATCTACAATCAAATTGTAAATAATAACTGTCACTGTGTTTCAGGACTGTTCCACCGAGCGGTGCTCATGTCAGGGTCTGCCCTCAGTCCCTGGGCTGAAGTGCAGGACGCCCTCTCCGTGACAGCGCGTCTGGCCAAGCACCTCAACTGCTCCCTTCCCACCAACCTCAGTGACCGACACCCGGAGACCATGGCGTGTCTGCGCAATGTGTCGGCGCAGCGTCTGGTCACCGTCAAGTTGCCCGAGTACAAGTTCACCTCTATGTTTGGTCCGAGTGTGGACGGTGTGGTAGTTCCAGAAGACTTCAAAACACGACTAAACAGAGTAAGACAGTGTAACACCTAAGTATCTCTATTTTGAAGACGTTTCGCCCACCAGTGGCATTATTACTTCAATACAAAGTCACTGATCAAAGAAACATCTTCAAAATAAATATTCGAGGTGTTGCACATGTGTTTAATTCATCTTTTTTATTGCGTTTAGGAAAAAAAAAACTCACATCAGCGTTAGCAGCAGAATAAATGGGACAAGTTTTTTCAAGGGTAAGTAAGATTAAATACTGGAGTTTATTTAGCATTCATAAAAATGTAAGTATATTAGTCAACGACGTGATTGATGACCAATTTTGTGACGAAAATTAAAAACTGTGATTTATTAAAATTTAAAATCTAAAGGAGGAAATGTATTAAACTCGTATGTTTCTCACTAACTCGCCGTCTTAACGAATTTTTATTAAAAAAAAAAAAGCAGCCGTGATTTTTTGCCGAATAAGCGGTGAAAATTTTTATGGAATAAATTTGTGAAAATCAATCTGAACATGATGAAAAAATGCGTATATCATTAATTCAAATTAAAATTATTAAATTTAAACTGATCAATGATGAGCTAAACAGAATTAAGCAAAAATGGTCCACCTTGGACCATTTTAGTTTAATTCTGTTTAGCTTAATTCTTTAAGCTAAAACGGTCCACCTTGGACCATTTTAGCTTAAAGACATGGGAAACATGGGAGAGATCCTGGGCCTATATTTAAACCCCACCAAATGCGAAATAGTTTCTACCAATCAATAAATCATTGAGTATATTAGTGTTGCTTTGCGAGGAGCCAACAGAATCCTTCCTGGTGCTCCTCTTGGATCCAGTGCCACTGATCTGATCCTAGAAAAGAAAATCTCAGACCTCAGGACGATGGAAGGCAGGATGCAAGACGCTGATACACATGATGCCTTCTGTCTACTCACCAGGTGCCTTGCCCATCCCAAAACTCACCTACTTCCTGAGATGCTTCCCAGCCTTGAGCAGTCCAAAACTCAAGGAATATGACTTCCTCCTAAAGACCATCCTGTATTGAATCTTTCTTTTGAAGATGGACAATGGATGCAAGCCTCACTTCCAGTCAGGCTTGGGGGCCTGGGAGTAAGCAAATTCTCTCAGATTGCCCTAACAGTTCTCATATCCTCTTTCATAGAATCAAACAAGTTAATAAAACAAATTTTTCTGGACAACCTCAGTGACTCAGCAGGAATACAGGATCCTAGCTGTGCCAGTGATAATACCGAATTGGAGAATCGCTTCTCCAGAACCAAAACCTAATGCAGCACCGGCCTACAAAAATTCAAGCTGGGTTGGCCCCATCGCTGAAAAGGTGCTTGCCAACATGCTTAGGGCTGTAACATTATACAGGGAGACTGCTCATCTCCAAACTGTGAACGCACATCACACTGGGGACTTCTTCCAAGCAGTTCCTATTTCGGAAATGGGAACACGCCTCGACCCTAAGACCCTCTGTATTGCAGTGGCTCTCACCTTGCTGCCCCAATTTACACAGAATATACGTGTATTTGCGGCGATGGACAAGGACACCGATATGGTCTACATGATCTAAACTGCTTCAAAACCAAGGGCTGACATCCAAAACACAATGAAGTCAACGGCATCATAAAGAGAAGCCGTGCTAAAGCTGGATGCCCAGCTGAGAGAAAGAGAGCCCCGATCAAGCAGCCAAAAATATTCAGAAACCCGCAAACCGCCCCGACGGGATCACCATCTATCCTTGGTTGAATGGCAAGATCTTAGCATGGAACTATGCCTGTGTGTCGTGTCAATGCTGGCTGACACCTACATCCATTACGGTGTCGGGCGACAGAGAGGAGCTGCTGATCACAGGGAGGAGTACAAGATCGATAAGTCCAGAGACATAAACCAACAGTATCAATTTGTCTCTGTGGGATCAGAGATCTTAGGATCATGGGGAAAAAATGCCACACGTTTCCTTAAAGAACTGGGCTCCAGACTCAAAGACACCACCAGGGACCCGAGGGCGGCTACTTTCATGTTCCGGCGCCTCAGCGTGTCCATCCAGAGAGGAAATGCTTGCTGCATACATGGCTCGCGTCCGGCTTTGGAAGAGCTGGAGAAGATTCATAGTCTTTGATATATTGTACCAATATAGCTATGTTTGTTTCTGTAAATGTATTGTCTATAAGCATGTAAATATATATATATATATATATATATATATATATATATATATATATATATATATATATATATATATATATATATATATATATATATATATATACATATATATATATATATATATATATATATATATATATATATATATATGTATATATATATATATATATATATATATATATATATATATTATATATATATATATATATATATATATATATATATATATATATATATATATATACATATATATACATATATATATATATATATATATATATATATATATATATATATATATATATATATATATTATATATATATATATATATATATATATATATATATATATATATATATATATATATATATATATATAAATATAGGGAGGTACCACCTCTAGAACTGTTATAGGGACCCTCATCATCAGAGAAAAGAATAAACTTGCTTCAGGGAAAACTCAAGGTTCTCCCTTAAGCTGTTTGAGAATTTTCTCCTACCACCCCCTATATTTTATATATATTTTATTTAAAGACAAAATACATTGACAAAACATTCACAAAAATACGATAGAAAGTAAAACAACATAGGTAACTCAGAGCTACATCTCGAATACTTCGTCCAGCTCCCCGGTGGTGGGCCACGTGCCCAGAATGCTGCAGGCATTTCCTCTCTGGATCGCAACACTGAGTCTCTGAAAGAGGAAGCTGGTCGCCCTGTGGTCCTTGGTTTCTATGATGAGCTTTTCACCCAGCTCTATTAGGAACTTTAAAGCACACTTGCCCCATGCTCCAAGGGTCTCCGACCCTATTGGGATGAAGTTATAGCAAGGGGGAAGGTCTTCATATTTGCAGATCATCTGGGTCTCCCTGTGGCTGGCAGCTCCACCCCCTTCCACTACGGAGTATGGCAAGTAGGTGTCTGCCAATGTGGCGGCACATGTGTAGTGGCAATCTGCTTTCCATCCTTCCAAGGTAGCATAGTGGCTCCATCAGGACGCTTTTGACTTCCGTTAGACCTCTGCACTTGGGGCTCCCGCTGAGCTGGGCAACGGGCTGTGGCGAGGCTTCTCTTTATGATGTCATTGACCTCCTCACGCCTGGCATACTTCCCTTCTGCTGTGTGACACACGAGACCATGAAGTCCGAATTGATCAGCTGTCGCCCTGCCGCAAATACACCTATGTTTGGTGAGGATGGGGGCGGCTAGGCGAAGAGCAACACCAATCCGTTAAAATGGTATGAAATACCGACAGATTGTTAGGTAAGACACATATGCAACAGTTAGGTATCTTTATTTCGAAACGTTTCGCCTACACAGTAGGCTTCTTCAGTCGAGTACAGAAAGGTTGATAGAAGCAGAAGATACTAGAAGACGATGTAATCAGTCCATCACCCTTAAAGTTTTGAGGTGGTCAGTCCCTCAGTCTGGAGAAGAGCATTGTTCCGTTGTCTGAAACAATATGAAGTTGAAGTGACAGAATGGGGCCTTTATATAGTGCCAGGAGGTGAGACGTAGGTTGCTTTGGGAGGGCAGGTCCTTCTCAAACCCAGCCGTTCTCACTAGTAGAGGTTGTCGAAGTGGTCTGTACCAAGATACCCTTGTGTTGCAGTGTCTGACAGAATGAACATTAAAATGGTATGAAATACCGACAGATTGTTAGGTAAGACACATATGCAACAGTTAGGTATCTTTATTTCGAAACGTTTCGCCTACACAGTAGGCTTCTTCAGTCGAGTACAGAAAGGTTGATAGAAGCAGAAGATATTAGAAGACGATGTAATCAGTCCATCACCCTTAAAGTTTTGAGGTGGTCAGTCCCTCAGTCTGGAGAAGAGCATTGTTCCGTTGTCTGAAACAATATGAAGTTGAAGTGACAGAATGGGGCCTTTATATAGTGCCAGGAGGTGAGACGTAGGTTGCTTTGGGAGGGCAGGTCCTTCTCAAACCCAGCCGTTCTCACTAGTAGAGGTTGTCGAAGTGGTCTGTACCAAGATACCCTTGTGTTGCAGTGTCTGACAGAATGAACATTAAAGAAGAAGCCTACTGTGTAGGCGAAACGTTTCGAAATAAAGATACCTAACTGTTGCATATGTGTCTTACCTAACAACACCAATCCGAATGGCCTGTGGGTCTAGTCGAGTGCCCACGGAGGAATTGGGAACAGCTAACAGGAAATCTCCTGAGTGTGGTGCCTTCACTGCCAGGAGACGAGCTTTGTCCTTTCCTGAGGCGTTGGAGAGCATTGTGTTGGCGATTTTTTTCATGATCGGTTTGTCCCAGTGGGACTGTTTGTGTTCTTTGCGAGGAGCTGGTCTACTGGAGGAATCTGTAAGGGTGTCCCACCGAATCGCTGCTTCAGTAAACCTGGGGTCTTGAGCTCCTACCACGTTTCTCAAGCGTTCGGGAACAATCTTCTTGACTAACGCACTGGAAGCCAAACACGAAGACAGAAAAACAGGTAAAGCAACATGCGTTGCTTTACGCACCCCTATACCTCCCAGTCGTACTGGAAGGGTTGCCTGATCCCATTGCTGATCCTCTAATGACAGGTTCAGTGCCTTCTTAAGGGTTGACCTGAGGTGTGCGACATATTCGTCGAGTGTTGGGTTGTCAAAAGAGGGTGCACACCTCAGGAAGTGAGTCTTGGAATAGTAAGGCACCTTGTGAGGAGATATAGAGCATCATGGGCATCAAGATTGCTTATTCTCTCCTCCATTCTCATCAGGTCATTCAATTTGTCCTTCAGGACTGTGTCGATGGCCTGGTGACCCAGCGGTGCTCCCAAGATGGTACTGTTGGACGGAGTGGTAGTAGAAACTTCTGGGAGGATTCTTCGCACACACACACACACACACACGCACACACACACACACACACACACACACACACACACACACACACACACACACACACACACACACACACACATATATATATATATATATATATATATATGTATATATATATATATATATATATATATATATATATATATATATATATATATAAATATATATATATATATATATATGTAAAACTCAAAGAGCATTGGGGAGTATCATCTACATTCTCCCAGAATTTCAATGTGTTTCTTTTCTTTTCTTGGAGAAGCTCTGGGTCCTCGGTCAGCATTAGAGGTGGTATCTCCCTATACATCTATAAATAGTGTGTCTTTACTAAAAACCTCTAAAAAACATTAAAAAAAGATTAATTTAAGAAAAGAGATACATAAAATGAATTTACCATATTAAAAACTTTAAAGAGTTGGCAGAGCTTTCACATGTGCCCAGACTAAGCTTAAGATGACAGATAATGTAGAGAGCTTCTGCCAACCATATTTTTATACGTGATGGGTAACTGGCTCCCACCTGGAACGAGTGTTGCTCATTGGATGTAATCTCGCGCATGCTAATTCTCTCTAGACGGCAGAGAATCATGGTTTACCTCGCAGTTGTACTTTCCAGAGCCGTTCTCTGCCTGGCTTCGACACGTATTCAAAATATACATCAGACAGTATCGCCCAGGCCAGGCTAGGACTTGACTAATAGTGTCATTCAGGTTTCTCATTTTAAATGCATCATATCCTCATTTTATATACAACATATACTCATTTTATATTCATCATATCCTCATTTAATATTTACCATATCCTCATTATATATATATATATATATATATATATATATATATATATATATATATATATATATATATATATATATATATATATATATATATATATATATATATATATATATATATATATGTCGTGCCGAATATGCAAAACTGGTCAATTAGTAAGAACTCATTTAAAATTAAGTCCTTTCTAAAATGTTCTCTTATACGTTTAAAGATATATTTTTTCATTAATGTTAATGTAAAAATTTTTAATTTTGCACCAAAAGAATCTTAGAAAACTTACCTAACCTTATTATAACAAGAGCAATTTATTTTAGCCTAACCCAACTAAATATATTTTAGATTTGTTTACAGTAATTTAATACTAAAGAAACACAGTGAAATATATTGTTTTCCTTAGGTTCAGAATGATTTTGGCGAAATTATTGCATACACAAATTTTCTCTTGTCGTATATGGCAAGATGAACATTGTTATTTAAGCCAAGATCGCAAGTTCTGCCTATTCGGCACTACAAATGTATATATATATATATATATATATATATATATATATATATATATATATATATATATATATATATATATATATATATATATATATATATATATATATATATATATATATATATATATATATATATATATATATATATACAAAATCCTCATTTTATATACATCATATCCTCATTTTATCCCTAAAGTTCTCTGGCGGAACAAACCAATATTCATCATAAGTTTCTTAACGATTCTGATTTATTTTCAAACGCCTTGTTTCTAATCTTCAGATATTTTAAGTTATATTCGGTAGAGTGTGTTACGTTACATTAGGTTGCATTACGAAAGGTTAGGTTACGTAACATAATGTTTGGTTACGTTAGAGTAGATTGCAAGAGATTCTGTTATAATATTTTCGAATAGGCTATGTTACATTAGGTTACGTTACCTTAGAAAGAGGCAGGTTACACAACAAGGCTGCGTAAATTTGATTAGATTACGTTACGTTGCGTTAAGTTACCTTAGGTCAAGCAAGATTAGGTTACATAAATACGTATATGAAAGTATGCATTTAGCAGCAATTGCAGAAATTAAAAAATGAACAGAAGAAGAAAATAATAATTATGATAAGAAGAATGAAGAAGAAGAAGAAGTAGAATGAAGAAGAAGAAGAAGAAGAGGAAGAAGAAAATAACAGTGAGTGAGGAAAGTGAGAGACAAGCCCCTGATAGCAACTATGATGGAAAAACATTTCATGAACATAACTCATGCTAGCAGCAACAGCAAGAGAAACCTAACCAACCATTAACGCGTGAAGATGATAACAAGAGAAAGTTAAGGAAAGAAGAAGAAGAGAGTAAAAAACAACTCTGGTAAAAGAAGGAGGATCCAGGGAGGGGAAAGTCTGCCGCTGTATTGAATTAACTGGGATGGAACATCGAGCGAGCGTGGGGTGGAGTACCCTAGAGAGAGGTCTGCTTTCAACAAGTAAGTCTCGGCAGTCCTATAGAAGTAGTGCAGCTAGTGATTGCTAGCGTGTGTAGGCCAGATGCAGTCGATGAGAGAAAATATTTCAGAGTGTGTATGTTTGTGCTTGTGTGTTGGCTTGTGTTCGTCTTTACGTGTTTGTACGCGTGTTATTTTCTAATTGCATATTTGCGATCGCAGAGAGCGGGGATGAGGGTGAGCTTAAAGATTCTTAAATTACAGCATGGTAGCGTGAAATATGTATATTTCATTCGCTCATTGAAGTCTGTGAATCACCTGAGGGTTCGCGTCTTACACCTTACCTCTAAGGTTCTTTAAATACGTATTTATATTTTTCTTGTTTGCATAATTAAAACTAGCAATTTTACCGATACTTGCAAAATAATTGTTTGATGCAGCTGCCGTCTCACACTGAGCCAGGACGAAGCAATAGCAAGAAAACTCATTCCTTGTTATTCGTTTAATTTCTATGTTGCCTGAAGTGTTGGCATCATAATGCAGATGGTCCTCTGATGTGCAACATCTTCACCTCTCCTTAAGAGTGCAGGCGCTGTCTTCCTACCCCCAGAACCCAAGTCAGGCTAACCAGTTTCCGTAAAATCCCTCATAAATGTTACTTTGCTGACATTCACATTCCTTACGCATATTCACGGCATATAAAATAGCTTACTAAAGGTAACTTCTCCTTCTGAACGCCACTTTCCCAAAGGTGGACCTTTATGCTACACAGAGAGAAATACGTTGCCCTTGTTGAATATTTCTCTTTATTCGTTGAGAGTCGTTCGTTACAACTTATTTTGAGTTTATCGTCTACACAGCTTTGAGGGACAAGATAATTAATGTGTCATGACACTTAGTGCATCTGATACAACCATATATATATATATATATATATATATATATATATATATATATATATATATATATATATATATATATATATATATATATATATATCGTGGAATTTTGGCTTAAATAGCAACGCTTTTCTTGCCGAATAAGGCAAGCGAAAATTTGTGTATGCAATACTTTCGCAAAAATCATTCTTTATTATTATTATTATTAAAGATTAGCCGGTATTCTCCCTGCCCGGGCCTTTTCCAAGTGGTGGCCCGGGCCTTTTCCAAGTGGTGGCCCGGGCCTTTTCCAAGTGGTGGGCCGGCCTTGGCTCCCTCTTTAGGGAGTGTCTGAGACCTAAGTCTCCCATGGGAGGAGGCACAAGTACCTCCTCATCTTTGGGACCAACTGTCCCCAGGCCTAGCCACAAGCTAGGCCTCTCTGGTCTGCCATCCCCGCCCCAAGGAGGCAAATAGGAATGACAGTCTTATGAGCTAAAGGCTCGGGCTCAGGCACCTACCCTACCCTAAAGGGCTGGGCATGGTATCGATCATTGTGTTTGTCTATTATTAGATTACTGTAAACTTATCTAAAATATATTTAGTTATACTAAATTAAATTGCGTTTGTTATAATAAGGTTAGGTAAGTTTTCTAAGGAACTTTTGGTTCATAATTATAAATTTTTAAATTAACATGAATGAAAAAATATATTTTTAAACGCGTTGGAGAAAAATTTAGAAAAGACAGAATTTTTAAATGAATTCTTGCTAATTGATCCGTTTTACCTATTCGGCAAGAGATATATATATTAAAAAAAAACAATGGGGAGTTGAGTGATAGCTCTAGCCTTCCTTGTTGAAATCAACACATCATCAGGAGCTTGCAATGTTGCAGAAGAGAAGGTTCACAAGCAAATACAATCACTGGGAGAACCTTTGCAGGAGCTGACTCCAGCTGTGGTAGTAATGAAAGTAGTAACTTAGTAGCAGTAACAGTAAAAGTGAAACTACTACTATTATTTATGCTACTACTAGTATGACTACCAATATTACTGCTATTATTATTATTACTGCTATTATTATTACTACTACTAATACTTATACTACTATCACTATTCTTGCTTAAGATGCTATTACTACTACTATTGGTATTACTACTGTTGTTGTTTCTACTACTACTACTATTACCTCTACTACTACTACTACTACTATTACCTCTACTACTACTACTACTATTACCTCTACTGCTACTACTACTATTACCTCTACTACTACTACTACTACTATTACCTCTACTGCTACTACTACTATTACCTCTACTACTACTACTACTATTACCTCTACTACTACTACTACTATTACCTCTACTACTACTATTACCTCTACTACTACTATTACCTCTACTGCTACTACTACTATTACCTCTACTACTACTACTACTATTACCTCTACTACTACTACTACTATTACCTCTACTACTACTACTACTATTACCTCTACTACTACTACTACTATTACCTCTACTACTACTACTACTATTACCTCTACTACTACTACTACTATTACCTCTACTACTACTATTACCTCTACTACTACTATTACCTCTACTACTACTACTACTATTACCTCTACTACTACTATTACCTCTACTACTACTACTACTATTACCTCTACTACTACTACTACTACTATTACCTCTACTACTACTACTACTATTACCTCTTCTGCTACTACTACTCATAATAATAATAATAAAACTAGAAATAAGAATAAGAATAAAATAAAAAATAAAAATAGAAAAAATAAAAAAAAGAAATAAGAACAAGAATAAAATAGAAAATAAAAAATAAAATAAAATAAAAATATAAATAAGAATAAGAATAAAATAGAAAATAAAAATAGAAAAAATAAAAACATAAATAAGAATAAGAATAAAATGGAAATTAAAAATAGAAAATAAAATAAAAATATAAATAAGAATAAAAATAAAATAGAAAATAAAAAAGATAGAATTAAGAATAAAATAGAAAATAAAAAAGATAGAATTAAGAATAAAATAGAAAACAAAAAAGATAGAATTAAGAATAAAATAGAAAATAAAAAAGATAGAATTAAGAATAAAATAGAAAATGGAAATAAAAATAGAAATAAGAATACCAACAGTGGTCAAGTATGAAGTTGTTGGAGAAGCGAGAAGCAGCACAGCCGCTCCTCCTCCTCCTCCTCCTCCTCCTCCTCCTCCTCCTCCTCCTCCTCCTCCTCCTCCTCCTCCTCCTCTGTGTCGCCACAACATCACACCTCTTGTAGAATAGCGGTAACACGTTAAGCCAGACACGATTGTAGTGAGGTAGTGCTACAGTGAGGTAGGGCCGTAGCAAGGCAATGTTGCAGTGATGCAGAGTTGCAGTGGAGCAGGGTTGCACTGATGCAGGGTTGCAGTGGAGCAGGGTTGCACTGATGCAGGGTTGCAGAGAAGCAGGATTGCAGTGATGCAGGGTTGCAGTGGAGCAGGGTTGCACTGATGCAGGGTTGCAGTGATGCAGAGTTGCAGTGGAGCAGGGTTGCAGTGATGAAGAGTTGCAGTGGAGCAGGGTTGCACTGATGCAGGGTTGCAGAGAAGCAGGGTTGCACTGATGCAGGGTTGCAGAGGAGCAGGATTGCAGTGATGCAGGGTTGCAGTGGAGCAGGGTTGCACTGATGCAGGGTTGCAGTGATAGAGGGTTGCAGTGGAGCAGGGTTGCGCTGATGCAGGGTTGCAGTGGAGCAGGGTTGCACTGATGCAGGGTTGCAGAGAAGCAGAATTGCAGTGATGCAATGTTGCAGTGAGGTAGGGTTGCAGTGAGGCAGAATTGAAGTAAGGCACGGCTACAGTGAGGCAGGGCTGCAGAGAAGCAGGGCTGCAATGAGGCAGAACTGGAGTGAGACAAGGTTGTAGAGAAGCAGAGTTGCAGTGAGGCAGGGTTACAGTGAGGCAGGGTTACAGTGAGGCAGAACTGCAGTGAGGCAAGATTGCAGCGAAGCAGGATTGCAGTGAAGAACGGTTGCAGTGAAGCAGAGTTGCAGAGAAGCAGAGATACAGTGAAGCAGGGTTGCAGTGAAACAGGGTTGCAATGTGGCAGAGTTGCAGTGAGGCAGGGTTGCAGTGAGGCAGGGTTGCAGCGTTGCAGTGAGGCAGGGTTGCAGGGTTGCGGTGAGGCAGGGTTGCAGTGAGTCAGAGTTGCAGTGAGGCAGGGTTGCAGTGAGTCAGGGTTGCAGTGAGCCAGGGTTGCAGTGAGGCAGGGTTGCAGTGAGATATAGTTGCAGTGAGGCAGGGTTGCAGTGAGTCAGAGTTGCAGTGAGGCAGGGTTGCAGTGAGTCAGGGTTGCAGTGAGCCAGGGTTGCAATAAGCCAGGGTTACAGTGAGGCAGGGCTGCAGTGAGTCAGAGTTGCAGTGAGGCAGGGTTGCAGTGAGTCAGGGTTGCAGTGAGGCAGAGTTGCAGTGAGGCAGAGTTGCAGTGAGGCAGGGTTGCAGTGAGCCAGGGTTGCAGTGAGCCAGGGTTGCAGTGAGGCAGGGTTGCAGTGAGGCAGGGTTGCAGTGAGGCAGGGTTGCAGTGAGGCAGGGTTGCAGTGAGCCAGGGTTGCAGTGAGTCAGGGTTGCAGTGAGCCAAGGTTGCAGTGAGCCAGGGTTGCAGTGAGGCAGAGTTGCAGTGAGGCAGAGTTGCAGTGAGGCAGGGTTGCAGTGAGGCAGGGTTGCGGTGAGCCAAGGTTGCAGTGAGCCAGGGTTGCAGTGAGGCAGGGTTGCAGTGAGCCAAGGTTGCAGTGAGCCAGGGTTGCAGTGAGCCAGGGTTGCAGTGAGGCAGGGTTGCAGCGAGCCAGGGTTGCAGTGAGGCAGAGTTGCAGTGAGGCAGAGTTGCAGTGAGGCAGAGTTGCAGTGAGGCGGAGTTGCAGTGAGGCAGAGTTGCAGTGAGGCAGAGTTGCAGTAAGGCAGGGTTGCAGTGAGCCAGGGTTGCAGTGAGCCAAGGTTGCAGTGAGGCAGGGTTGCAGTAAGCCAAGGTTGCAGTGAGGCAGGGTTGCAGTGAGGCAGGGTTGCAGTGAGCCAAGGTTGCAGTGAGGCAGGGTTGCAGTGAGGTAAGGTTGCAGTAAGCCAGGGTTGCAGTGAGGCAGAGTTGCAGTGAGGCAGGGTTGCAGTAAGCCAGGGTTGCAGTGAGGCAGGGTTGCAGTGAGGCAGGGTTCAGTAAGGCAGGGTTGCAGTGAGGCAGGGTTGCAGTGCCAGGGTTGCAGTGCCAGGGTTGCAGTGAAGCTGGAACTCGGACTCACATGAATGAATGAGAGAGCAAGCAACCACGGCGGAAAGTACATTATAATTCTCTTCATTTAAGCTGAGGCAGCATTCATAGTGTCTGCTTGTTATTCAAGCAGATTTGGTGACCGCTGGGAGAGCAGCTCGCTCTCCTCTGCTGTGGGTGAGAGGGGGAAGCAAGACTGCTGCTGCTGCTACTGTTGTGGTAAGATTTAACTGCTGGTGTAGAGAAATCATCCTACCAGCTGTTGTGACCATTCAACACACGGCTGTGGTCGTCATTCTATTCACTGCTGTGGTCGTCCAGCCTAGTCATTCCACCCACTGGTTTGGTGGTTTTTACCCCTCCATTATTTCACTTGCTGTGAATGTCATTTCACGGCATTATACTCACTGTGGTTTTCATTATCTCCCGTCATTATACTCACTGATGCTGCTCTTCCTCCGTTCCATCCACTGTTGTCGTTCTACCTAAACATTCCAAGTACTGGCTGTAGTCATTCCCTCCAATCATTCCATTCACTGCGGTTTACTTCCATCCTATCATCCCACACATTGTTAAGGTCGTTCAATCTTATTCCACTCGTTGTTGTGGTCGTACCGCCTCATCTTTCCACTCATTGCTGTGGTCGTACATCCTCTTCATCATTCTTTACACACCGTTTTGGTCGTTTAGCCTCATCATTCCACCACCTGCTGTAGTCGGATCAACTCATCATTCCACACTTAGTGCTGTCGTTAAGTATTATCATTCCAGTTTTTGCTGTGGTCGATCTTTCTCATCATTCCATCTCTTGTCGTGGTCGTTCCGTCTCAATATTCAAGCTGTTGCTGTGGTCGTTCCACCTCCTCATTCCACACACTGTTGTAGTCATCCCACTTCATCATTCTACCCACTGTTGTGGTCATCCCACTTCATTCTACCTACTGTTGTGGTCATCCCACCTAATCATTCTACCCACTGTTGTGGTCATCCCACTTCATCATTCTACCCACTGTTGTGGTCATCCCACTTCATCATTCTACCCACTGTTGTGGTCATCCAACTTCATCATTCTACCCACTGTTGTGGTCATCCCACTTCATTCTACCTACTGTTGTGGTCATCCCACTTCATCATTCTACCCACTGCTACTAACGAACTTACTGCTCTGATCGTTCCGTTCCTCTTTCCTCTGCTGCTGTGGTTGTTGTGCCCGTTTATTCCTCCGCTGCCGAGGTCGTCCCACCGCATCCTTCTACTCACTGCCCCGGTCGTAACAACTCATCATTCTATACACTTCTGTGATCGTTCCACCTCGTCATTCTATTCACTGCTATGGGTGTAACACTCCATCATTCTATACACTGCTGTGGTCGTTCCACTTCATCATTCTAATCGCTACCACGGTCACAACACCAAATCATTCTATAGACTACCAACAGACCCCTGGCAGTCTTCAAGCTGGCACTGGACAAGCACCTAAAGTCGGTTCCTGACCAGCCGGGCTGTGGCTCGTACGTTGGTTTGCGTGCAGCCAGCAGTAACAGCCTGGTCGATCAGGTTCTGATCCACCAGGAGGTCTGGTCACAGACCGGGCCGCGGGGGCGTTGACCCCCGGAACTCTCTCCAGGTAAACTCCAGGTAAACTCCAGACTGCTGTGGTCGTTCCACCTCGTCATTCTACTCACTGCTACGGTTGTAACACTCCATCATTCATTACACTGCTGTGGTCGTTCCACCTCGTCATTCTACTCACTGCTACGGTTGTAACACTCCATCATTCATTACACTACTATGGTCGTTCCACCTCATCATTCTAATCGCCACCACGGACGTAACACCAAATCATTCAATACACTGCTGTGGTCGTACCGCTCTATCATTCCCCTCAGTCACAGGAATAATTCCCCACAAGAGCCGCCACAACCCACACCAACTAATTATCACGGGATAACAGTCATAAATGCTTAATGAAGCCTCGAATTTCACGCTGGTTTTGCGATGGGAAATTTTAAACATCTCATTACGCCAGAAGTAACTGTCCTCTTCTTTGTGAGTGTTTGACTTGTTTTATTGTTACTTGTTTTACTGTGACCTGTTGTATTGACTTGTTTTATTGACTTGATTTACTGTGACTTGTTTTATTTGCTTGATTTATCGTGACTTGTTTTATTAACTTCGTTTGTGACTTGTTTTATTGACTTGTTTTATTGTGACTTGTTTGACTTTGATATCTTTAATTATCTTACTTATTCATTACTTATGTGTCTTTTTTCATTAATTGTTTTTTTCGTTTTCATATCAATATTTTTTGCAGTTAGAGAACTTGAAGACTTATAAATTCTACATAACCTGTCGTTTTTTCCTTCGATGTATATGAACTGAGACCAGAAATATACACTATGGGACAAATATTAGAAATATGTATTCAAGTATACACATAATCCGTTACATTTCCTTTGTAAAATATATCATACTTATTATCTAATGCTTAACACTGAGCTGAGTTATTGAAAACACAGGTTCTTCATGGAATGCTGTTGTTACTTGCCGTGCAAGATACCAGCGCCAGTGTAGTCAATGGCGCAATCATGAGAATGGGAATTAAGTTTACGCCACAATAATCGTTTATTTTAAACACTAAACTTATTTACAATTATGTATTCATTGTTCAGTGGGTTTAAAAACATCTAGTGTAAGTGGGTTGGACAAGAGATAGTGTATGTGAACTATCATGAACTACGGATTTTAGACACCCACGTAGAGTTCAGATTCTGGTATGTTGTTAACTAGCCTGAGGCTTGTGAGGATCTGAAGCTGCCTTGCTGCCCCGTACATGCAAGATAGCCTATCCTGGTTCCCACTCTCTACCATGCATACAGATGGTTATTAGTGGCATGCTGGATTATGGGTACGTGTGATGCTCGTCGATTATATATATATATATATATATATATATATATATATATATATATATATATATATATATATATATATATATATATATATATATATATATATATATATATATATATATATATATATATATATATATATATATATATATATATATATATATATGTGTGTGTGTGTGTGTGTGTGTGTGTGTGTGTGTGTGTGTGGTGCCGAATAGGTAAAGCTGGTAAATTAGCAAGACCTCATTTAAAATTAAGTCCTTAGACATTTAAAGATATATTTTTTCCATTTATGTTAATATAAAAATTAATGATTTTGTACCAAAATAACCTTAGGAAACTTACCTAACCTTATTTTTACAAGCTCAATTTAATTTAGCCTAATCCAACAAAACATATTTTAGATAAGTTTACTTTAATTCAATATATACAGTGAAATATGTATTTTTTGTTAGGTTCAGAATTATTTTTGCAAAATTATTGCAAACACAAATTTTAGTTTGCCTTATTCGGTAAGAAGAGCGTTGCTATTTAAGCCAAAAACGCAAGTTTTGCCTATTCGGCACGACATATACAGATTCTAACATACTGAGGTCGTGTGACAGTACTGAAGTGGATTAAACAGATATAACACGTGAGTATCTTTATTACGGCGAGGTTTCGCGAAACAATGGCTTTATCCATTCAATACAGAGATCACAGACTGATGAGTTGTGAAGATGAGGTAATCAGTCCCTTAGCCTTTGTTGAAGGTGTTTATTAACGTAATTATGAAAAATATGAAGCAGAGACCGGAGGGAGGAACCAGAGGGGTCTACCTACCTGGAGGGTGTCCCGGTCTATGACCAGGCCTCGAGGAGAGGCACGACAGTTCAGAATATTGCACATGAGTTATTAATACACAGTCGGCAGTGTATTCACTTATTACCATGAACTGAACAAGAAAAAACTTGAGAATCTCTGCCCTCTAGCGTCGATATCCCCAAGCTCGTTAAGCTAGAGTATGGACGCAGTTATTGCAAATGAGCAATAAGAAATTCGAGTAGCTGCGACTTGTGGGAGAAAGGAGGCAGCTGCGGAGAGCCTGTTCTGTTTTCCATTAGATAAAAATATCGCATTTCGGTGTTCCCAGGACTTATAGTTATTGTAAGCTGATTTGCATGAAGGTATTGGTGTGGTACAGTGATGATACCGTTGTGGCGATACAGTAATGGTGATACAGTGATGGTGTACAGTGATGGTGACACCGTGATGGTGTCACCATCACCGTGGAAATATAGTCACGGTGATACACTTATGATGGTGATACAGTCATGTGATACAGTGATGGTGATACAACGATGGCGATACCGTGACAGTGATGCAGTAATGGTGATAGGTATGTTACTACTGTGATGTGATACAGTGATGGTAATAAGATAATGGTAAAACAGTGATGGTGATACAGGGATGGCGATACCATAATGGTGATACAGTAATGGTGATAGTTATGGTGATACTATGGTGGGGAAATCGTGATGGTAATACGGTGATAAGGAAAGTGTTGGTGATACTGTGATGGTGATATCATGTACAAGGAGTATTAGTATAACACCAGCGTCACTATATTGGACCATGGGCTATATAAAACTCTGCACCGGACTATTACCTCAGACCCTGGTAACACGGGATGCTAGTACTTTCATCCCAGAGCCTAGTACCACGGGATGCTGGGAATCTCATCTCAGCCTAATAGTATGGGATGCTGTGACTGTCATCTCAGAGGCTGGTAACACAAGACCCTGGGACTCTCATCTCAGACCTTGGTAGCACAGAATGCTGGTACTCTCACCTCAGAGTCTGGTGGCACGGGATGCTGGGAATCTCGTCTCACAGGCGCAGTACCCGGTGATGTTGGGAGTCACTCATCTTAAAGCCTGGCTGCAGGGGATGCCGGTTTTGTAGCTTCACTCTACAAGTTAAGAGCCTCTTCTTCGTCAGCTCATGACTTCCTTCATGCTTTTTCTTCCTGGATCGTGTAAGGAAAATGGGTAAATCTCTTATTTTATTATAGCTCTGGGATTAAAGCTGTTCATTATTGCCTCCGCATGTTGTTATATCCTCTGCTGTCTCATTTCCCAGACATGATATTGTTAATTAAATACTGAGGTTTTCCTTTTTTTTTATCATACAATAGGCAGCCGTGAGGAGTACACCACAAGACATAAACATGTGCTCACACTTCACATATACATCAAGATATGTATACACTTGTATATATTTTTTGTTGACACATGGGCCGTTTCCCAACAAGAAAAACTTTCATCATTATTCACTCTATCACTGTCTTGTTAGAGATTTGCTTATATATATATATATATATATATATATATATATATATATATATATATATATATATATATATATATATATATATATATATATATATATATATATATATGTATGTATATATATATATTGGTCTTTCAAATCTTGTGTACAAAATTCCACAAAGTTTGCTTATTCAATTTCCTGATTTTCCCTTTAACAATTCTTATGCTTGCTGGTCTTGTGTGTTTGTGTGAGTATGTGTTTGTGTGTGTGTGTACTTACCTAGTTGTATTCACCTAGCTGTGGTTGCAGGGGTCGATTCACAGCTCCTGGCCCCACCTCATCTCTTGTGTGTGTGTGTGTGTGTGTGTGTGTGTGTGTGTGTGTGTGTGTGTGTGTGTGTGTGTGTGTGTGTGTGTGTGTGTGTGTGTGCGTGTGCGTGCGTGTGTGTGTGTGTGTGTGTGTGTGTGTGTGTGTGTGTGTGTGTGTGTGTGTGTGTGTGTGTGTGTGTGTGCGTGCGTGTGTGTGGGTGTGTGTGTGTGTGTGTGTGTGTGTGTGTGTGTGTGTGTGTGTGTGTGTGTGTGTGTGTGTGTGTGTGTGTGTGTGTGTGTGTTCACCTATTTATGCTCACCTAGTTGTTGTTGCTAGGGTTGAATCATGGCTCCTGGCCCCGCCTCTTCACTGATCACTACTAGGTCACTCTCTCCCTGCTCCATGAGCTTTATCATACCTCTTCTTAAAACTATATATGGATTCTGCCTCCACTACATCACTTTCCAGATTATTCCACTTCCTGGTAATTCTATGACTGAAGAAATACTTCCTAACATCCCTGTAACTCATCTGACTTTCCAACTTCCAACTGTGACCCCTTGTTACTGTGTCCCATCTCTGAAACATCCTGTCTCTGTCCACCTTGTGAGTTCCAATCAGTATTTTATATTTTGTTTTCATGTATTTCCCTAAATCCCTTGTCCTTCTGTGTCGTCAGGTTGATTTTCGTTAACCTCTCCTCGTAGGACATACCTCGTAGCTCCGGGACTAGTTTTGTTGCAAACCTTTACGATTTCTTTAATTTACTGACGTGATTAACCAGGTGTGGGTTCCATACTGGTGCTGCGTATTCCAATATGGACCTGACGTTCACGGTGTACAGTGTTGTGAATGACTCTTTACTTATACATCGAAACGCTGTTCTAAGGTTTGCCAGGCGCTCGTATGCAACAGCTATTTTTTGTGGATGGGCGCCTCAGGAGATATGCTCGGTGGGATGCTCACCGAAAATCCTCTTCCTTAATTGAGTTTTGCAGCCTTCCTCCTCTTAGGCGGTAATCCGTCTGCAGTCTTCTTTGTGCTTCCCTAACTTTCATAAATTTGCTATTGCTGAGGTTAAATTCTAAGAGCCAGTTGTTGGATCAGGCTTGCAGCCTGTCCTGATTTCTTTGTAGGCTTACCCGTTCTAAGTCCGCTTGTATTCGCCTCATTAATTTAACATCGTCTGCGAATAGGGACATCTCTGAATCTATGCCTTCCGTCATGTCATTCACATATAGAACAGCATCAGACATAGGATTGACCCTTGTGAAACCCCACTCGTCATATGCTCCTTCCCTGATACCTCGTCATATAACAACACATTGTTTCCTTCCTGTCAGGTACTCCATGAACCACTTGAGTACTGTCCTTGCTATTCCTGACTGCTCCTCTAGCTTTTAAACCAGCCTCTTGTGCGGTACTATGTCGAAAGCCTTCTTACAGTCCAAGAAAATGCAGTCTACCCATCCCACTCTTTCCTATTTTACTTCTGTTACCTTGTCATAGAGCTCCGTGTGGTTTATGATGCAGGATTTCCCCTCAGTGAAGCCCTGCTGATTTTTATGTATGAGCCCCTTCCCTTCTTGATGCTTCGAGCACTATTCTCGTGATCTTCTCCATGATGTTACATATTACATAAATCAGCGACACTATTCTGTAGTTTGGTACTGCCTGTCTGTCTCCTTTCTTAAAATTCGGGACTACATTTACTGTCTTCCACACCTCAGGCAGTTGCCTTGTTTCGATAGATTTATTGAATATTGTTGTTAGTGGCATACACAGTGCATCTGCTTCCTCTCTCAGGGCACAAGGAGAGATATCACCTAGGCCCACCGCCTTCGAGGTATCCAGCTTCCCTAGCAGTTTCTTCACCTCCTCATCGGTTGTGTGCAGTGTGTCCGGTACTTACTGATGCATCTTACCACCTCGATCTGCTGTAAACCTCTCTGTCTCTACTGCGAATACCTTCCTGAACTCTGAGCTGAGCTCCTCCCAAACTTCCTGGTTGCTCCCTGTGAGCTCTCTTCCTTCTTTCCTCAGCCTGACTGCATGGTCCTTGACTGTTGCTTTCCTCCTGATGTGGCTGCATAACAACTTTGGTTCAGATTTGGCTTTTGATGTTATGTCATTCTTGTGCTGTGCTGATGCTGGGCTTCTCACTTTATCCACGTACATTCATTTATGGCTCTTCAGCTTAACTCCCTGTTTTCCTGAGTCCTTTGCTTGTAAAATTTTTCTATAATTTAGCACACTTGGCTTTAGCCTCACCACACCTCCGGATAAACCATGGGCTCACTCTGGTCTTTCCCATCGTTTCTGTTGCGCCTTGGCACGAACTTTTTCTCTGCCTCTCTGCATTTTGTGGTCACGTGTTCCATCATTTCATTTACTGCCTTCCCTTTTAGCTCACTTACCTACTGCACTTCATACATGAATTGCCTCATTTCTGTGTGGTTTTTTTTTTGGAAATTTGGCTTCTCCCGTCCTTCTCGTACTGCACCTTTCTCTATTCTTAATTCTCCTATGTATTCGAGACTCAGGACCACATGATCGCTAGCTCCTATGGGTCTTTCGTGTGTAATATCTCCTATGTCTGCACTGTTCAAAGTGGATACAAGATCTAGCTTTACTGATCATCTCCTCTCTTTCTGGTTGTGTTCCTAAATTGTTGGTACATAAGGTTTTCCAGCCCTGCCTCCTGCATCTTGGCCCTCCATGTCCTTATGGTTGAAATCCCCACTGATGAGTAACTTTGCTCAGTTCATGTTGTTGGGCCCTTCTGGCCACATCCGGTAGTGTGTTTATCATGGCTCTGTTACTCTCATTGTATTCTTGCGTTGGCCTCCTGCTGTTCGGTGATGGGTTGCATATCACTACTATTATCACCTTTGTTCTCCCCAGTTTGAAGTGTTTCTATTACGTAGTCAGCTGCTACACCTCTAACTAGTCCTTCCAACTCCTCCAAACTCCATTGGTTTTTAATGAGCAGTGCAATCTCTCCTCTTTTTCAGTTCCCTGTGTTTCCTCAGGATCTGTTATCCAGATAGGAAGATTGCATTTATCACCCCTATGATCCTTGTCTCTGTGAGTGCTATGATGTCCTGGAATTTCTCAGTGATTCTTTCCTGCCACTTCTCACGCTTGTTATTCATTCTGCATTGGTGTACTATACCTTCAGCTTCCTTTCTGTAACTGTATTCTAAGGGGTGGGAGGGGTTGGTGCAGGCTGAGGGTGTGGAAGACAGGACTGGATATTTTGGTAGGTTGCCATTGTGGTGATATTAGTGCTGAAGGAGGGGGGGGACTGTAGTTGTTAAGTGTGGGGCTTGCTGTTGGTTGTGTTTGATTGGTGTGGGGTGGTAGGAGCTGAGGAGATGCTCTGTGTGCTTCTGTGGGAGGTTGTGTTCATTGATCCCCCTTAGGCTGTGCTCCCTTGTGTGTTGATACCTGCCCTGTCTCCCCTTCCTGCCTCAGGTACTTTCTTCAGGCACTTCCCTATCAGTTGTTCCCATTCTTTTTGTGTTCTCTCTTGGTCGAGGTACACTCACTGGTATTTTGGGGAATCCTTTAATTTTGGTTTTCCCTGCAGGATCTTGTTTTGTACCTTTTCCATCCTGAATGTCAATTTGATTGTGCAGTTATTTTCCTTTGAGTACCGCCCAAGTTGCTGAAAATTTGTCAGTTGGTTCATGTCCTCCACTGTTACTGTTATGATGCTCTCAATCTCTTTTACCACCCACTATCTTCTTTCGTCATAGGTTTTCCCTTAAGTCTCATGGAGACCATGAATAATAAGTGACCTCTCTCTGTCTCTCTCCTCTTCCCATTTTGTTTCCCTTCATATCTCTGGGTCCAATTTATGTATCCCCTTTGTTGTTTACCTTACAGTCTTCCAGTTGTCCGGTGGCCTGTTATCGTTTCCTGGAGGGAATTCTTTGCTCTTTCACTCCTTCAATCCCCTCACTGTCTGCTGATGTTCCTGCACCCATCACATTGCTCCTATCAGTCCCTGCCTCTATATTTCACTTCAGTACTTCTAGTTCATCTGCCAGGTTCTGCATTCTTGCTTCAGGAGCAATAGCTCATTAGTCCCACTTCTTGCTCTCTGTAGATATCTTCACCAATGTGATGCAAAACTCAGTCTTTTTTCCACTCGCATTCCATTGTGCTCTGGATCCTTTCCGTCAATGCTTCTTTCTCAGCCCGGCTATCCCCGGTTCCCTTGCTTTTTAGTCCTTCTATTTTCATTTATTTGTGTGTGCGTGTGTGTGTGTGTGTGTGTGTGTGTGCGTGTGTGCGTGTGTGTACTCACCAAATAGCAATCAGTGAAGAGGCCCTGCCTCCTCACTGGTTGCTACTATATTCTCTCTCTCCCTGCTCCATAAGCTGTATCTAACCTCGTCTTAAAACTATGTATGGTTCCCGCCTCCACTACCTCACTTTCTAGGCTATTCCACTTCCTGACAACTCTATGACTGAAGAAATACTTCCTAACATCCCTTTGATTCATAGGAGTATTCAAATTCCAATTGTGACCCCTTGTTTCTGTGTCCCATCTCTGGAACATCCTGTCTTTGTCCACCTTGTCAATTCCTCGCAGTGTTTTATATGTCGTTATCATGTCTCCCCTGACCCTCCTGTCCCCCAGTGTCGTCAGGCCGATTTCCCTTAACCGTTCTTCTTCGTAGGACAATCCCCTTAGCTCTGGGACTAGTCTTGTTTTGTGTGTGTGTGTGTGTGTGTGTGTGTGTGTGTGTGTGTGTGTGTGTGTGTGTGTGTACTCACCTAGTTGTACTCACCTAGTTGAGGTTGCGGGGGTCGAGTCCGAGCTCCTGGCCCCGCCTCTTCACTGATCGCTACTAGGTCACTCTCCCTGAGCCGTGAGCTTTATCATACCTCTGCTTAAAGCTATGTATGGATCCTGTCTCCACTACATCGCTTCCCAAACTATTCCACTTACTGACTACTCTGTGGCTGAAGAAATACTTCCTAACATCCCTGTGATTCATCTGTGTCTTCAGCTTCCAACTGTGTCCCCTTGTTACTGTGTCCAATCTTTGGAACATCCTGTCTTTGTCCACCTTGTCAATTCCTCTCAGTATTTTGTATGTCGTTATCATGTCCCCCCTATCTCTCCTGTCCTCCAGTGTCGTCAGGTTGATTTCCCTTAACCTCTCCTCGTAGGACATACCTCTTAGCTCTGGGACTAGTCTTGTTGCAAACCTTTGCACTTTCTCTAGTTTCTTCACATGCTTGGCTAGGTGTGGGTTCCAAACTGGTGCCGCATACTCCAATATGGGCCTAACGTACACGGTGTACAGGGTCCTGAATGATTCCTTATTAAGATGTCGGAATGCTGTTCTGAGGTTTGCTAGGCGCCCATATGCTGCAGCAGTTATTTGGTTGATGTGCGCTTCAGGAGATGTGCCTGGTGTTATACTCACCCCAAGATCTTTTTCCTTGAGTGAGGTTTGTAGTCTCTAGCCCCCTAGACTGTACTCCGTCTGCGGTCTTCTTTGCCCTTCCCCAATCTTCATGACTTTGCACTTGGTGGGATTGAACTCCAGGAGCTAATTGCTGGACCAGGTCTGCAGCCTGTCCAGATCCCTTTGTAGTTCTGCCTGGTCTTCGATCGAGTGAATTCTTCTCATCAACTTCACGTCATAGGCAAACAGGGACACCTCAGAGTCTATTCCTTCCGTCATGTCGTTCACAAATACCAGAAACAGCACTGGTCCTAGGACTGACCCCTGCGGGACCCCGCTGGTCACAGGTGCCCACTCTGACACCTCGCTACGTACCATGACTCGCTGCTGTCTTCCTGACAAGTATTCCCTGATCCATTGTAGTGCCTTCCCTGTTATCCCTGCTTGGTCCTCCAGTTTTTGCACCAATCTCTTGTGTGGAACTGTGTCAAACGCCTTCTTGCAGTCCAAGAAAATGCAATCCACCCACCCCTCTCTCTCTTGCCTTACTGCTGTCACCATGTCATAGAACTCCAGTAGGTTTCTGACACAGGATTTCCCGTCCCTGAAACCATGTTGGCTGCTTTTGATGAGATCGTTCCTTTCTAGGTGTTCCACCACTCTTCTCCTGATAATCTTCTCCATGATTTTGCATACTATACATGTCAGTGACACTGGTCTGTAGTTTAATGCTTCATGTCTGTCTCCTTTTTTAAAGATTGGGACTACATTTGCTGTTTTCCATGCCTCAGGCAATCTCCCTGTTTCGATAGATGTATTGAATATTGTTGTTAGGGGTACACATAGCTCCTCTGCTCCCTCTCTCAATACCCATGAGGAGATGTTATCTGGCCCCATTGCCTTTGAGGTATCTAGCTCACTCAGAAGCCTCTTCACTTCTTCCTCGGTTGTGTGCACTGTGTCCAGCACATGGTGGTGTACCCCACCTCTCCGTCTTTCTGGAGCTCCTTCTGTCTCCTCTGTAAACACTTCTTTGAATCTCTTGTTGAGTTCCTCACATACTTCACGGTCATTTCTTGTTGTCTCTCCTCCTTCCTTCCATAGCCTGATTACCTGGTCCTTGACTGTTGTTTTCCTCCTGATGCGGCTGTACAACAGTTTCGGGTCAGATTTGGCTTTCGCTGCTATGTCATTTTGATATTGTCTTTGGGACTCCCTTCTTATCTGTGCATATTCGTTTCTGGCTCTACGACTGTTCTCCTTATTCTCCTGGGTCCTTTGCCTTCTATATTTCTTCCATTCCCTAGCACACTTGGTTTTTGCCTCCCTGCACCTTTGGGTAAACCATGGGCTCATCCTGGCTTTTTCATTAATCTTGTTACCCTTGGGTACAAACCTCTCCTCAGCCTCCTTGCATTTTGTTGCTACATATTCCATCATCTCATTAACTGGTTTCCCTGCCAGTTCTCTGTCCCACTGAACCCCGTTCAGGTAGTTCCTCATTCCTGTGTAGTCCCCTTTCTTGTAGTTTGGCTTCATTCGTCCTTGCCTTCCTGCTTCTCCCTCCACTTGTAGCTCTACTGTGTATAAGAAGTGTGTGTGTGTGTGTTTGTGTGATATGTGTGTGTGTGTGTGTGTGTGTGAGTGTGAGACTTTTTTCATTCCCTCTTAGCCTCGTATGCTCTATTGTACCTATTCTTAAAGCTGTGCATATCGCCTTTTAATAAAGCATATATTATTGTAATCCTTGTTAATACATTCGTGGGGAAGTGTTAAAACCTTAGGTGTCATTCCAGGCCTGAGTAAAGGAAGGTAATCAAATTTAATCTAATAAAGGGGATTACTATTAAAAATTAATGAAGCATTTTCATATACAGAAGAACGAGAGATAAACTTGTTGTTATTGCGTATCTTGACGTTTCAGAACTGTTTGAAGCGATGTCAGACATATTTAGAATTTTAACCACAACAGCTCCAGTTCCTAAGACTTTTCAGTGGATGGAGTAAGAGTTTTCCATAAGTTCCCGACACCCGTTTACATATCCTCTCTCCCTCTCACTAGGTCCTGGAGGGAAAACAGCTGAGCGTCCTCTTCGGCGTGACGGAAGCAGACGGATACCCTGAACTCAACAGCAAGCAGGCCACCGAGGGGCTGGACGTGCAGGAACGTAAGCGACTCCTGAGAACTTACGTGAGGAACATCTATCACCACCACCTTCAGGAGATCTACCTGGCCATCACCAAGGAATACACGGACTGGGGCAACCCAGCTCAACACCCCGTCCAGGTGAGTTAACGCAAACAGGGCATATTAGAAGGACACGAATTCTGATATTAAAACATTTCTTGAGGGCACGTTTCGCCCACCAGGAGCTTATTCACCCCTCCTAAGCAAAACCTACAGCAATAACTGCCTTAGTGCCTGCATAGGTGTCTCTTAAATACTTGAATGTGCTAATCAAAAAGTTTACGTTAACTTTTTATGTACTGTGCAGAAAACCCAGCACCAGTACGACAGTATAAGCTCAACCATTTGACAAATGCATGAAAAAAACGACACAGTTGAAGGCACAAACTTTACTTAGACATTTAGCCTTTGGAGTAGGTGGAACGTCAAGAAGCCTGAGACGAAACGTCTCAATATAGTGGAACTCTGCGATTTGTTTCCCTTCACCTGTTGTTTTTGCGCCATTTGTCTCCACTCTTACAGACTCGGGTCAGGAGACACTGCCGTGTTCCCTGACAAACTACCACTAACTTTCCACGAAGACTTTCCAAGTATAATTAACCATTAAGTACCATTGTTCAACGATGACCGCAGAAAACTAAGGAGTGTGGCTTCTTCGGGGAGAAAATCACGTTTGCAACAGCGTTATTATCATTATTTTCACGGTGTAACGTGAAACCAACGAAATCATACATCGCCTGTGAAAAGGAAATCAATTAAATTTTATGCCAGTATCCTGGGCTCAAATCTAATAAAATCAATATCACAATGTTCCAATGGTGTATATATTGTGTAGACCTAGACTATGTACCTGTGAAAGGCTTTCATCATTTTTCCACGACTAATTTATGTACTTAGTGTCACTCGAAGTATCCGGATCTCACCAAGTGAACTTGACTGCTCTCCGAGTTCCGCTTCTACCATAAATATTGATAGATAATATTCGAATCCACAAATTATTAAGACTCAGGAACGGTCTTCGACCGTGTAGAGAATGCTAAGCCGGTGCAACCCTGCAGAGTCACGCTGAGACAAGTGCTCAGAGAAGGATCAGAGACAAGAGAAAGCCGTCTTATATTCAACTGGGTCCACGAGGCCACTACTGAAAAATATCAACGATTAATTGATATAATAAGAGAGAACATGAGTAACTGAATATAATACATCTAATATAGGAACATGAGCAACTAGATATAATACTTCTAATAATAGGAACGTGAGCAACTAGACATATTGCTACCAATGTTAGTAACATTTTTTTACTAATATCAGAATTATAATATATTAAAATTTATTCTTCACTGATGCAATTTATATACTAGTGGATGAATTTGTGCAGGTACGTAAAAGAAGGTGAATAAAAGTGAACACGGGAAAATGCACGGTGATGAGAGCAACAAAAACATATAGGAAATTAATGATTGGATGTCAGTTTAAAGGGAGAGAGTATGGTGGAGGTAAATGAGTTTAGATATTTGGAACGGACTAGCCGGCAGATGGGTTCATAAAGCAGACGAGGGGAGAAAAGGCGGATGGTGTACTGAGGCATCTGTTAAAACTTATTATTATTAATATTATTATTAGTAGTAGTAGTAGAAGTAGTAGTATTAATGTTAAGCCTTAAACCCATATGGGTCATTCAGCGCTAGACGTAGTGGAAGCTTGATCCTCCGTCTCCTCTGCGCGAAACAGACACGCTTTCTACTTGAAGAAAAAGACCCTTTTCCTTGGAGATAAAAAAGGGGAATGTGCCAGATTATAGCGGCACCAAAACTGTTATATGAGTGTGAAGAATTGGGTTTAAACGTTGCAGCGAGGAGGAAACTGGAGGCAGATGTCGTGTTTGAGGGCTGTATGATGTGAATATTATTCAGAGAATTTGGAGGGAGGAGATGATGAGGTTGAAGGGAGTGGTAAGAGGAGGCTCTGAGTGCTAAGGAAGAAACATTTAACAGGCTTACGCGAGTACGGTAGACTGAATCGAGTGGACACAATTGATTTTTATGACTTGATGTGCTGTGGAGTATTGGCAAGAGAGCAATTATGAAGGGTTTCAAGAGAAAATTGTTAGAGGATTTGTATTTCCAGGGAAATACAATACCTGCACTCTGAGGGGCGGGTGTAGGTGTTCCAGTTCAGAGGACCATCTAAACTGTGATGTCAACACACCTCTGGCAAGACAATGACTGAATGAATGATGGTGAATGTGTTTCATCCGACGGGAATAAAGGTTGGTGCGTCGTGTTGGTGATAGTGAGAGAATAACACTTGTCTACCGTGCTGTATCAGGTCCGGGACCTGACGGTGGAGGCACTGAGTGACGGAGGCTTCCTCGCCCCGCTGGCCAAGTTCGGAGAGACTATCAGCGGACGAGCGGACGCTTACATGTACGTTTTCAACCACCACGAGAAAGATCGACAGGTACGTCCCAATTTAGTCACGTAAATTGTTCCCACTTTCCCATTCTGTATTGCAAATTGTGTTCGTGTCCCAATCTGGTAATAAGACCAATTTAATTCATATTTTTGTAAGTTTTAGAGACGTTGATCTAATAATTGCTTATTAATGGATGTGAAATAACAGGTTTAATTGTGGTAATAATGTAGCTTTTAATTTTTCCGCCATTATTATTATTATTAATTTTATGAAGCATTAACCTGACGTGGATCATTGAGCACAATGAGTGGTGGAGGGTCGATCCTCCGTTCGTCCGCTAATAGTAACACGGTCTTTGCTTTGCCAGTATCTGTGGGCAGAAATCCGTGCCCGTTGTTTTCAAGTCTTCGTAATGGGAATGATAAATTACTCCCGGATTGTACATGAATGGTATAGGATACCGACAAGATGAGAACTAGACACATATGCAGCATCTGGGTATCTTTAATGTAGACGTTTCGCCATTCAGTGGCTTTATTAATACAAATTCTAGGACATAATTTGAAGACAGTAAAACTGTATATAAAAGATAAGGTAAGCAGTCCCTATGCCTTGGGTTCTTCAGGACTACGGTGCTCTTCACACCAACTCTAAGGCTAAGGGACTTCTTACCTCATCTCTTGTGTATAGTACTATTGTCTTCAAATTATGTCCTAGAATTTGTATTGATAAAGCCATTGGATGGCGGAACGTCTACATTAAAGATACCCAGAGGTTGCATATGTGTTTAAATTTACTCACGGATTACCAAGGAATGACGTTAATTGACGGTGTTTTTTCTCCCCTGGTGTTCTCCGCGGTGTTTCAGCGGCTGGGCAGTGTGTTCGGATCTGAGGTGCCCCTGGTGTTCGGTGCCCCGTTCATGGACAACCCAGGCCACTGGACTACTAACTTCACCCGGCCAGACGCACTCGTCTCAGAGCTCATCATGAGATACTGGACCAACTTTGCCAAGTCCGGGTAAGTCCCTCACATGTTTTTCTATAATGCATACCAGCTTAACCTTAATCCCTAAGTTGTAGCACTGGGATGATTCTTTGATGTAGTTCTTGCCGGTATCTTCTGCCACTTCCGTGGTTTCAGTCACGTCAGTGGCCAGTCTTCCGTGGTTTCAGTTACGTAGGTATCCAGTCTTCTGTGGTTTCAGTCACGTAGGTGTCCAAAATGGGAAATTGAACATTTCTTCTGTAATCGTGGCACTAGAAGCAATATAAAGAAGAAAATGTTCAGCTTAGCCTCTCTCGAAGCAACTTTGTCACTGATCATGTGCCACAATGTGTTTGAAACATAAACAATCACCAAAAGTTCTTGAAGGTTTGAATCAGATACCAGATGTCCTATGGAGCCCAGGAAGCACATTTCAGTGTGGAAACCCCCATAAGTGAGTCACAAATTATTGTAATTTATTCTCAGATGATTCACTGAATACAATGACTTAGCTTTTCACCGTAAGTGCTGATTAGAGGTGACGTCCTGTATGGTGGCGTCTCATCAACTATACAAAAGGGTCATTAAGACGGCATCTTATCTGTTTACCACCAGTCAAAGGATACTTTATTTCACCATCACTCAACGGAGGTTTGAAAGACAATGATAAATTCCTACAAGTGGAAATATAAACACGGGTAACAGAGGATTATTTTCAACATGATCATCTGTTCCCAGTGTTTTTGATAAATTATCAGACACCTAATTTATCTTTTTGATAAATTAGGTATCTGTATTGTGGAAGCATTTCGCCAACCAGTGGCTTCATTATTCCAATACGAAGAAGAAAGATGATGATCAGAACTGGTTTGAGGTAATCAGTCCCTCAGCTTGGAGTCGATGTAATCAGCATATGCGCGAAAAGGGGCTCATATACTGCAGATAGGTGAAGTGCAGTAGATGTAGGCGGTGTCACCTTGCCTAATTTATCAACTTGTCGGTTCTCTGAACCATTTATCTACATTCCTATCAGACAGCAATATCTTGATATCTTGATACAAGGAATTGTACACTTGCTTAAACCTGTAGGCATAGCCCACTCCGACCTATGGATTTTTCCAAGGTCACGTCACACTGCCTACTACTGCTTCACCTCACTTATCTGCAGTATATAAGTCCTTTCTTTGCGCATATGCTGTATTCTTATCAATAATGATGGACTGATTACATGGACACCAGGCTGAGAGACTGATTACATCGACACCAGGCTGAGAGACTGATTACCTCAAACTCCTTCTGATCTTCACCATTCTTCTTTGTGTTGAACTGATGAATCCATTGTGTGGCAAAACGTTTCCACAGTAAAAAAGTACCTAAGTGTTGCACATGTGTTTAAATTATCAAATTGTGGGTTCTCTGAACCATTTATCTATACCAGAGTGTTCCCAACGGGTTGGAACTCATCGCAAGCCAACACTGAACCAAGCAGGCCAGAGTGTTAACCACCGCCCTGCTAGTATTAGTATTGGATTGATATGGATTCCAACTCTGCCCTTTCCGTAAGTTGTTTACGGAAGTGTTTTTACGACCTCGCAAGCCAATACCTGAATCCGGTATGAGACTTGGACCTGCCTCGCATGGGCCAGTAGGCCTGCTGCATGGTTCCTTCTTTCTTGTGTTATGTTCTAAATCTGGGAATTAAGCATACATACTGAGGTATACATCTCTCCAGGTGTATATACACTGTTACTCTCATACACAACAAGACAGATAAATTTATCACAATATATACCAAGTATAAAACTTTCTTTTAAACCCAATAATTGAATAAATATTCAATATAACACAAAGTTCCTCAAACGATTCCAGGAAAAAACAAATTCTAACAAGCGCTCTGACAAATTATAATTAGAGAAAGGGTGCAAGTCCCGAGCCAGATTTGGAAATAAACTGCCCACCTTACTGTCAATGTTTACTTTTGATATTAATATCAGATGGTTAGATGGCTATGTAAAACATTATATTTGATCCACCTGAGACGTTTTTCACTAACCTCAGCAGCATGAGAGTATCACATATGTTGACGTACCGTGGTTTGTTGACGTACCATAGTTTGTTGACGTACCGTGGTTTGTTGACGTACCATGGTTTGTTGACGTACCATGGTTTGTTGACTCACCATGGTTTGTTGACGTTTGTATAATAAAACAGAGAAAGCCAACTTGATGTGGAGAAGAAAAGAAACAGGCTGAAGATTAAACATTTAGTGAGACAGCGTTTCGCTCTGTATACTATTTTAACAAGTCATGTTTCACTCTATAAAGAGCTTTATCAGTTTATTTTTCGATCTGTATAGGGCTTTATCAAGTTATGTTTCGCTCTGTGTACAGCTACATTGAGTCATATTTCTCTTTAACGAGAATTATCAAATCATAGCTTGATAAAGCTTTACTCAGGGCGAAGCGTTGTCCCAATAAAAGCTTGTTCTGCAGTTTGTGTCTTTTTCTAACTGTTGTTGGCAGCATGGCATTTGCATGCGAATGCAACAGTATAGACCTTAAAATAATAATGTAATCTGCATGGCGGCATAGAAATATTTCATCACGTGCCTGACAGGGACAGCACCAGAGACAAAGACAGGCAGTGACAGGCAGAAACAGTGATAGACATAAACAATGACAAACAGAAACAGTGATAGACAGAAATGTAGACAGACAAAAATGGTGATGGACAGAAACAGATATAAACAGTGTTAGAAACAGGCAGGCTGTGAGACAGATACAAGAAAAAATCACAATAGATGAGTGAGGAGTCCAATGAGCCACCACAACAACAACCACAAAATCTACCACATCAACCACAACAACAATGACTGGATGAGTGAAGCAGATAGGGAGTTACCACAACCATAGCAACCACATCAACCACAACAACAATGGCTGAATGAGTGAAGCCGCCACAACAACCACCACCACAGCAACAACACTAACCATAGCAACCACAACAACCACGACAACCACAACAACTACAAAAACAACCACAGCAAACACAACGATTGTATGAGTGAAGTAGCCAAGGAGTCACCACGAGAATCACAGCAGCCACAACAGCAACCACCACGGCAACAACAACAACGGCTAGATGAGTGAAGCAACCAAGGAGTCACAACAACCATGGCAACCACAACAATAACCATACTATTACGAACACAAGTGCAGATATGGCCTGCACACTTTGCTGTAATGTCATTACTGCTTGGGAACAAGCAAAAAACAGCAGAGAATAACTAAATTATATTTCCTTCGCCGAAACAAGCTGGTATTTTCAGTGTATTATAGCCTGTGTACAGTACTTACACTATGTACAATGAGGCAAAAGCAAGCATAAGACACGGTGATCAATGAGACAAATGCAAGCACAAGATACTTTAAACTGTGATGAACAATTGTGATGAACAATTGACGGAAAATTGCACCAATCAACACACAGGAATGAATGTTAGAACTTTATTCAACATTTAGAACTTAATGAAAGATTACAGTGAAAATAAATTACACTGATTTGCTAATGCACTCATGAAAAATAATTAAAATTACATTGCACACGGAAAATATAATAAAGAGAGGCAGTAAAACACTTTAACAAGCAATACACATAATTCCGTAAGACGCTACTGATGGCTGCAGTGTCACTGACTCAAAATTACTGAAAAAAGTCACTTGGAAGAAAGATATTTCACTAGTGTTAATACTCAGTTTTAAATATTATAGTTTTACATGAATCTTACTATGTGCACTTGAAAAATATCTTAGCATATTATAATGACATGATATAATGTCACACACACAGGGGTTTATAATATTCAAAGATAAGAGAAACTAAAGTGCGCTGAGGTAGAGGTACTACACTAAGATATGTACATAGAGCCTGTCAAATATGTCTCGAAACAAAAGTGTCAAATAATTGTACACAAAATGCTATAATATCCACAAAAAAGGTCACAACTCTTAGTTTAAAGATAAGAAGCTGGAACAGTGAATCAAAGATAAGCACTAAATCCCCAATGGTCATTCAGAGATGCTGGAAGAGTTGTTACACGACCCACAGATGGCCACACAAGATTGAGCAGACGACACTGCATCACTGTCTTAGGAGAAACAGCAAATCTAACAGGAATTTGAGTATTTAAATTACTTACACACCTTGTGAGAAATCATGTGGGTGAATTTTACAAGCACAATCTTGAATTAACCTTTCACTCACATAACTGGGGAGAACTCCCATTTAAAACAGATATAGATGTACCTCGGAGACGTGTGGGACTTCTCTGACAATGGATCACATCATTGTCCCTTCAGTGCCCACCATCTCAGCTCCCACCCACAATTCGGAACCTTAAATTATAAACTTACAGTTCCTGAATATTTACGAGAAAATTTAAGCCAGTAAATCTGGATTATTTAGTAGACTGTATGATTAGGAAAACTCATGTGACTTGACTCAAGTATTATTATTATATTATTAAAATAATAAAAAAACATTAGTTGCACTTATCCATATATTCCATGGGTGATACATCCTAATGTCTCCTAACAGGAAGGTAAACCAATATTGGCCAATAACTATGTACCTTACCTGTTATGTGGTGTAATACACACTGGGAGGTATACATTATTTATTAGATGATACATGTGGTAGGTAATGTAAACTCCCAGCTACTGTTCCCGTTATTCATTTGTATCATCCTTATTTTGATGATTTCACTATATATCTGGACCTTTCCAGAGACACGTTATATTAACATATTTCATGGGCCCTTATTTTTGCAGGTTCCTTTTCTATCGATGATCTACGATTAAATTCTGCAACACTCTTTAGTTAATGTTTTTGCTCCGCCATTTTTTCGAGCATCGTCGTCACGCACATGCATTTATTGAAATTCAATGACATTTCCAAGTGTTTAATACATTTTCTTAATCAGAATATTAATTTCTTTTGAATTACACTGATTACATTGTACTTACCTGATTACAATAAATAAGGAAATTGTAGAGAATATAGGTTCTCACATGACTTAACACTTTTTAAAAGTCGTATTAAAGATACATCGCAACACTCACATAAACACTATTATCTCCTTCAATTATTACACAAATTACAGAAAAATGACCAAGGTTTTGCATACACCTCTAACCTTATTATAAACAAAGTAATAAACACTTGGAATCTTCCCTTGGATCTGGAAGCAATTATAAGTATGCAAAGAGAAATATAAATAATGAAAGTGGGTACTTACTGACGATGGATGTTGTCATGGCAACCAGACGTATATATATCTGAACCATGGTTACTGCGCTTCAGAAAGTAATTCTCTGACTTAAAAATGCAACAAATAAGCAAAATGTTTCTTACACTGAAAAATTGCAATTTAACAGCGAATTACACAATGCAGGCAGACATTTGAATAAACAGAGAAGACCAATGAGGCACTTAGGGCAGGCTGGCTTGCTTGAAAATGGCGTCCTGGCTTGGAGTGACTGCATTTAAACTCATTGCAGGAACCAACAAAAACGGCTGGAAATGACTGCACACAACTGCAAACAGTGCACACAGCAGACGAACGTTTGCGGGATGGGAGACGAGAGTAGGATGCAAGGGAGCCGGTTGCAATGCAGCATAGTAGAGGCAGGCTGATGAGGGGCGTTCCTGCAGACGTCTATCCACACACAAGACCCCTCATGCAATTACTCACAAATCAACAATTCTGCCCCATGCTGACATTTTTGTTGTGGATTCACTGAGAAGTGGTTGAGGGCTGGAATAATACTGACACTTGCTCTGGTAGCATATAATATTGAGATTGATAAAGATCTGCCAAGCCTCAAAGGCATCCTCTTTCCATCTGACCTGCAGCCAGGACAGGTAACATTTGTCAGGAAACAAGGCAGGTGTTTCCTGACGCGGGTTTTAGTCATATGATGACCCGCCGCTGGAGCTTTTGGTTATCCTACTGAGGACTGGTCATCTGATTGAGGACTGGTCATCTGACTGAGGACTGGTCATCTGACTGAGGACTGGTCATCTGACTGACGACTGGTCATCTGACTGACGACTGGTCATCTGAGGACTGGTCATCTGACCGAGGACTGGTCATCTGACTGAGGACTGGTCATCTGACTGAGAATTGGTCATCTGAATGAGGACTGGTCATCTGATTGAGAACTGGTCATCTGACTGACGACTGGTCATCTGACTGACGACTGGTCATCTGACTGAGGACTGGTCATCTGACTGAGGACTGGTCATCTGACTGAGGACTGGTCATCTGACTGAGGACTGGTCATCTGACTGAGGACTGGTCATCTGACTGAGGACTGGTCATCTGACTGAGGACTGGTCATCTGACTGACGACTGGTCATCTGACTGACGACTGGTCATCTGAGGACTGGTCATCTGACTTGATCTGACTGACTGGTCATCTGACTGAGGACTGAGAACTGGTCATCTGACTGACTGAGGAAAGGTCATCTGACTGAGGACTGGTCATCTGATTGAGGACTGATCTGACTGAGGACTGGTCATCATCTGATCTGACTGAGACTGGTCAGAGTGAGGACTGACTGGTCATCTGACTGAGGACTGGTCTGATCTGACCGAGGACTGGTCATCACCCTTAAAGTCGTACTGAGAAGTTCAGTTCCATAGACTGAGACTGACTGGTCATCTGACTGAGTGTCTTACTGGTCATCTGACTGAGAGGACTGGTCATCTGATCTGATTGAGGACTGGTCATCTGACTGAGGACTGGTCACCTGACTGACGACTGGTCATCTGAGGACTGGTCATCTGACCGAGGACTCATCTGACTTGAGAACTGGTCATCTGACTGACTGACTAAGGACTGGTCATCTGACTGAGGACTGGTCATCTGACTGAGACTGACTGGTCATCTGACTGAGTATTGGTCACTGGTCATCTGACTGAGGACTGGTCACTGGTCATCTGAGGACTGGTCATCTGACCGAGGACTGGTCATCTGACTGAGGACTGGTCATCTGACTGAGAACTGGTCATCTGATTGAGAACTGGTCATCTGATTGAGAACTGGTCATCTGAATGAGGACTGGTCATCTGAGGACTGGTCATCTGACCGAGGACTGGTCATCTGACTGAGGACTGGTCATCTGACTGAGATCTGGTCATCTGATTGAGAACTGGTCATCTGATTGAGAACTGGTCATCTGAATGAGGACTGGTCATCTGATTGAGAACTGGTCATCTGACTGAGGACTGGTCATCTGACTGACGACTGGTCATCTGACTGAGGACTGATCATCTGACCGAGGACTGGTCATCTGACTGAGGACTGGTCATCTGACTGAGGACTGGTCATCTGACTGAGAACTGGCCATCTGACTGAGAACTGGTCATCTGACTGAGGAAAGGTCATCTGACTGAGGACTGGTTATTTGACTGACAACTGGTCATCTGACTGAGTACTGGTCATCTGACTGAGGACTGGTCATCTGACTGAGGACTGGTCATCTGACTGAGGACTGGTCATCTGACTGAGAACTGGCCATCTGACTGAGAACTGGTCATCTGACTGAGGAAAGGTCATCTGACTGAGGACTGGTCATCTGACTGAGGACTGGTCATCTGACTGAGGACTGGTCATCTGACTGAGGACTGGTCATCTGACTGAGGACTGGTCATCTGACTGAGAACTGGTCATTTGACTGAGAACTGGTCATCTGACTGAGGACTGGTCATCTGAGTGAGGACTGGTCATCTGACTGAGAACTGGTCATCTGACTAAGGACTGGTTATGTGACTGACAACTGGTCATCTGACTGAGTACTGGTCATCTGACTGAGGAATGGTCATCTGACTGAGGACTGGTCATCTGAGTGAGGACTGGTCATCTGACTGAGAACTGGTCATCTGACTAAGGACTGGTCATCTGACTGAGAACTGGTCATCTGACTGAGGACTGCAACCATAATAGCTACAGCCGCCACAACGAAAACCACCGCAACCACACTAATAACCACAGCCACCACAACGAAAGCCACCGCAACCACACTAATAACCACAGCCATCATTGCAACCACAGTGACAACCACCACACTAATAACCACAGCCATCATTGCAACCACAGTGACAACCACCACATCAACAACCATAGCCACAACAACAACAACAACCACCGCACCTGCAATAATCACAGCTACTACACTAATACCCACAGTCACCACAGTAACAACTACAGCCACCCGAACCACAATAACAACCACAGCAATCACAAAAACAGCCGCATCAACACAACAGAAACACAGCTACCATAAAAGCAGTTACAACTACCACTACAGCCAAAACAACCGCAACAACAATCAGACTAAAATAAGAAAGCAACTACGAAAATAATCATAGCTACCACAACAACAACCACAACATAAACAATAAGCAAACATTACAACTACAGCCACTACCACAACAACCACATCAACCACAACAACTACCATAGTAATCTCAACAACAACCAAATCAACCAGAACAGCAACAAAAACAAAAATAGTAACCAAAACAATAACTACCATAGAAATCAAATCAACTACAACAACAACGTACCCACCACAACAACACAACTACAACAACAACGTACCCACCACAACAACACAACTACAACAACAACGTACCCACCACAACAACACAACTACAACAACAACGTACCCACCACAACAACACAACTACAACAACCACGGCCACAATAACAACCATAACCACCACAGCAATCACAGTCGCAGTCACAACCACCGCCACAACAACAGCCACTACTACCCTAACAACAACATTAACAACCACCATCACAATAACAATGATACCCACCACAAACAACACAACTACAACAACAACGTACCACCACCACAAGAACAGCCACACAGACTACAACAACAACGTACCCACCACAACAACACAACTACAACAACCACGGCCACAATAACAACCATAACCACCACAGCAGTCACAGTCGCAGTCACAACCACCGCCACAACAACAGCCACCACCACAACAAGAGCCACATCCACTACCCTAACAACAACATTAACAACCACCATCACAATAACAATGATACCCACCACCACAACAACAGCAACAGGCACCTTCACAACAACAACAATAACAGACACCACCACAAGAACAGCCACAGCAGAAACTACAACAACAACGGCTACCTCCACAAGAACAGCCACCCCCACCACGACAACAACCACCACCACAACAACCACCACCGCCACATTAACAACAGCCACAGCCACCATCACCACAATAACAATAGCTACCACCACAACAAGAAGATCCACCACCACAGCACCAGCAACAGCTACAGTCACCACGACAATAACATCAACGGCTACAACAACAGCCACTACTACAAAACCACTGCTACCACAACAACAGCCACTACTACAAAACCACTGCTACTACAACAACAGCCACTACTACAAAGCCACTACTACCACAACAACAGCCAATACTACAAAACCACTGCTACTACAACAACAGCCACTACTACAAAGCTACTGCTACCACAACAACAGCCACTACTACAAAGCCACTACTACCACAACAACAGCCACTACTACAAAGCCACTACTACCACAACAACAGCCACTACTACAAAGCCACAACTACCACAACAACAGCCACTACTACCACAACAACAGCAACTATTACAAAGCCACTGCTACCACAACAACAGCCACTACTACCACAACAACAGCCACTACTACAAAGCCACTGCTACCACAACAACAGCCACTACTACAAAGCCACTGCTACAACAACAAAAGCACGCGCAGTGACAAGCTTGTGACTGCTCCCTGTGGCGATTTTCTTCAAGCGTGCTCACTGCTGACAGTTAGTCATCCATGCCTTCGTCTATGTTAGTCATCCATGCCTTGGTCTATGTTAGTCATCCATGCCTTGGTCTATGTTAGTCATCCATGCCTTGGTCTATGTTAGTCATCCATGCCTTGGTCTATGTTAGTCATCCATCCCTTGGTCTATGTTAGTCATCCATACTTTGGTCTATGCTAGTCATCCATACCTTGGTCTATGTTAGTCATCCATACCTTGGTCTATGTTAGTCATCCATACCTTGGTCTATGTGAGTCATCCATACCTTGGTCTATGTGAGTCATCCATGCCTTGGTCTATGTTAGTCATCCATGCCTTGGTCTATGTTAGTCATCGATACCTTGGTCTATGTTAGTCACCCATACCTTGGTCTATGTTAGTCATCCATGCCTTAGTCTATGTTAGTCATCCATGCCTTGGTCTATGTTAGTCATCCATGCCTTGGTCTATGTTAGTCATCCATGCCTTGGTCTATGTTAGTTGTCCATTCCTTAGTCTATGTTAGCCATCGATACCTTGGTCTATGTTAGTCATCCATACCTTGTTCCACGTTAGTCATCCATGCCTTGGTATATGTTAGTCATCGATACCTTGGTCTATGTTAGTCATCCATACCTTGTTCTATGTTAATCATCCATGCCTTGGTCTATGTTAGCCATCCATACCTTGGCCTATGTTAGTCATCCATACCTTGGTCTATGTTAGTCATCCATGCCTTGGTCTATGTTAGTCATACATGCCTTGGTCTATGTTAGTCATCCATACCTTGGTCTAAGTTAGTCATCCATACCTTGGTCTATGTTAGGCATCCATACCTTGGTCTATGTTAGTCTTCCATACCTTGGTCTATGTTAGTCATCCATGCCTTGGTCTATGTTAGTCTTCCATACCTTGGTCTATGTTAGTCATCCATGCTTTGGTCTATGTTAGTCATCCATACCTTGGTCTATGTTAGTCATCCATACCTTGGTCTATGTTAGTCATCCATACCTTGGTCTATGTGAGTCATCCATACCTTGGTCTATGTGAGTCATCCATGCCTTGGTCTATGTTTGTCATCCATGCCTTGGTCTATGTTAGTCATCGATACCTTGGTCTATGTTAGTCATCCATACCTTGGTCTATGTTAGTCATCCATGCCTTGGTCTATGTTAGTCATCCATGCCTTGGTCTATGTTAGTCGTCCATTCCTTGGTCTATGTTAGCCATCGATACCTTGGTCTATGTTAGTCATCCATACCTTGTTCCATGTTAGTCATCCATGCCTTGGTCTATGTTAGTCATCGATACCTTGGTCTATGTTAGTCATCCATACCTTGTTCTATGTTAGTCATCCATGCCTTGGTCTATGTTAGCCATCCATACCTTGGTCTATGTTAGTCATCCATACCTTGGTCTATGTTAATCATCCATGCCTTGGTCTATGTTAGTCATACATGCCTTGGTCTATGTTAGTCATCCATACCTTGGTCTAAGTTAGTCATCCATACCTTGGTCTATGTTAGGCATCCATACCTTGGTCTATGTTAGTCTTCCATACCTTGGTCTATGTTAGTCATCCATGCCTTGGTCTATGTTAGTCTTCCATACCTTGGTCTATGTTAGTCATCCATGCCTTGGTCTATGTTAGTCATCCATACCTTGGTCTATGTTAGTCATCCATACCTTGGTCTATGTTAGTCATCCATGCATTGGTCTATGCCAGTCATCCATGCCTTGGTCTATGTTAGTCATCCATGCCTTGGTCTACGTTAGTCATCCATGCCTTGGTCTATGTTAGTCATCTATGCCTTGGTCTATGTTAGTCATCCATACCTTGGTCTATGTTAGCCATCCATGCCTTGGTCTATGTTAGTCACCCATACCTTGGTCTATGTTAGTCACCCATGCCTTGGTCTATGTTAGTCATCCATACCTTGGTCTATGTTAGCCATCCATGCCTTGGTCTATGTTAGTCATTAGTCACCCATGCCTTGGTGTATGTTAGTCACCCATACCTTGGTCTATGTTAGTCATCCATGCCTTGGTCTATGTTAGTCACCCATGCCTTGGTCTATGTTAGTCATCCATGCCTTGGTCTATGTTAGTCACCCTTGCCTTGGTCTATGTTAGTCACCCATACCTTGGTCTATATTAGTCATCCATGCCTTGGTCTATGTTAGTCATCCATACCTTGGTCTATGTTAGTTATCCATACCTTGGTCTATGTTAGTCATCCATACCTTGGTCTATGTTAGTCATCCATGCTTTGGTCTGTTAGTCATCCATGCCTTGGTCTATGTTAGTCATCCATACCTTGGTCTATGTTAGTCATCCATACCTTGGTCTATGTTTGTCATCCATACCTTGGTCTATGTTAGTCATCCATACTTGGGTCTATGTTAGTCATCCATGCCTTGGTCTATGTTAGTCATCCATACCTTGGTCTATGTTAGTCATCCATGCCTTGGTCTATGTTAGTCATCCATACCTTGGTCTATGTTAGTCATCCATACCTTGGTCTATGTTAGTCATCCATGCCTTGGTCTATGTTAGTCATCCATGCCTTGGTCTATGTTAGTCATCCATGCCTTGGTCTATGTTAGTCATCCATGCCTTGGTCTATGTTAGTCGTCCATTCCTTGGTCTATGTTAGCCATCGATACCTTGGTCTATGTTAGTCATCCATACCTTGTTCCATGTTAGTCATCCATGCCTTGGTCTATGTTAGTCATCGATACCTTGGTCTATGTTAGTCATCCATACCTTGTTCTATGTTAGTCATCCATGCCTTGGTCTATGTTAGCCATCCATACCTTGGTCTATGTTAGTCATCCATACCTTGGTCTATGTTAATCATCCATGCCTTGGTCTATGTTAGTCATACATGCCTTGGTCTATGTTAGTCATCCATACCTTGGTCTAAGTTAGTCATCCATACCTTGGTCTATGTTAGGCATCCATACCTTGGTCTATGTTAGTCTTCCATACCTTGGTCTATGTTAGTCATCCATGCCTTGGTATATGTTAGTCTTCCATACCTTGGTCTATGTTAGTCATCCATGCCTTGGTCTATGTTAGTCATCCATACCTTGGTCTATGTTAGTCATCCATACCTTGGTCTATGTTAGTCATCCATGCATTGGTCTATGCCAGTCATCCATGCCTTGGTCTATGTTAGTCATCCATGCCTTGGTCTACGTTAGTCATCCATGCCTTGGTCTATGTTAGTCATCTATGCCTTGGTCTATGTTAGTCATCCATACCTTGGTCTATGTTAGCCATCCATGCCTTGGTCTATGTTAGTCACCCATGCCTTGGTCTATGTTAGTCACCCATGCCTTGGTCTATGTTAGTCATCCATACCTTGGTCTATGTTAGCCATCCATGCCTTGGTCTATGTTAGTCACCCATGCCTTGGTCTATGTTAGTCACCCATGCCTTGGTGTATGTTAGTCACCCATACCTTGGTCTATGTTAGTCATCCATGCCTTGGTCTATGTTAGTCACCCATGCCTTGGTCTATGTTAGTCATCCATGCCTTGGTCTATGTTAGTCACCCATGCCTTGGTCTATGTTAGTCACCCATACCTTGGTCTATATTAGTCATCCATGCCTTGGTCTATGTTAGTCATCCATACCTTGGTCTATGTTAGTTATCCATACCTTGGTCTATGTTAGTCATCCATACCTTGGTCTATGTTAGTCATCCATGCTTTGGTCTATGTTAGTCATCCATGCCTTGGTCTATGTTAGTCATCCATACCTTGGTCTATGTTAGTCATCCATACCTTGGTCTATGTTTGTCATCCATACCTTGGTCTATGTTAGTCATCCATACTTGGGTCTATGTTAGTCATCCATGCCTTGGTCTATGTTAGTCATCCATACCTTGGTCTATGTTAGTCATCCATGCCTTGGTCTATGTTAGTCATCCATGCCTTGGTCTATGTTAGTCATCCATACCTTGGTCTATGTTAGTCATCCATACCTTGGTCTATGTTAGTCATCCATGCTTTGGTCTATGTTAGTCATCCATGCCTTGATTTATGTTAGTCATCCATACCTTGGTCTATGTTAGTCATCCATGCCTTCTTCTATGTTAGTCATCCATGCCTTGGTCTATGTTAGTCATCCATACTTGGGTCTATGTTAGTCATCCATGCCTTGGTCTATGTTAGTCATCCATACCTTGGTCTATGTTAGTCATCCATGCCTTGGTCTATGTTAGTCATCCATGCCTTGGTCTATGTTAGTTATCCATAAGTTGGTCTATGTTAGTCATCCATACCTTGGTCTATGTTAGTCATCCATGCTTTGGTCTATGTTAGTCATCCATGCCTTGGTTTATGTTAGTCATCCATACCTTGGTCTATGTTAGTCATCCATGCCTTCTACTATGTTAGTCATCCATGCCTTGGTCTATGTTAGTCATCCATACCTTGGTCTATGTTAGTCATCCATACCTTGGTCTGTGAGGAGACTTACACTAGACTGATAACAATGTCTCTGGTGACTACCATATTAAGTAATTGCCTTTTCCTTTGGTTCATTAAGAATTATTAGTTACTGAGTTTAACGTTGTATCTGTCTTAATGGCTAACGTGAAATATATTTTTTGAAAATAGATTACATTTCCTTCTCCTCGTCAGTAAGCTTACCTGAGTTATATTCTTGCATGAAACCTTTCTGATTTGTCTTTGATTCCATTTTTAGCTTTAATTTCATTCTCTCGTTTAGCTTTTCTTATCGTTTTTCGACCTCACATGTGATATAAACATTCTGGTTCATTAGACGATGATTCTATTATCGCTTTTATTAATTTTTCGTCTCTCCCAAATTATGTTTTAGTGTCCTTTTCATCCATTTGGTGTCCTTTTTTATTTGATTTCATCTCTTATTAGGGAACATATGTTCTTAGGACACCTTGTACAATTTTTTACAAATATGTCATGCTGAGAGTTCTCATTAAAATATGTAAGATTTTTGTTAAAATAACAATTGGTCAAGTTATCCCAGTTTACACTCGATAAGTGTTTCCTGAGTCTATTGTAATTTGCCGAGCCACAATCTAGGACCTTTAATGCATTTTTTTTATTATTATACGTCCTTGCAATATTAAAAAGCAATAGTTATATGTCAGCTTTGCCAAGCTCTTTGGTAAATTCCACATTATCTATTTACTGATTATATCGTCTTCACATCTCTACTGCGTCTGCCTACTTTTCTGTATTTGACTGAAGAAGGCTACTGTGTAGGCGAAACGTTTCGTAATAAAAATGCCTAACTGTTGCATATCTGTGTTACCGCATTATTTATAATAGTATCTTGTTTGTGAGATTATTATCTCATGTTGGGTCTGTCACAACCTGTTTTAAAAACCAAGTCAGGGAATCCTCTAGGAAATCTTTGGAGTCAAGTTTTATAGTCAGAGATCCAGTCAGCTTGGCTGAAATTTAAATTTCCTAAGATTTTCGTGCCTTGAATTTTTATTGACATCCACGTGTAGCCGTCTCACTAAAACACTCCTAAAATCATCCCTAAAGTACCTAATACTTTTACCAGTGTTCTAGATAAATGTAAGCCATCCTCGGTATACATGTCATTCTTGACAATGTAAAGATCCAAGTTGTCTATGAATGGTACTACAATTTCCTCACTTAAGAAAGCCACTCGCTGCCAGCGCCTCTCTGAGGCAGAATGCTTCATGTACCAGGGATCCCCTCTTTTTGTCTTAATTATGTGTATTGTTGCCCTATACCTGGCAAGCAGGTCCTCACTGCTACGCTTCCCAACAACACTGCCTCCAACAATGAGGCAGATAATAGGGTTGCTACCATTCTCCGTAATATTTTTTTTTCATTTGATATCTATATCCTCCATCAGTAGCCCCAACAGTTAAAAACAACCATAGTCACCACAGCAACCATAAGCACAATATCCACAAAGAGCATAAACACAACCATAATCACAATACCCACAACCAACACAACTACAACCATAATAACAGTAGCAACCATCCCAGAGTCATCATTATATCAAACACATCGTTGATCCAAAACGATAACCACCAATGTATATTTCTGGATGTCGTAAGTGTAATCACTTGAGACATTTTCATTGAAAACCCTTCGGTACTGGGATCCTGATCACTCCAAAACTGGAGTGATCCAGGTCACTTGACCGAAGCTTTTCCAATAAAGATATCCTTAGTGAGTGCATTGTTGTCCATTCATCCATTCTGGCGATATCAAAACACCTACCCACATTTAGAAAAAAAAATCCACAACCACCCCAACCACCACAATCACCACAGCAACCATACCCACCACAACAATCACATGAGAGTGGACTGCAAAACTGTAACAGGTATGGGTTCCTCTCACCGTCTCTTTCTCTCCTCGTCTCTCACAGGGACCCCAACCTGCCAGAGGAGGTAAAGCCAGTTCTCAGTTACAAGGAACGCAGCAAGCAACGCAACATCACCTGGGAACCCTACGAAGCCATCTATGAGAAGTTTCTTGAGATAAGTGAGTCAGATTTCTTGCTACGTATTTTAAGAATGAATGCTCTGTCAAAGAATCATGTTCCTTGCCATGATAATGAAGGGTGACTCCTCTCTTGAATACATTAATATATATCATATTCCATACCAATGCATTGAAAGATAAATTCTCTTTTATATACCAATATGGAATCAAATTCCTTACAACAGTAATAAATGATAAACCATCTTAATATCTTAAGGAATTAAGTTCCTTGTTATAATACTGAAGAATTTATCCTCTCTCTCAAATACCTTACAAAGGAATTAAATTCTCTCACATAAGCCCTCTCTTTTCATCTCCTTGTCAATAGCATTAAATGATATCTCCTCTCAAATTTAATATGACTACGCCAAGCTTTGTGTAGAGCTTTATCAAGTCTAGTGTAACGACGGTATATCGTGTAGAGCTTTATCAAGTCTAATGTGACTACGCCACGCTCTGGGTAGAGCCTTATCAAGTCTAATGTGACTACGCCACGCTCTGGGTAGAGCCTTATCAAGTCTAATGTGACTACGCCACGCTCTGGGTAGAGTCTTATCAAGTCTAATGTGACTACGCCACGCTCTGGGTAGAGCCTTATCAAGTCTAATGTGACTACGCCACGCTCTGGGTAGACTTTTATCATATCTAATGAGGCAATGCTTCGCTCTGTGTAGAGCTTATATCAAGTCATCCAGTATTCTGTATGGGTGACTTTCTACAAAAGTCACCCATATCCTACACAAAAAAAAAAAAATCACGAATCGTGATAGCCCCTGTACAGAGACCCTGACGAATTATATTGCATCAGCGGCATAATATAATTTCCCCTGGTGATACAGCGGGTCACATGGCCGGCGGCGTAGCCTCACTGGGTAAATAATGTTACGCAAGTATGTGTTATGTGACGCACCATCGTTATCGTTCATTGTCGGCTGTGATGCGCCGGGAGATACATTGCGGTGTTATTTTATTTCCTTGTCGGTAATATTTCCACATTTTTGGGGACGAAATTTTCCACTTTAGATCTCGTCAAATTATTTGCGGCTGGAATAAAAAATATTTGAAATTCCATTTGAAAAAGAAATAAGCACGTGTGTAATACAGTGTTAGTAATACAGTATGTAATACAGTATTAGTAATACAATATGTAATACAGTATTAGTAGATGTTTGGCGTACATTTTTAAAGTTTATTATGAATTTTAAGACATTCAAAAAAATTTAAAATCTAGGGAAAAAATTATATATACAGTATTGTGTTGCCTCAAGAAAAGAACCTTGGAAATGATTTATGTAAGTAAACATGGAAATAATTAGTCATGTAGGATAATTAGTTAGATAGCATTTTCACATAGATAATCGTGGATCCTAATTATGTATGCTAATCAGCGTAGCCTAAATTTCAGAACTTTTATTTTTTAATTGTTTTAAGTTGTTTGGAGTCGCTAAATTTCGTGAAAATTAGTTTTTCGAAACGTACGATCGCTAGACATGTTCTTTCCTCTTAGAAATTACAGAAATGAAAATTATGGAAATAGATACGAAAATAAGTTGTGCGCAGTTACTAGTGATAAGGTTGTAATCTATCTATAGATAGATTAAAGCCTAACAAGTTCCCGGTTCCTGATGAACTGTTCACTAAGGTTATAAAGGAATGTAAAGGGGAGCTTAGGATATCATTGGCTAGTCTTCTCAACACATTACTACAAACTGGCATATTGCCAGATAAGTGGAAAACGGCAAATGTGATACCTGTCTAGAAAGCAGGAGATAGGTCCTTAACTTCGAATTATAGACCAATTAGCCTAACCTCCATTACGGGAAAATTGATGGAATCAATAAATGCAAAATCTATTTGAAGCCACCTTCAAAGACAAATTGATCAATGAATCTCAGGACGGCTTTACGATTTTCGTTCAGCCGATTATAATGGACTTAGAGCACACCTGTCTAATCTAGACTGGGGTTATCTAGGTAATGATTTTATTGACGATGATCATACATGCGATAATAAAGGTATCTGCATTTACGATTTTTGTCTTAATAATGTACAACGTGCTCGAGTATATATATTTCTCAAAGAGACACAAGGTCAAATAAGGAAGATCCCAAATGGGTGAACAGGATAATAAAACATCTATTAGGAGAGAAAAGAGGAATTTACAGGCGCATGAAAAGAAGAGATTAACCTTATTGACGAATGTGTTCATTTTAAAAGAAATAAAAAAGGGGGATTAGAAAGGCTAGACTCGACTATGAAATTAAAGTTGCTAATGAATCAAAGACTAATCCAAGAGGGTTCTTTCAAGTGTTTAGGACAAAAGTAAGGAAAAAGCAGGACTGCTGAGAATTGAAGATGGACGGATGACTGATAATGAGCAGGAAATTTACCATACCACGGGCGGGAATAGAACCCGCGATCAGAGAGTCTCAAAACTCCAGACCGTCGCGTTAGCCACTGGACCAGTTAGCCACAATAAAATTCGCCCAAATAGGACTCTCTGATCGCGGGTTCTATCCCCTCCCGTGGTATGGTTTGTTTGCAATCGTGTCATTATGATTTCGTGAATCATGAAACAGGAAATTTGTTCTCTGTTTAATGGTTATTTCTCGTCAGTCTTTACACAAGATGATATAAATGATATCCCAGCAATTAATAAGCATTCAGGTTCCTAAAGAAAATAAGTAATATTACTGCCACGAAGCAAATGGTTATAAAACACGTAGATAAACTGAAACAAAAGAAAGTCTCTTGCCCCAACGAATTATTTTCAAGCGTAATTAAAGAATGCAAGTTGGAACTTAGCCACTAAAGAGCGTGTTTAATGTATCCATCCAAACTGGTGTTGTGCCAGACATATGGAAGATGGCTAATGTAATTCTTATATTTAAATCAGGGGATAAGTCCATACCATCAAATTACCATCCAATAAGCCTGACGTCTATAGTAGGCAAATTATTGGTTCAGAATGACACATTTGCTAACACTGGGATATCTGTTAGAAAATATTTTGGTCCTAGGACCTTGATCATTTCTGACATACAGAGGTTAAGAGACAGTATATATAGGCGGAGAATGAGGTGTGAGTGACACATGGTGACATGAAGTGAGGTGGGAGTGACAAATGGTGACATGAAGTGAGGTGGGAGTGACATATGGTGACATGAAGTGAGGTGGGAGTGACATATGGTGACCTGACCTGAAGAATGTGTCACTTAACACCTCACTCTCCACTTATATATACAGGTTTTTTAACCTCTGTACGTTAGAAGAGATCAAGGTCCCAAGACAGAAACGTTTTCTAATATGTCGTAGTGTTTGCTTATGTGCCTTTCTAACCCAGTTTGTCAGTATGTATTAACAAGGTTTATACCGGGGTATTATGAGAACAGGTGTAGTCTAGTGGCCTGCACACCTGGTTGTAGCACAATAATCACGGTAAAAACGAGGAACGAGCAAAAGACAGCAGAGAGAGAGTAAATACATTTCTTTCAAACAGCAAGCAATGTGTACAATGTATACAGAGGATATGTACAGAAAGTCAAATTGCAAGCAAGAGACAAGGTGAGAACCATCTTCGACCAGGCTTGGAAGGTACGTCTGCCAAGGGTGATTCACGAGTGTACCACGAGTGTGTGTGTGTGTGTGTGTGTGTGTGTGTGTGTGTGTGTGTGTGTGTGTGTGTGTGTGTGTGTGTGTGTGTGTGTGTGTGTGTGTGTGGGTGTGTGTGTGTGTGTGTGTGTGTGTGTGTGTGTGTGTGTGTGTGTGTGTGTGTGAGAGTTACTACCTCTATGTAGCAACAGAAGATCTACGCTCGTTGTATCCTTCTTACAATATATATATATATATATATATATATATATATATATATATATATATATATATATATATATATATATATATATATATATATATATATATATATATATATTTAACAAGTCGGCCATCTCCCACTGAGGCAGGGTGACCCCAAAGAGAAAGAAAATCCCCAAAGAGAAAATACTTTCATCATTCAACACTTTCACCTCACTCACACATAATCACTGTTTTTGCAGAGGTGCCCAGAATACAGCAGTTTAGAAGTATATACGTATAACAATACTCAATATATCTCTCCAAACTGCCAATGTCCCAAACCCCTTCTTCAGAGTGCAGGCATTGTACTTCCCAATTCCAGGACTCAAGTCCGGTTATATAAAATAGCCGGTTTCCCTGAATCCCTTCACTAAATATTACCCTGCTCACACTCCAACAGATCGTCAGGTCCCAAATACCATTTGTCTCCATTCATTCCTATCTAACACGCTCATGCACGCCTGCTGGAAGGTCAAACCCCTCGCCCACAACACCACCTTTACTCCCTCCCTCCAACCTTTTCGAGGACGACCCCTGCCCCGCCTTCCTTCCCCGACAGATTTATACGCTCTCCATGTCATTCTACTTTCATCCATTCTCTCTAAATGACCAAACCACCTCAACAAACCCTCTTCAGCCCTCTGACTAATACTTTTATTAACTCCACACCTTCTCCTAATTTCCACACTACGAATTTTCTGCATAATATTTACACCACACATTGCCCTTAGACAGGACATCTCCACTGCCTCCAACCGCCTCTTTGCTGCAGCATTTACAACCCAAGCTTCACACCCATATAAGAGTGTTGGTACTACTATACTTTCTTACATTCCCTTCTTTGCCTCCATAGATAACATTTTTTGCCTCCACATATACCTCAATGCACCACTCACCTTTTTCCTTCATCAATTCTATGATTAACCTCATCCTTCATAAACCCATCCGCTGACACGTCAACTCCCAAATATCTGAAAACATTCACTTTTTCCATACTCCTCCTCCCCAATTTGATATCCAATTTTTCTTTATCTAAATAATTTGATACTCTCATCACCTTACTCTTTTCTATATTCACTTTCAACTTTCTGCCTTTACACACATTCCCAAATTCGTCCACTAACCTTTGCAATTTTTCTTTAGAATCTCCCATAAGCACAGTATCATCAGCAAAAAGCAACTGTGTCAATTCCCATTTTGCATTTAATTCCCCAAAACTTATTCCCACCCCTCTCCCGAACACCCTAGCATTTACTTCTTTTACAACCCCATCTATAAATATATTAAACAACCATGGTGACATTACACATCCCTGTCTAAGACCTACTTTTACCGGGAAGTATTCTCCCTCTCTTCTACACACCCTAACCTGAGCCTCACTATCCTCATAAAAGCTCTTTACAGCATTTAGTAACTTACCACCTATTCCATATACTTGCAGCATCTGCCTCATTGCTCCTTTATCCACTCTATCATACACACACACACACACATATATATATATATATATATATATACGTTATATATATATATATATATATATATATATATATATATATATATATATATATATATGTATATATATATATATATATATATATATATATATATATATATATATATATATATATATATATATATATATATATATATATACGTTATATATATGCATTTACCAAAGGTTTGTATAATTTACTACTTTCTTTAAATAATTCTCTTGATCTACTAATATATTTCCGATGAAAATATTTTTTAGTATCCCTCCGATTCCACGCTTCCTTGAATATATAAAAGTGTCCTCTAGTTTTCCTTGTTCCAGGTACTAAGCAATCTTCTTTATATATTATTTTATATCCTTTTATGACTTTGCATGTGGTTACTTTTTTTCCACTCACAAGTTGAGCACCTCTCCTGCACTACACCTGAACTTTGCACTGCAGAGTAACCTCACCTGAACTCTGCACTGCAGAGTAACCTCACCTGAACTCTGCACTGCAGAGTAACCTCACCTGAACTCTGCACTGCAGAGTAACCTCACCTGAACTCTGCACCGTCGAGCAACCTCACCTGAGCTCTGCACTGCAGAGTAACCTCACCTGAGCTCTGCACTGCATAGTAACCTCACCTGAACTCTGCACCGTAGAGCAACCTCACCTGAGCTCTGCACTTCATAGTAACCTCACCTGAGCTCTGCACTGCAGAGTAACCTCACCTGAGTTCTGCACTGCAGAGTAACCTCACCTGAGTTCTGCACTGCAGAGTAACCTCACCTGAGCTCTGCACTCCATAGTAACCTCACCTGAGCTCTGCACTGCATAGTAACCTCACCTGAACTCTGCACTGCAGAGTAACCTCACCTGAGTTCTGCACTGCAGAGTAACCTCACCTGAGTTCTGCACTGCAGAGTAACCTCACCTGAGCTCTGCACTCCATAGTAACCTCACCTGAGCTCTGCACTGCATAGTAACCTCACCTGAACTCTGCACTGCAGAGTAACCTCACCTGAACTCTCCACCGCAGAGTAACCTCACTCATAAGTTGAGCACCTCTCCTGCACTACACCTCAACTCTGCACCGAAATATATATCACTATTTTTTCCCTCTTTCCATTGCACTGCTACAGCCTGTGTGAGCGACGTGTTTCCTTAATAAGGTTACCTTATATTTCACCTGCACTTTTGTTTGCTGTTTTTTTTCATCCTACCCCGGGGGGGGTGGTATTAAGGGGGAAGCTGGTGTATTAAAAAATATTAACTGTATTATAGATTTTGTTTATTACAAATTAGAAAGACCTGGGTAATGGGAACGTCTCATTCTGCACCTGCAGTTTTAGCCAAATAAATTTAGTGTTAAAAGAGAAGAGAGATGATCATATATACAGTTTTATTGGGTTCATGATTCTGTTAGGTTGATGATTTTGTTAGATTGATGATTTTGTTAGGTTGATGATTTTGTTAGGTTGATGATTTTGTTAGGTTAATGATTTTGTTAGCTTCATGCGTTTTTGTTAGGTTGGTGATTTGTTAGGTTGATGATTTTGTAAGGGTGATAATTTTGTTAGGTTGATGATTTTGTTAGGTTGATGATTTTGTTAGGTTGATGATTATGTTAGGTTGATGATTTTGTTAGGTTGATGATCTTGTCAGGTTGATGATTTGGTTAGGTTGATTTTGTTAGGTTGATGATTTGTTAGGTTGATAATTTTGTTAGGTTGATGATTTTGTTGGATTGATTTTCTTAGGTTGATGATTTTGTTAGACTGATTTTCATTGGTTGATGATTTCTTAGGCTGATGATTTTGTTAGGTTGACGATTTAGTTAGGATGATTTTTGTGATTTGATGATTATCTTAGGTTTATGATTTAGTTAGGATGATTTTTGTGATTTGATGATTATCTTAGGTTTATGATTTAGTTAGGATGATTTTGTTAGGTTGATGATTTTTAAGTTCATTATTTTTATAGGTTGAAGATTTTCTTATGATGATATTTTTTATGTTGATGATTTTCTCATATTGAATTTTATTAGGTTGATGATTTTTCTAGGGTCATGATTTTCTTGGGCTGATGATTTTGTTAATGCGATGATTTTTGCTTTTTTTTTTAAGAATATTAGTTCATAATGTTCGAGAACTTTGGTGAACAGATAACCAGAGATATTGTCTGTATGTTTATTTGTATGTTATGTTCCTCTTGAGTACAATTTCATTTGCTTAAAAAAGATTTTCAAAATCGAGACAGAAATACAGGTATCTCTCATTTTTTCTTTTTTCAGTTTTTTCTCCCCCAACGCTAGTACATAAAAAAATTAGGTGACTGCTCTTCCGATTTCAAAACAGAAATATAAAATAATCGCCCAAAATGTGCCTGGTGTTTAGGGAATTCCCTGCAGAGAGTGTAGCTAATCATACGTGGGACGAAGTGGACAAGAGTAATCACTTTAATACCTGTACGCAAAAGAACTGTTGGATAATACTATTATTGACTGACACAGGATATATACACACCGTGAGGTGCATGTCTATCAATATATATATATATATATATATATATATATATATATATATATATATATATATATATATATATATATATATATATATATATATATCGTGCCGAATAGGACTTAATTTGAAATGAGTTCTTGCTAATTGACCAGTTTTATATATTCGGCACGACATATATATATATATATATATATATATATAGAGAGAGAGAGAGAGAGAGAGAGAGAGAGAGAGAGAGAGAGAGAGAGAGAGAGAGAGAGAGAGAGAGAGAGAGAGAGAGAGAGAGAGAGAGAGAGAGAGAGAGAGAGAGAGAGAGAGAGAGAGAGAGAGAGAGAAAGAGACTATGTTGGTCAACAGGTTACATACAGCTTTAATGGCCCTCAAGTAATCAGTAAGTTTTAAAACCCACTAAACAACCAACCAATCACATTGTTGACATTCTCGCTGTCAGGTTACCGGCCCCGGCAGAAGGACCACTACCGTGCCCACAAGGTGGCACTATGGAACTGGCTCATACCTGAGTTGGAGGAAGCTGGTGCTAAGTACCCAGACTCTGACAGTGAAGCCTGGCACGCCTCTGAAGATCCCAAGCACTTCATTGGCCCTGTCAGACCTTTGGACCCTTTCAGGTAAGCGCAATCTGTTTTCCTCAGATGATATTAATACTAATATTACTACTACTACTACTACTACTACTACTACTACTACTAATAATAATAATAATAATAATAATAATAATAATAATAATAATAATAATAATAATAATAATAATATCATTATTATTATTATTATTATTATTATTATTATTATTATTATTATTATTATTATTATTATTATTATTATTATTTATTAATAAAAATAATATTATTAAAACTGGGAAATCTAGCATTCCTATAAAGCTAATCGCTTCAGGGATAGGCAACTCGTTACAATAACTGGTTGGCACTCTAACCAAAAACATGGCCAAACTATTGGACACCATCAGCACAGCACTTCTGAGATATTCTGGAGAACTCCTATGTAAGGCTAGGAACATTAACATCTGGCCAGCTTACACGTCAGGTTATTTTTACGCAAAAAAAAAATTAAAGACAGCACAGGTGTTTCTTTACCAAATCATGACTATGTCCTCCACTCACCTGCTAACTGGAACATTTGGATGAACTGCACACTCCATTTGCAAGTTCACTGGTCCTCGATGTTTAGAATTAAAGATCACATCATGCGGTATAATATTAAACAAGTAAAACATCAGTGGACATTGTCTAGTCAAAGAACAACAGTATAGATGTAGAACTCATAATTCAAATGAATGTGTTATATATTCAGGGCTCTTAATGTAAATATTGCTTGTGTTTTATATCAAGATACCAAGAATCACCTCATGAAATGAGCAGATGCTAAATTAGTTATCAGAGGACGAGACAAAGAAGATGCTTGAACTCTGCCATGTTATCAGCACTTCCAACACTATTATACAGAACCAGAATGATTTCATGTTAATCAAACACTTAATTCATATTTTAATAATCTAACACACAACCATCAGTGCTTCCTCCATCACAGATGCTCCCGTTCACCTCACATCCTGTTGTTTATACCAGTACATACGTATACACATTTTTCTCGTGTCTTGATTACTGTCTTAATAAAGCCGACTGTGTGAATGAAATGTTTCCATTATTGAAGGTGTCCACTGCATCTAAGTGTTATTTGCGCATCAATATATTAAATATAATATTTTGTAGTGAGGTTGAGAATATATGGCCTTTGGTAAGCAAAATATCTTCTTGTATCTCGCAGGTTTCTTCACACAACGCACGTCACAGTGACGTCCGCTGCCCCCTCCTTGCCCACGCCCAGTGATGAGTACTTGCCACCCAATGTGAGTGCCGCCCATGGCAGTGTCACCCGCCCTCTCAATACCTCCTCGGAGGTGGCACCCACAGGGCAGTTCCTGGACTACACCACAGCTCTCACCCTCACTGTGGCCATTGGACTCTCGCTTTTGGTACTCAACGCTATACTTTTCGCTGCGCTTATCTACAAGCGGGACAGAAACTCCATGGGACCAAAAATAAAGTACGACAGTGCATCAGCGCAGCCGCTGTGTACAGTGGACAGTGGGATGCGTTCTGTGTCCACTCACGAGGCGTTGTCGTCTCCAGTCAAAGACAGCAAGTCGTCTTGCAGTGTTGACTTGCAGTGCACAGAGCTGCACACCTTCCCAACTCCACCAGATATTGGTGACCGCAACACTGAGGTCACTTTCCACACCAGCAACTCCATGCACTCACTTCTCTCTCAGCCTACCAGTCAGTTTATCCCACCCCCGCCCCTCCTGGCCACCACACCTCCCACACCGCCCATTACTGGTCAGCATGGTGAAGGCGGCATGGAATCCGGGGCTTGTGGTGGCTCCAGGTGCTACTCGGATGTGAATAATGGCCAATATCCAGATGTCAGTGGGGGACAGTACCCTCCTGACGTGGGACAGTACCCTCCTGACGTGGGTCAGTACCCCTCAGAGATCAAAAGCGGACATTATCAAGAGATCAATCTAGAACAATACAGGAGTTCGGGCGGCGGGCAGTGTGAGCAACCCAGCATATCTGTATACCCTGCCACGTCCAGCTCTTCCTGTGCGTACCCACCCCAGCACTCCCAGTACTGCTCCCACTACCCTGCTAGTGTAAGCCAATACTCCTCCTCCACGGACCAATACTCCATTTCAGGGAGTCAATTTTCCAGTCCAGGAGCTCCGTGCGGGACCTCCGCTTGCCAGTTTTCAGAGTCTGGAGTGCAGTGTCTGCCGCACGCCTCCTACACTGACGACGGACCAGAGGTACTGGCGCCCCGGACTAATCGTAGTGCAACACTGCAACGAGGTTCCTCGTCCTCCTCGTCCTCGTCTTCTAGGAAGCCTCAGCCTCCTCCCCGCGGCTCAACACTGCCCTCCTACGCTACACTTCCTAGACATAGCTCAAAGGACTCACTCTCTCACATCAACGCATAATGTCATCCCATACACAAGACCACTAAGCTAATCACTCATCGTTCCTTCATTAAAGGATAATTTTAACGCTCAAGTACGACTGAAAACGGGTGACTTGCAATTTGTACACAGTGATGGATGCTTCACCTCTGACTTACTTAGTAGTACAGTGATGCTTAGATTACTGTGTCCAAGTGACAGATAAAACGAATGGGATGTACTTAGGAAACTAAGCCCGATAGAGAGCGCGGGGTCGACGCAACTGATGTAGGAAAATGGTGACCACTGGCACCGATGTACAGTGACCTTGGTAAAAACTGCACCACTCTCCTGTGCTGTGTACAGACTATTATGATTTTAAACAAATATTCTTGTATCAGCCATGTGTGTGTCTGTGTGTGTGTGTATTATTCAGTTTGTCATCAAATAGGTCCGACCTATAACGCTACAAGTTACCACGTTGAAGAGTTTGCGTCACGTTTGGGAGCTGTTGTGACGGCTACTCCCTAAAGACTACAGTGTGTATTTATTGGATAATATCAGTATGGATAATATTGATTTACATTTGTTATGCTTATACTGATGTTGAAAGATCATTATAGGCACATTTTGAGTGGAATATAATTCCTAGATTTTAGAAGCGACTGTTAATAATTTTCTCGTACATGTTGGATGTCATGAAACAAATTAGCAAAATATAGAACATTTTCTACATTCCAAACATCAATATTCGTTCCTAGTTGTATTATTTATCAATATAAGAACGAATAATACCTTAAGTTAATGCACGTTATGTTGGCTTTGTATCAACTCTTTCTGTTTTGTGAAGCACCCTATTATCACAAGTCATTTTCAGACCACTTGTAGTAGACTGTTGATGGCTGGTGTTTTGTCACATTGCAAGGCAGGTTTTTCCCGGCCACAGTAGGAAGCTGAACACTGAAACGACATTGTGTGTACAGACCCGCCGAGATAAAAGGGCAAGTCATTAAACTATTATCATTAATAGTTTAATGATTTTATTATTATTATTATTATTATTATTATTAACATTATTATTATTATCATTATTATTATTATTATTATTATTATTATTATTATTATTATTATTATTATTATTATTATTATTATTATTATTATTATTATTATTATTATTATTATTATTATTATTATTACTTATTATTATTATTATTATTATTATTATTATTATTATTATTATTATTATTATTATTATTATTATTATTATTATTATTATTATTATTATTATTATGGAGGATCTATAATAGATGCCGACACATTCATTTGTCTCTTTAAGAATCAAATGCATATAGTAACAACACCAATTCCTCTCTGACAAAATAACCTATAAGGTAAACACTACCTAGATAAATTTATTAATATATGTAATTTTTGTCTAAATCATACCTTCATAAGGTATGGTTTAGATAAAGCATTAAGGAAACGAGTTAAATATAGCTTTTTATAAAGAGTGGAATCATCGACATCGGTCTTACCTTGGCATCAGTTTCCTTCTCAACAAACCCACAATTTTGGCGAAGAAGCTTTAGACGAAGTTTCGGTCGGTCCTTGACCAATTTCAGTTAGTGAGCGATATATATAAAAGAGAAAGCCTGAATATAGGATATGTGAAGAAGTAAGGACAAACGCAGAAAATAGCACACGTGAAGAGACAGTCAAGGTCAGGTCAGACAAGGAGTTTTAATAGCAACGCAAAATTAGTGGCGTGAGTTTATCTCATAAAATATATTCATTTAAAAGTATTCCGTGAAAGAAATGGAGGGACAAAAATAACACAGGTTCTCAGAAAGTGTCCCAACTCACAGAAAATAATTTAGAAGAAAATAATGAATATGTTTGGCTATTATGATGTTTAAATATGTGAGTACACGACAGACATCGTAGCTAGCATGTGTTTTAAGGTCTCTCCTGATCTTCCATCCACCGATGAATAAAACACATGGGTATCTTTATTACTGAAGTGTTTCGCCTGCACAGCAGACAACAGGGGAAGTTTAACACTAGAGACAGTAGAAGAATTAATAAAGTAACAAAGATTTATGGGTTACACATATGTTTTATTCATCAACTTGTCGCTGTTGTTTACCATCAATAATATAACAACCCCGTCAATTGCATGACCATGGTTGATGTCCAGCATCTCTACTCTCTGAGGGTCAGTGAAATACAGTGCTCACAAATAACCGCATATTTGGAGAAAATAAGAACTGGATGTAATGGATACCTTCATTAACAATAACATTTGACCCCCGCAGCAACTGCAACCAGTCAGTAGAGATTACATGAGGATTAGTACATGAGCACTGGTGGGTACAGGAATATACGAGAACAGAAGAACAGAAGTAGAGGAATATTGTACTGCAGGAGTACAGGAGAACAGAGGTACAGGAATACAGGAACAAAGAATGGATGACGAGTCGTATCTAAGCATCATTTATTCAAACTCGAGAGCATTTGCTTACCTTTCCAATTCTAACCAAAAAAAATTAGAAAGGAAGCTTTAAACGACACTTCGGTAAGCTGCTCAAACCACAGAACTGTTACCTGTTTTCCTTTGCTCGTTTCTCTTTCAACAAATCCTTGAAAAAAATCGAGTGGAGTTTTTCGTGGCCATAGTTTTTCCTGATGAACTTCCACCGACACACAGACTCCAGGTAACCCACTGGTTGTGTTATTTTCTGAAGACTCTGTATAGGACGCAGGGAGCCAGGTGCTCCTGGTCTCATAGCTACAGACTCAGGTTAATATCTTAATTAAGTTACTGCCAGTAATTTGTATTCCATTACTTCGCATGCATGCTGTCTGTTGAAGATAGTATGGTGATATCGACAAGACATGGAAAAAGATACTTATGTATGGTTTAGGACATTTATTAGAGGAAACGTTTCGCCACTCGTGACGAAACGTTCGCTCTAATAAATGTCTCGAACTATATATAAATGTATTTTTCAACACGACATCAGTTGTTCATTGTTTTATACTCCGTCTCAAAACTTCTTTCAGCGTTTCTAACGTGACGTAGAAGACACGGAACACAGTGTATGATTTATTTTAACACGTTATCTTAATAAAACTTTGCTTTGAGCGAAATGTGGGTGCGGGCGTGACGGTGGGCGGGGATTTAGCATTGCCTATGAGTTTACAATTTGCTGTAGAAGAGAACACAGAGGAGGTTGCAGACTTGCAACTGCGCCGCTTGTCTCAGTATAGATGTGAAGGGAAAACAACCCATCAGCAATAAACCATTCATCAGAGGTTATTAGATAAAAACTGGTCTCACAATAAAGATTTATGCTTCCTTTTTTTTCATGCGCTGTAGAGCTCGATCGCTGCCTCCTCCACCTACCTCTCTAGAGTGACACTCACCTGGCAAAGGCTGCCATGTGAAACACTGACATCTTGCTTGCTAGATATTCATAAGTTTTGTGAACTAATAATGCTGTTTTACATGCAATAATATTGGTCGAATTACCGACAATATGTTAAGTAAAAGCACACAAGTTTCATTAGATGCAAATGTGTCCCTTAACTTAACATTATTGTACGTGATATCTGTCTTCGAGTAAATTTTAATCTCAAATAAATCAAATTAAGACACACACACACACACACACACACACACACACACACACACACACACACACACACAAACACACACACACACACACACACACACACACACACACACACACACATACACACACACATACACACACACATATATATATATATATATATATATATATATATATATATATATATATATATATATATATATATATATATACATATATATATATATATATATATATATATATATATATATATATATATATATATATATATATATATATATATGCAAAAAGATCACAGTAAACAGGTGATTTTAAAATATACAAAACAACCACTGTGAAAGAGTAGTGAAATTCCAAGCGCTTTCGTGACTACTCACATTGTCAAGGAACTACAATGTGAGTAGTCACGAAAGCCCTTGGAATTTCACTACTCTTTCACAGTGGTTGTTTTGCATATTTTAAAATCACCTGTTTACTGTGATCTTTTTGCATATATATATATATATATATATTTATATATATATATATATATATATATATATATATATATATATATATATATATATATATATATATATATATATATATATATATATATATATATATATATATATATATATATATATATTATTTTTTTTTTTTTTATTATCACACCGGCCGATTCCCACCAAGGCAGGGTGGCCCGAAAAAGAAAAACTTTCACCATCATTCACTCCATCACTGTCTTGCCAGAAGGGTGCTTTACACTACAGTTTTTAAACTGCAACATTAACACCCCTCCTTCAGAGTGCAGGCACTGTACTTCCCATCTCCAGGACTCAAGTCCGGCCTGCCGGTTTCCCTGAATCCCTTCATAAATGTTACTTTGCTCACACTCCAACAGCACGTCAAGTATTAAAAACCATTTGTCTCCATTCACTCCTATCAAACACGCTCACGCATGCCTGCTGGAAGTCCAAGCCCCTCGCACACAAAACCTCCTTTACCCCCTCCCTCCAACCCTTCCTAGGCCGACCCCTACCCCGCCTTCCTTCCACTACAGACTGATACACTCTTGAAGTCATTCTGTTTCGCTCCATTCTCTCTACATGTCCGAACCACCTCAACAACCCTTCCTCAGCCCTCTGGACAACAGTTTTGGTAATCCCGCACCTCCTCCTAACTTCCAAACTACGAATTCTCTGCATTATATTCACACCACACATTGCCCTCAGACATGACATCTCCACTGCCTCCAGCCTTCTCCTCGCTGCAACATACATCACCCACGCTTCACACCCATATAAGAGCGTTGGTAAAACTATACTCTCATACATTCCCCTCTTTGCCTCCAAGGACAAAGTTCTTTGTCTCCACAGACTCCTAAGTGCACCACTCACTCTTTTTCCCTCATCAATTCTATGATTCACCTCATCTTTCATAGACCCATCCGCTGACACGTCCACTCCCAAATATCTGAATACGTTCACCTCCTCCATACTCTCTCCCTCCAATCTGATATTCAATCTTTCATCACCTAATCTTTTTGTTATCCTCATAACCTTACTCTTTCCTGTATTCACCTTTAATTTTCTTCTTTTGCACACCCTACCAAATTCATCCACCAATCTCTGCAACTTCTCTTCAGAATCTCCCAAGAGCACAGTGTCATCAGCAAAGAGCAGCTGTGACAACTCCCACTTTGTGTGTGATTCTTTATCTTTTAACTCCACGCCTCTTGCCAAGACCCTCGCATTTACTTCTCTTACAACCCCATCTATAAATATATTAAACAACCAAGGTGACATCACACATCCTTGTCTAAGGCCTACTTTTACTGGGAAATAATTTCCCTCTTTCCTATGTACTCTAACTTGAGCCTCACTATCCTCGTAAAAACTCTTCACTGCTTTCAGTAACCTACCTCCTACACCATACACCTGCAACATCTGCCACATTGCCCCCCTATCCACCCTGTCATACGCCTTTTCAAAATCCATAAATGATACAAAGACCTCTTTAGCCTTATCTAAATATATGTTTCACTGTAAACACCTGGTCCACACACCCTCTTCCTTTCCTAAAGCCTCCTTGTTCATCTGCTATCCTATTCTCAGTCTTACTTTTAATTCTTTCAATAATAACTCTACCATACACTTTACCAGGTATACTCAACAGACTTATCCCCCTATAATTTTTGCACTCTCTTTTGTCCCCTTTGCCTTTATGCAAAGGAACTATGCATGCTCTCTGCCAATCCCTAGGTACCTTACCCTCTTTCATACATTTATTAAATAATTGCACCAACCACTCCAAAACTATATCCCCACCTGCTTTTAACATTTCTATCTTTATCCCATCAATCCCGGCTGCCTTACCTCCCTTTCATTTTACCTACTGCCTCACGAACTTCCCCCACACTCACAACTGGCTCTTCCTCAATCCTACAAGATGTTATTCCTCCTTGCCCTATACACGAAATCACAGCTTCCCTATCTTCATCAACATTTAACAATTCCTCAAAATATTCCCTCCATCTTCCTAATACCTCTAACTCTCCATTTAATAACTCTCCTCTCCTATTTTTATGCAAAGGAACTATGCATGCTCTCTGCCAATCCCTAGGTACCTTACCCTCTTCCATACATTTATTAAATAATTGCACCAACCACTCCAAAACTATATCCCCACCTGCTTTTAACATTTCTATCTTTATCCCATCAATCCCGGCTGCCTTACCCCCCTTTCATTTTACCTACTGCCTCACGAACTTCCCCCACACTCACAACTGGCTCTTCCTCACTCCTACAAGATGTTATTCCTCCTAGCCCTATACACGAAATCACAGCTTCCCTATCTTCATCAACATTTAACAATTCCTCAAAATATTCCCTCCATCTTCCTAATACCTCTAACTCTCCATTTAATAACTCTCCTCTCCTATTTTTAACTGACAAATCCATTTGTTCTCTAGGCTTCCTTAACTTGTTAATCTCACTCCAAAACTTTTTCTTATTTTCAACAAAATTTTTTGATAACATCTCACCCACTCTCTCATTTGCTCTCTTTTTACATTGCTTCACCACTCTCTTAACCTCTCTCTTTTTCTCCATATACTCTTCCCTCCTTGCATCACTTCTACTTTGTAAAAACTTCTCATATGCTAACTTTTTCTCCCTTACTACTCTCTTTACATCATCATTCCACCAATCGCTCCTCTTCCCTCCTGCACCCACTTTCCTGTAACCACAAACTTCTGCTGAACACTCTAACACTACATTTTTAAACCTACCCCATACCTCTTCGACCCCATTGCCTATGCCCTCACTAGCCCATCTATCCTCCAATAGCTGTTTATATCTTACCCTAACTGCCTCCTCTCTTAGTTTATAAACCTTCACCTCTCTCTTCCCTGATGCTTCTATTCTCCTTGTATCCCATCTACCTTTTACTCTCAGTGTAGCTACAGCTAGAAAGTGATGTGATATATCTGTGGCCCCTCTATAAACATGTACATCCTGAAGTCTACTCAACAGTCTTTTATCTACCAATACATAATCCAACAAACTACTGTCATTTTGCCCTACATCATATCTTGTATACTTATTTATCCTCTTTTTCTTAAAATATGTATTACCTATAACTAAACCCCTTTCTATACAAAGTTCATTCAAAAGGCTCCCATTGTCATTTACACCTGGCACCCCAAACTTACCTACCACACCCTCTCTAAAAGTTTCTCCTACTTTAGCATTCAGGTCCCCTACCACAATTACTCTCTCACTTGGTTCAAAGGCTCCTATACATTCACTTAACATCTCCCAAAATCTCTCTCTCTCCTCTGCATTCCTCTCTTCTCCAGGTGCATACACGCTTATTATGACCCACTTCTCGCATCCAACCTTTACTTTTATCCACATAATTCTTGCATTTACACATTCATATTCTCTTTTCTCCTTCCATAACTGATCATTCAACATTACTGCTACCCCTTCCTTTGTTCTAACTCTCTCAGATACTCCAGATTTAATCCCATTTATTTCCCCCCACCGAAACTCCCCTAACCCCTTCAACTTTGTTTCGCTTAGGGCCAGGACATCCAACTTCTTTTCATTCATAACATCAGCAATCATCTGTTTCTTGTCATCTGCACTACATCCACGTACATTCAAGCATCCCAGTTTTATAAAGTTTTTCTTCTTCTCTTTTTTAGTAAATGTCTACAGGAGAAGGGGTTACTAGCCCATTGCTCCCGGCATTTTAGTCGCCTCATACGACACGCATGGCATACGGAGGAAAGATTCTTTTCCGCTTCCCCATGGACAATAGAAGAAATAAAGAAGAACAAGAGCTATGTAGAAAAAGGAGAAAAACCTAGATGTATGTATATATATATGCATGTGCATGTCTGTGAAGTGTGACCAAAGTGTAAGTTGGAGTAGCAAGATATCCCTGTTACCTAGCGTGTTTATGAGACAGAAAAAGAAACCAGCAATCCTACTATCATGCAAAACAGTTACAGGTTTCTGTTTCACAGTCAACTGGCAGGACGGTAGTACTTCCCTGGGTGGTTGCTGTCTACCAACCTACTACCTACATATATATACCTAAGTATATATATATATATATATATATATATATATATATATATATATATATATATATATATATATATATATATACATATATATATATATATATATATATATATATATATATATATATATATATATATATATATATATATATATATATATATACATATATATATATATATATATATATATATATATATATATATATATATATATATATATATATATATATATATGTAGTGCCGAATAGTCAGAACTTGCGATCCTGGCTTAAATAGCAACGCTCATCTTGCCATATAGGGCAAGTGAAAATTTGTGTATGCAATAATTTCCCCAAAATCATTCTGTACCTAACGAAAAAAATATATTTCACTGTGTTTGTTTAGTATTATATTACTGCAATCTAAAATATATTTAGTTGGCTTAGGCTAAAATAAATTGCTCTTGTTATAATAAGGTTAGGTAAGTTTTTGTAAGATTCTTTTGGTGCAAAATTAATTTTTTTTACATAAACATTAATGAAAAAAATATATCTTTAAACGTATAAAAGAAAATTTCAGAAACGACTTAATTTTAAATGAGTTCTTGCTAATTGACCAGTTTTACATATTCGGCACGACATATATATATATATATATATATATATATATATATATATATATATATATATATATATATATATATAAATATATATATATATATATATATATATATATATATATATATATTTATATATATATATATAAATATATAAATATATATATATATATATATATATATATATATATATATATAAATATATATATATATATATAAATATATATATATATATATATATATATATATATATATATATATATATATATATATATATATATATATATATATATATATATATATATATATATATATATATATATATATATATATATAGGATGGGGTCCACCTCTGGTGTAAATTGTGGGACCCATAGCCTCGGAGAAGTGGATAAAAAGGCTTCAAGGAAGAATATTTGGATTTCTTCCTGATAGCAACTCTCATCTTGCCATATAGGACAAGTGAAAATTTGTGTATGCAATAATTTCGCCAAAATCATTCTGAACCTAACGAAAAAAATATATTTCACTCTGTTTTTTTTATTATTAAATTATTGTAAACAAATCTAAAATATATTTAGTTGGGTTAGGCTAAAATAAAGTGTTTTTGTTATAATAAGGTTAGATAAGTTTTCTAAGATACTTTTGGAGCAAAATTAAAATTTTTTACATTAATATTAATGAAAAAAATATATCTTTAAAATCATAAGAGAAAATTTTAGAAATGACTCAATTTTAAATGAGTTCTTGCTAAATGACCAGTTTTACATATTCGGAGCGTCATATATATATGTCGTGCCGAATATGTAAAACTGGTCATTTAGCAAGAACTCATTTAAAATTGAGCCCTTTCTAAAATTTTCTCTTATGCGTTTAAAGTTATACTTTTTTCATTAATGTTAATGTAAAAAAAATAATTTTGCACCAAAAGAATCTTAGAAAACTTACCTAACCTTATTGTAAAAAGAACAATTTATTTTAGCCTAAGCCAACTAAATATATTTTATATTTGTTTACAATAATTTAATACTAAACAAACACAGTGAAATATATTTTTTTCGTTAGGTTCAGGATGATTTTGGCGAAACTATTGCATACACAAATTTTCACTTGTCCTATATGGCAAGATGAGCGTTGCTATTTAAGCCATGATCGCCAGTTCTGCCTATTCGGCACGACATATATATATATATATATATATGTATATATATATATATATATATATATATATATATATATATGTATATATATGTATATATATGTATTTATATATATTTATATATATATATATATATATGTATATATATATATATATATGTATATATATATATATATGTATATATATGTACATATCTATATATATATATATATATATATATGTATATATATGTATATATATATATATATATATGTATATATATATATATATATGTATATATATGTATATATATATACATTATATATATATATATATGTATATATATATATATATACATATATATATATATACATATATATATATATGTATATATATATATATGTATATATATATATATATGTATATATATATATATATATATATATATATATATGTATATATATATATGTCGTGCCGAATAAGCAGAACTTGCGATCTTGGCTTAAATAGCAACGCTCATTTTGCCATATTCGACAAGTGAAAATTTGTGTATGCAATAATTTCGCCAAAATCATTCAGAACCTAACGAAAAAAATGTATTTGATTGCGTTTGTTTAGTACTAAATTACTGTAAACGTATTTAAAATATATTTAGTTGGGTTAGGCTAAAATAAATTGCTCTTGTTTTAAAAAGGTTAGGTAAGTTTTCTAAGATTCTTTTGGTGCAAAATTAATTTTTTTACATTAACATTAATGGAAGAATATATCTTTAAACGTATAAGAGAAAATTTTAGAAAAGACTTAATTTTAAATGAGTTCTTGCTAATTGACCAGTTTTACATATTCGTCACGACACATGTATATTTATATGAGAAACTTTCGTTTTTCCTTTTGGGCCACCCCGCCTCGGTGGGATATGGCCGGTGTGTTGAAAGAAAGAAAGGTATATATATATATATATATATATATATATATATATATATATATATATATATATATATATATATATATATATATATTTATATATATATATATATATATATATATATATATATATATATATATATATATATATATATATATATATATATATATATATATATATATATATATATATATATATATATATATATATATATATATGTATATGTATATGTAGTCGATCCACTCCTCTCTCTCTTGTCTTACTTCTGTCACCTTGTCATAAAACTCTAGTAGGTTTGTGATACAGGATTTTCCTTCCCTGAAACCGTGCTGGTTGTCAATTATACACTTGTTTCTTTCCAGGTGCTCCACCACTCTCCTCCTGATGATCTTCTCCATGACCTTGCATACTATACACGTTAGTGATACAGGTCTGTAGTTTAGTGCTTCATGTCTGTCTCCCTTTTTAAAAATTGGGACTACATTTGCCATTTTCCATACCTCAGGGAGTTGCCCAGTTTCAAATGATGTGTTGAAGATCTTTGTTAATGGCTCACACAATATCTCTGCTCCCTCTTTAAGCACCCATGGAGAGATGTTGTCTGGTCCCACCGCCTTTGAGGTGTCAAGATCGCATAGCAGCTTCTTCACCTCCTCCTTGGTTATATGTACCTCATCCAGCACTTGCTGGTGTGCCCCCCTGTTCTGATTTCCTGGAGTCCTACTGGTTTCCAATGTAAATACCTCTTTAAATCTTGTGTTGAGCTCCCGACATACCTCTCGGTCGTTTCTTGTGAATTCCCCATCACCCTTCCTCAGTCTGATTACCTGGTCCTTGACTGTTGTTTTCCTCCTGATGTGGCTGTACAACAGCTTCGGGTCAGTCTTTACTTTTGATGCTATGTCATTTTCATATTGTCTCTAAGCCTCCCTTCTTATCTGTGCATATTCGTTTCTGGCTCTTCGGCAAATCTCTTTATTTTCCTGAGTTCTCTGTCTTCTGTACCTTTTCCATTCTCTAGTACACCTAGTTTTTACCTCCTTACACCTTTGGGTGAACTAAGGACTCGTTCTGTTCTTCCCATTATTTCTGTTTCCCTTGGGAACAAACCTCTCCTCCGCCTCCTTGCATTTTGTTGCCACATAGTCCATCATTTCTTGTACTGGTTTTCCTATCAGTTCCCTCTCCCACTGATTGTCTTGAAGGAAGTTCCTCATGCCTGAGTAGTTCCCCCTTTTGTAGTTTGTTTTTTTCCTAGCCTATTCCTGCTACTCTCTCCACTTGGAGCTCAACTATGTAGTCAAACCACAGAACCACATGATCACTAGCTCCCAGGGGCCTTTCATACATGATACCCTCGATGTCCGAGCTACTCAAGGTGAATACAAGGTCCAGTCTTGCTGGTTCATCCTCTCCTGTCTCTCTGGTAGTGTCTCTAACATGTTGATGCATGAGGTTTTCCAGTACCACATCCATCATCTTGGCTCTCCATGTTTCAGGACCCCATGGGGCTCCAGGTTTTCCCAGTCAATCTCCTTGTGATTGAAATCACCCATAACTAGTAACTTTGCTCCCCCCATGTGTGCTCTCCTGGCCACCTCGGCTAGTGTGTCGATCATTGCTCTGTTGCTCTCATCATATTCTTCTCTTGGCCTCCTGCAGTTCTGTGGTGGGTTGTACATTACTGCAATTATCACCTTATGTCCCTCAGACTGGATTGTTCCTACTAAGTAGTCCCTTTCGCCCGTGCCATCCATTCCTTCCATTTTCTCAAAACCCCACTGGTTCTTAATGAGCAGTGCAACTCCTCCTCCCCCTCTCCTCCCTCTGTCTTTCCTGAGGATTTGATATCCGGATGGAAAGATTGAATCTGTTATTATTCTGGTGAGTTTTGTTTCTGTGAGTGCTATTATGTATGGGGATGTCTCCTTGATTCTTTCGTGCCACTCCTCATACTTGTTTGTTATTC
>NC_091302.1:13105195-13120195 GCF_038502225.1 Cherax quadricarinatus | reverse complement strand
AATTTGGGTTATAGAGTTGAATGTTGGTTTCATTTCAGTAATTTGTATTGTCGTTCAGTGTTTATGTTTGGTATCTGGTGAGTAATTTAACACGAGTGAGGATTTTTAACTTGAGGAGCAAGAATTTTCGAGTTTGGAGCAAGGTTTTTAACATTAGGTGCTATGATTTTAGCAAAAGGAACGAAGTTAACGTGACAGGCAAGGTTTCTAACATAAGGTTCAAGGTTTCTAACATAAGGTTCAAGGTTTCTAACATAAGGTTCAAGGTTTCTAACATAAGGTTCAAGGTTTCTAACATAAGGTTCAAGGTTTCTAACATAAGGTTCAAGGTTTCTAACATAAGGTTCAAGGTTTTTGCATAAGAAATAAGAGTTTAAACAGGAGAAGCAAGACTTTGTTATAAGGTGGAGTAAATTTTTTAAGGGATGATCAAATTCTTTTTAACATATAAAACAAATATTTTCAAATGAAGACTAAGATTTTTACCGAGACTAACAAGTTTTAAAAGATGAAAAACAACTTTTATAACATAAACAGGAAAGTTTTTAACATAACGAGAAAAGTTTTTAATGTGAGGATCAAAGATTTAAACATAAGAAAGGATTTTAACATAATGAGGAAGGTATTTAACATAAGCAAGATTTTTAACAAATGGAGGGCAAGGCTTCTACCTAAATTATTCTTGCATAAAGATAAGATTTCTTCGGATTTTTAACCCCGGAGGGTTAGCCATCCAGGATAACCCAAAAATGTCAGTGCGTCATCGAGGACTGTCTAACTTATTTCCATTGTGGTCCTCAATCTTGTCCTCCAGGATGCGACCCACACCAGTCGACTGACACCCGGTAGCTACTTGCTGCTAGGTAAACAGGACAACAGGTGTAAGGGAACACACACAAATGTTTCTACCCGGCCGGGAATCGTATCCGAGCCCTCTGTGTGTGAAGGGAGAGCTTTGCCAGCCAGGCAATAGTTTAAAATCAACGAAGAACTTAGCACCACCGTCGCTAGTGGCCGAACATATGTATTTCCACACACCTAGTTTTACACAGCTAGTAGGACGAATCATTTTAGGGATGGTGCAGTGGATAACGTGCCAGCCTGCTAGTTATGACTATATATATATGACTGGTCATTTCGATATCGCGAGTCATTAGTGCTAGAGCCAGAGGAAGAAACAATGTCATCAAATAAGGAGAGATCCGTCGTCAACACACTTCGCACAGATAAAGTTCTCGGTGTAGGTAACAGTCTTGCAGACACCCGCACCAGCGAACGTGGCGCACGGAGATCAAATACATTTTTGCAATTGGTGCTCCACTGTCCGAATACGTGTTCCGTAATACGAACACGTGTTTGCAATACGAACACGAGTTTCGCAATATGAGCAGGTGTTCTGCAATACTGTCAAGTGTTTCGCAATACGGACATTGCTAAGTTTTGTACAATAATTTTGTCTTGCATAAGAGGTGGAAAACCTGCCCTAGCACTTTACTAGGAGATCTGTAATTCCTTACGTAGTGGATCGGAAAGCCAGTGGTAGGTCTCGAACATATGACCAGAAGTTCCACTCTCTGGTTCATCACTGACGATGTGACTTAGACATGTGAATGGAATTTTTTTTTTATGTATCTTTTGACAAACAAGATAAAACTCTGTGCTATTTTTTCAAGTAAGATTATTCTTGTGTTGTTGTTGTTGCTGTAGTTGTTATTGATATTATTATTAATATTATTATTATTATTATTATTATTATTATTATTATTATTATTATTATTATTATTATTATTATTATTATTATTATTAATCAAAGCCAAAGAATCCTTTTAAAATTACATTCATACACACACACGCACACCACACACGCACACACACACACACACGAGCACACACACACACACACACACACACACACACACACACACACACACACACACACACACACACACACACACACACACACACACACACACACACACACACACACACACACACACACACACACACACACACACACACACACACACACACACACACACACACACACACACACGTGCTCTAGGCCTTGAGTGTTGCAATCAACACATCATTAGGAGCTTGCAATGGCACAGAAATGAGTAGGAAGTCCATTCAGATTCCTTCAGGGAAACGACTCTCTCCAGAACAACAGAAACGGGCGCTTTGAAAAGTGCCAAGTGTCGAAAAATGCAGGCAGCAAATTAAATCATAAAAGTTAAAGCATATGAAGTCCATAAGCAGTGAATATGTAGTAGCTACCTATGGATTAGTATGCTGCCTGTATTTTCTGGCCCGGCGCCCATTTCTGTTATTCCGTTAAGAATTGTTTCCCTGAACGAATTTGCATAGACTTCCTACTCAATTCAACAACATTGCAAGCCCCTGATGACATGTTGACTGCACCACGAAAGACCTAGAGCTATCATTCAACTGCCCCTGTGGTTATTTTGTATATATATATATATATATATATATATATATATATATATATATATATATATATATATATATATATATATATATATATACATATATATATATACATATATATATATATATATATATATATATATATATATATATATATATATATATATATATATATATATATATATATATCAGAACTGCGGACTCGATCCTGCATTAGCATGCACAGCCCTGTGTGAATTGAACAAAATAAGCATCCCTCTATTCACTGGACCACTATCCTTAAACACCAGGCGCTCAGCCTTACTGAGCGTGTTATCCTTGTGCAAGGACATTCGTGGTCGTGGACCCTCAAAGACTAAGTTCACCCTCATCCTGTTTCGTGTACCAGCCTTCACGAGCAATCTATATCAATATATATATATATATGTATATATATATATATATATATATAGATATATATATATATATATATAAATATATATATATAGACAGATATATATATATATATATATATATATATATATATATATATATATATATATATATGTATATATATATATATATATATATATATGTAGTGCCGAATATGTAAAACTGGTCAATTAGCAAGAACTCATTTAAAATTAATTCCTTTCTGAAATTTTCTCTTATACGTTTAAAGATATATTTTTTTCACTAATGTTAATGTAAAAATTTATAATTTTGCTCCAAAAGAATCTTAGAAAACTTACCTAAACTTATTATAGCAAGAACAATTTATTTTAGCCTAACCCAATTAAATATATTTTAGATTTGTTTACAGTAATTTAATATTAAACAAACACAGTGAAATATACTTTGTTCGTTAGCGTCAGAATGATTTTGGGGAAATTATTGCATACACAAATTTTCGCTTGTCCTATATGGCAAGATGAGCGTTGCTATTTAAGCTAAGATGGCAAGTTCTGCCTATTCGGCACGACATATATATATATATATATATATATATATATATATATATATATATATATATATATATATATATAAACTTCTTTATCTCTCAAGATGTCTTGATGCTGATGAAAGGTTCTTGATCAAAGGAATTAGAGTTTCTGCTTCCCTCACTTGGATCAGCCCTGATTATCTCCCTTTCTCTTTCAGTTTAATATAAATTCGCTTTTGCCGCCAACAGTGTTTATTAGCGTTGCGACCGCTTCCTTTTGTATTTATATTGAAAATTATTGAATGTGCATTTCAATAAACTTTTAATTATATGTTACCGTGAGTATATATGAATCCAGAGGAAATCATACACACACACACACACACACACACACACACACACACACACACACACAGGAGCTGAGTCTCGACCCCTGCAACCACAATTAGGTGAGTACGCACAGTGAGCAGTAAGTGATATAGGAGAAGGAAGAGGTGACAGGTCCCATGCAGAGGCAAGACCATGCCATCAAGAGTTACAGGAAAAATAAGGGAGACAGTGGCCATGTACAAATCGGACCCATAGACACGGAGGGAATGACAATGGGAGAAGGAGAGCCAGAAGTCCGTGTTTATTCACAGGCTTCAAGAGAGTGAATTGAGGACACGCAATGAAAGACACCAGAAAGTAAACAGGAGACTGAAAACATCATCAAAGAAATTGGCGAGGAGGATATGACTGAGTTAGTAAAATTTCAGAGAATAGGGAGGGACTTGAAGGGAAGAAATCGGCCTGTCAAACTGATTTTCAAGACGGAAACGGTGCGCAGCAGTATGCTGTAAGAGAAACTACGACTGAATGAATCATCAACATACAAGAGAGTGTTCCGAGACCGTGACAGAACAAGAACAGAACGAGAGCAGCTGAGGGAGAGGACACAGAAACGACAGGGGCTAGGAAGAGGGGCAAGGACAGAGACAGCAGAGTACATCCAGGGCAGGGCAGAGCAACAAGCACAAGCACACACAGAACCACCCTCAGGACCCCACAGCCGAATATGCTATCCCAAAACAACCCGCAATCCACACTTACAGCCCCAACCCCACACTATGCCATAGAATCCCACAGCACACTGCCAAGTCCCCCACCCCCACAGACCCCCCCAGGAAACTGAAGTTATGGTACACCAACACTGATGGAATAACAAAAAAGTGGGAGGAGTGGCATGAAAGAATCAAAGAGGCATCACCAGACATCATAGTTCTCACAGAAACCAAGATCACAGCAATGATAACAGATACCAACTTTCCAGTGGGATATCAGATCCTCAGGAAAGGCAGAAGTAACAGAGGAGGAGGAGTGGCACTGCTCATCAAAAACCAATCTGATTTTGATGAGATTGAGAGAGAAAACAGAGGAGAAGCAAGAGACAACATGAAAGGAATACCTCAGTTTTGAGGTCCCAAGGTGGTAATTGCAGTGATATATAACCCACCACAGAACAACAGGAAACCAAGGCAAGAGTATGAAGAGAGTAATAGAGCGATGGTTGACACACTGGCTGAAGTGGCCAGAAGAGCTCATGCGAACAGGGCAACGCTGCTGATTGTGGGTGACTTTAATCACAAGGAAATTGACTGGGAGAACCTGCAGCCACATTTAGGCACAGAAATGTGGAGCGCTAAGATGATGAAGGTGGTACTGGAAAACCTAATGTAATAACACATAAGGGACACTACCAGAGAGAGAGGAGAGGATGAACCAGCAAGACCGGACCTACTATTCACCTTGAGCAGTGTAGATGTTGAAGACATCACATATGAAAGACCCCTCGGGGCCAGTGACCACGTGGTTCTGAGCTTCGAATACATCGTAGAGTTACAAGTGGAGAGAGAAGCAGGAAAGGCAGGATGAATGAAGCCAAATTACAAGTGAGGGCATTACACAGGTATGAAGAATTTCCTGCACAAGGTTCATTGGGAGAGAGAACTGGCAGGGAAGTCAGTAAATGAGATGATGAAATATATAACAACAATATGAAAGGAAGCTGAGGAGAGGTTTGTACCGAAGAGTAACAGCAATAACGAGAAAGCCAGGATGAGCCCTTGGCTCACCAGGAGGTGTAGAGAGGCCAAAATCAAGTGTGCTAGAGAAGTGAAGAAGTATAGAAGGCAAAGGACCCAGGAGAATAAGGAGAGCAGTCGAAAATGACACAGCAGCAAAAGCTAAATCTGACCTAAAGCTGTTGTACAGCCACATCAGGAGGAAAACAACAGTCAAGGACCAGGTAATCAGGCTGTAGAAGGAAAGAGGTGAGATCACAAGAAACGACAGTGAAGTATGTGAGGAGCTCAACATGAGATTCAGAGAAGTATTCACAGAGGAGACAGAAGGGACTCCAGAAAGACGGAGGTGGATACACCATCAAATGTTGGACACAATACATACGACCTAGGAAGAAGTGAAGAGGCTGCTCTAGCTAACTAGATGCCTCAAAGGCGATAGGGCCTGATAACATCTCTCCATGGGCCCTGAGAGAGGGAGCAAAGGTGATGTGTGTACCACTAACACCAATCTTCAACACATCTATTAGAGGGCGACTACCTGAGGTACGGAAGACAACAAATATAGTCCACATTTTTTAAAAAAAGAAGAGAGACACGAAGCATTAAACTACAGACCAGTGTCACCGACATGCATTGCATGCAAAGTCACGAAGAAGATTGTCAGGAGAAGAGTGGTGGAACACCAAAAAAGGAATGAGCTTATCAAAGACAACCAGCACAACCAGCACAAACCTACTTGAGTTCTATGACAGGGTGACAACAGTAAGACGAGAGAGAGAGAGAGAGGGGTGGGTAGACTGCGTTTTCTTGGACTGTAAGAAGGCGTTTGACACAGTTCCACACAAGAGAATAGTGCAAAAGCCGGAGGGCCAGGCAGGGCCACGGAATACCTATTGGGAAGACAACAGTGAGTCATGGTACTTGGCGACGTGTCAGAGTGTGCGCCTGTGACGAGCGGAGTTCCAGGGGTCAGTCCTAGGACAGGTGCTGTTTCTGGTATATGTGAACGACATGACGGAAGGAATAGACTTCGAAGTGTCCCTGTTTGCAGATGATGTGAAGTTGATGAGAAGAATTCAATCGGACGAGGACCAGGCAGAACTACAAAGAGATCTGAACAGGTTGCAGGCCTGATACAGAAACTGGCTCCTGGAGTTCAAACCCACCAAGTCCAAAGTCATGAAGATTGGGGAAGAGCGAAGAAGACCGCAGGCGGAGTACAGTCTAGGGGAGCCAGAGGCTACAAGCCTCACTGAAAGAAAAGGATCTTGGGGTGAATATAATACCAGGCACATCTCCTGAGGCGCACATCAACCAAATAACTACTGCAGCATACGGGCGCCTAGCAAACCTAAGAATAGCATTCCGAAAAAAGCAATAAGGAATGGTCCAGGACCCTGTACACCGTGTACGTTAGGCATATATTGGAGTAAGCAGCACCAGTTTGGAACCCACACCTAGCCAAGCACATAAGGAAATTAGAGAATGTGCTAAGGTTTGAAGCATGACTAGTCCCGGAGCTAAGAGGCATGTCCTACGAGGAGAGGTTAAGGGAAATCGACCTAGCGACACTGGAGGACAGGAGAAATAGGGGGGATATGATAACTTCATATAAAATCCTGAGAGGAATCGACAAGGTGGACAGAAACAGGATGTTCCAGACATGGGACACAGCAACAAGGGGACACAGTTGGAAGTTGAAGACTCAGATGAATCACAGGGATGTTAGGAAGCATTTCTTCATTCATAAAGTTGTCAGAAAGTGGAATTGTCTGGGAAGTGATGTAGTAGAGGCAGGATCCATACATAGCTTTAACAAGAGGTATGATAAAGCTCATGGAGCAGGAAGAATGACCTAGCAGCGGCCGGTGAAGAGGAGGGGCCGGGAGCTGTGACTCGATCCCTGCAACCACAACTAGGTGAGTGTGCACACACACACACACAGCGACCAGTGAAGAGGTGGGGCCAGGAGCTGTGGCTCGACCCCTGCAACCACAACTAGAGGAGTACAAATAGGTGGGTAAACACACACACACACACACACACACACACACACACACACACACACACACACACACACACACACACACACACACACACACACACACACACACACAGCTTGTCATTCCCCCAGAAGAAAAGGATAGATGGAATGGTTACAAAACTGAATCAATTTTCAAATCTCGTTATGCGCGAGGGATTGATAATACGATAACAAAAATATTAAATAGAAAACGTAGAAAGAAGTAAAAAAAAGTTTTGAATACAATGTGTGCAAAAACCTACAAAAGAATAAGCGCATATAAGAAGAAAAAGAGAAGATATAAATCACTAAAACAAGAAGAGATAAAAATGTTTGGAAGAATATAAAAACTGAAGATAATTTTACTGATATAAGAAAAGAAAAGATACAACTTGAATAAGAAGAATAACAAGCTTAGAATATCTAACATTATGTTCACAAAAGCTATGAGAAGAAGTTGAAAGGACTTGAAGAACATTAAGTTATAATAGAGGAGAGTTATGTTCTTGCTACTGAACAAAATACACCGATAGAACCGCATCTAATAACTTGTTAACTTTATTTCTGCCAGAACAAGTCACTGGTGATGAGAAAGCGTAAACAACTCAAAACTATTGAGAGAAACTGTAAACAACTCAAAACTACTGAGAGAAACTGTAAACAACTCAAAACTACTTAGAGAAACTGTAAACAACTCAAAACTACTGAGAGAAACTGTAAACAATCAAAACTACTTAGAGAAACTGTAAACAACTCAAAACTACTTAGAGAAACTGTAAACAACTCAAAACTACTGAGAGAAACTGTTCACAACTCAAAACTACTGAGAGAAACTGTAAACAACTCAAAACTACTGAGAGAAACTGTAAACAACTTAAAAGTACTGAGAGAAACTGTAAACAACTCAAGACTACTGAGAGAAGCTGTAAACAACTCAAGACTACTGAGAGAAACTGTAAACAACTTAAAAGTACTGAGAGAAACTGTAAGCAATCAAAACTACTTAGAGAAACTGTAAACAACTCAAGACTACTGAGAGAAACTGTAAACAACTCAAGACTACTGAGAGAAACTGTAAACAACTCAAGACTACTGAGAGAAACTGTAAACAACTCAAGACTACTGAGAGAAACTGTAAACAACTCAAAACTGCTTAGAGAAACTGTAAACAACTCAAGACTACTGAGAGAAACTGTTAATGGAGAACATACAACTATTGTTTTTGGCTGAATAAAACTGAGTCAAGAACATAATCAGTCAAAGAAGAACATTTTAAGCTGATTTTTAGAATTCAAAAGGATATTGTGGAATTTTTTGTAAATATTATAATAATGAAAACAGACCGCTAAGAATAAGATTAATGCAAATAAAGCAAAACGACAATAAAGAATTCCATAAACACTGTCAAGAGGATAAACGAAGAATGAAGTGAGAAAGTAAAGATAGGTTTAGAAAGTACGATGGAAGAATATACCTAACAAATGCTTTCTCAAAGAAAAGATTGCTATGGAAAGTAAAAGGGAAAGTACCGATCAATAAGTTTCTCAAAGAAAAGAATAATAAAACTAAAGCAAATGGTAAAAAAAAAAAGAAAATAAACACATTTATAAATATGTACAATAAAGCAGAAAACATCTGATATTTGTAATTGAAACTAAACGAGGAAAAATACTTTAAATGAGGGTTATATTTAAAGGAAACTACAGTGTGGAAAAGAGACACAGTAATGAAGAAAGGAGGGAAGTAACAATATTGGTAAAAAAAAAAAAAATACGAGGTAAGGAGATCGAAATTTTATACATGATTTACTTTTTTCAAATTTTAGTGATTAAAAAACAAGAAAAAAAAAGGTATAAATGAGAAACTTATAATAAGGTAAATAAGGGACTACATAATTTACTAAGAGAATTGTTTTTGAAAAGTTACTGTGAATCAGAAAAAAGTTATTGTAAATGGAATTTTGAATCAAAATAAACTGAGCTTCTTCTGAAGCTCGAACTTTATATAAACAGTCAACAGAATTTCATAACGTAATGCATTTTTCATGCACCAACATATGATAGAAGCAACAACAGTAAAAAAAGACAACACACCGTCAGTGTTCTATGTCTCAGTATTTACTAGAACAGAGGAATGAGTGATTAGTTCAGTGAAAAATAACGTAAGTCGTTAAAAATTACTCAGAAAATGTAAATAAGGAAACACCTAAGAAGGACCGAATAGATTACTTGTAAGAAAAATACGATAAGAGAGTATTTTATAGAGACTGAATGGAAAATAATATAACAAGGGTAGATATAAGTAATATAACTAGGAGTAGATATAAGTAATATAACAAGGGTAGATATAAGTAATATAACAAGGGGCAGATATAAATAATATAACAAGGGGTAGATATAAATAATATAACAAGGGGTAGATATAAATAATATAACAAGGGGTAGATATAAATAATATAACAAGGGGCAGATATAAAAAATCTTTAGAAGAGTTCAGTAAAATATATGAAAATTGAATCTAAGATGAATATAGGCATAATAAGAGAGAATGGTTTAATAACAGGTGGTAAAGAGGTATGATAAAACAAGAGGTTAAACCCAGTATAGAATACAGTCAAGTTAAATGAACTTACCAGAGATTCAAACACACAGGAAATGAATATGCAAATCTGAGAAGTGATAAAGTAACTTTGAAAAAGAAATATTAAGTAAACGAAACGTAAAAACCAAATCTTTTATTAAAGTTTGTATAAAAGTAAATTAAATGTTGAAGACAAAATACAAAGAATAACAGGAGATAACAAGTTCACTAAAGTTTAGAAGGAAATATGTGAGGTATTAAAAAAAATTCAGTGTGTTTTTCACAAAATAAATCATTTTAAATGTAAATTATTTAAAGCCCAAACAGATGACTGAAATGGAGAGCATTAGAGTAACTGAAGTTTAAATACCGAGATTATTTTTGGGGACTGCCAAAAAAATTAGGACTAGACGGGATATCACCATTGTTTTTTTAAGAATAGGCAGCAGAATTATGCTTATCACTTTAATTTTCTTAGGACTTCAGTACGAGAGATTAAATTGGCAGAGAGCGGGAATGTGAAATTGAGGCACCAACAGCCATAACAGGGAAAGGAATATACATCTAAGGAAAAATTTGCCTTTCAAATCCATGTGCTCATGAGAAGAAATTTAACGGACCATAAACAATTAGTAATGTACATTAATTTATCATTCAAAGACTCAGAGCTCCTTATATGCTTTGAGAAAGACTCCATTAAAGACTCCTCTTTTAATTTCAATGTGGGGGTAGGATTAAAAATAGATTAAATTATCTTTAATGCCAGGTTTCTTGTATACTTTATTAAAAAAAAAAACATTGTTTATCGTAATGTTGAGGATCTCCAAGAATGGTAGGCAGCCCTCCGCCCCTTCTGCCTTTGCTATATATTGAGTCGACGTCATCACTAAGTTCATCCTTGAGACAGGATGAACGTGTGTTTAATTTCCTCGATTCTCATGAGAAAGTTGTGAACGACAAGTCCTGTACCTCTATAAATAATTTTTTTCTGATTTCTTCAGTCTTATCAAATAAATAGAGGATGTTACACGCACAAAACACATTGTATCAATATTTAAAAAGGGAGACAGAAGAGACCATGTAAAGTATAGGCTACTTTCACTAGCAAGTGTTGTAAAAAAATATTAAAAAATATATATTATTAGTGAAAAGTGGTTAAAGTACTAAGAAGCAAAAACGTTCTAACTGGTTTGCCATTTCATGTACGGTATATCAAATCAATTAAGGTTTTACGTAAATGTTCACGAAAGTAATAGATGGATTGATTGCATTTATCTTGACTTTTGGAAAGGTTTTTTATTTTTTTGTTTACCATGAAAAATTAATTTAGAAAGATTGGCGCAATAAAAGGCAAACTATTACAACGCATGAGAGACTTTCTGTTTGAGAGGAGAATTTGAAAATAAAGGAAAAAAAAGTTCCTGTGTAGAGAACTCAGCTGTGGGATGCCACAAGGACCTGTACTTGCTCCTATAATGTTGCTAATTAATATAAATGAATTACTAGAAGCAACAGAAAACTATATGAATTTGTTTTCGCACGTTACAACAAACTTAGATAAAATAAACAATAGAAATAATGGTAAACCATTGCAGGATAACTTGGATAAATTGGATGATGGAATTTAGTGTAGGTAAATAAATAATAATTGAAAGTCACAGGCAGAGTTATTATCACAAAAAAAAAGTCACTGAGAGATCCGGTAAACTGAATTGTATAAAACTCGCAAGCTATGCTCGCAAACAATAAAATAACAAACATATGGATAGAGAAATTTCGAAGAGTTACATGTAGCATATGTTTCGTAAAAATTGTACCATACGGCATCTGTATGTGGCATACGTGGATAGTTAGAGAAGGTCCTAAGAAGAGCAGCAAAGTTAATACCTGAGCTGCATAATATTAAGTTATGAATGAAAGGTGTTGCCACTGAAGATGCCCAGGTTAGCCGATACCTGGAAAAGAGGAGACGTGATAATTATATATAAGGTTATAAAAACAAGAAATAGTAGATTAAGAAGACTTCTTAGTACCTTCAGTAGGGCTGAGAAGAGATCATAGTTGTAAACTGAGGAAAACGTGGAGCTGAAGCGATGTAAGATATTTTTTATTTTTTACAAAAAGCTGGTAGGGCAGTGGAAAGTTTTGAAAGAAGAAGCGGTAACCGCTGTTTCCATAGCAAGCTGTTTAAAATCACATTAAGGAAAAAAATATTTGATAACACACACACACACACATACAGGGGTCCAGGAGTTATGACTCGTCCCATGCAACCAGAAACAAGTGAGTACAAATACGTGAGTACACGCAAATACACACACACAACCAGACAAGGGAAGACTACAAATGAATCTGGACAAGCTGCAGGATTAGTCTGACAAATGGCTATTAGAATATAACCCCAGTAAATGCAGAGTTATGAAAATTGGGGAAGGGCATAGTAGATTGGAAACAGTATTTAGGCTAGGGGGACAAAAGCTACGAACCTTCCTGAGAGAGAAGGACCTCGGGGTGAGCATAGTTCCAAGCATGTCGCTTAAGACATATATCAACCACACAGTAGCCGTAACAAACGCTAGTCTAGCAAATTTAAGGATATCTTTCAGGAACATCAACAACAACTCATTAATGACCATATACTCGACATATATCTGGAAGTATGCAGCGCCAGTATGGAACCCATATCTGATAAAGTATTTAAAGAAGATGGGAAAAAGCAAGAGATTGCAATACGACTACTCCCACATCTGTGGGGTACAACCTATGAGGAGAGATTAGATAGGCTAAGCGTGAAAACACTAGAGGACAGAAGGACCAGCGGTGACATGATCAAGACATACAAAATACTGATAGGAAATGACAGAGGAGAGGCAAATCTGTTTGAGAGACATGTCTCAGGGGGATGTCTCACAGGGATGTTAGGAAATACTTCTACAGCCTCTGAGTGGCCAGGAAGTTTTAAGAATAGGTATGATAGGGGCTCACGCAGTTAAGGGAGGAGAAACCCAGTAGCAGCCAGAGGAGAGGCGGGGCCAGGAGCTGAGACTCAACCTCTGCTCTCACAAAGAGGTGAGTACAAATACATTACAGATGTATTTGTATTTATATCAAAGTCTCTTTACTTTTTATTTTTCATTCTTTTTTTAGCTTTTCAACTGTTTATGTGCTAAAGCTTTGTTTACTTGACATCAGCTGACAAGACCACAGCTGACCTGACCCTAGCTGACCTGACCCTAGCTGACTTTACCCCTATCTGACCTGGTCCTAGCTGACCTGGTCCCAGCTGACCCGACCCCAGCTGACCTGACACCAGCTGACCTGACCCCAGCTGACCCGACCCCAGATGACCTGACCCCAGCTGACCTGACCACAGCTACTCGCTCAACATCTTCCCGTGTCTGATAATTATCCTGTCCACTCCCGGCTCTCTACTATAGGCATAAGTTCATTGAAATGATCAGGATTCCAACTCACTTTCTGGCGGTCCTAGAATTACCTCCGCAATAACTTCCGGTCTACACAGACTCCCGGTACATCTATGATCCTCAGAACGCCGGTTAAAATCCTAATAACTCTCCTGAATTGTTTCCATTCGTTCATTACGAATTTTCAGCACGTTTACGAATATTCTAATATTACTTCGTATATATGTGTTTGTGGGTATTTAATTAGTATACTGCGATTTATATCTGAATAACTGGTGTATAATTAATGATGTATAATGTCCTTTCAATTATATTATTTTTATGTTTTTGTATTTATGGCGAAGCGTTAAAACAGAAGGTGGAAGGGAATCACGCGTAACTCAAGGAAGTGAAAAGAAATTATGATTCCTTGAATCAAGAGCCCTTCATCAGGCACCTCAGTTTTGCTCTATCTTAGGAAATACTTGGGTTCTAGAGTAAGATCTGGGAAGTCTTGCAGCGTGTCAAGAGGAAACATTGCTAGCACTCTGAGAAAACATTCTTTACATAAGGAAACCCAAGTTCTCTTAAGATCAAACAAGAGACTGTCTCAAGCGTTTTATCAGTTTATAATAAGACATTGTTCTATTGGTAAATATATGGCTAAAAAAAACTGTAAAGTTTACTGAGGCGACCACGGAGCTAAGTAGTGAATATTGTGGAAACAAAGGTGTGTTGCTGGAGGTAATGAAGAAAAGACACGGGTGCACAGCAAGATTTTTGTTACTTAAACACAATATGTGGTTTATAGCAATTTATAAAAAAAAACTTGGTAAACCAGGTACTTTATAAATTCTCACTCGTGAGAACTGATTAAATTCCTGGTGCGTGATTCGTTTATGCAGTAAAATGATATCATATTGTGTCTTATTATTGTATTTATCAGTTAATTCTACGATTGCTGTACCTAACAAGATTTTATTCTGAGAACGATTCGCTCGTGTAGAGCTTTAGCAAGTCACTGACTTGCTAATGCTCTACAAGAGGTTGCTATGCACCTACAGTGTCTCTTTCTCTTCATGAGACTGTCGTAATGATCTCGTGTACTCGACAAAGAACATGGTAATACCAACTGGTCGTGGAGAGACACACATACACAGATTAAGTTATTTAATAAGTGAAGGCTTCATCAAGAGTGACTTCTTCAGACCTAATACAGAGTCAGCTAATATATACAATAATTGCTCTAACTGACTCTGTAGTAGCACTGAACAAGCTTCTCGTGGCGATATAATACTCTACTTTTTCTATACATTCGTGTTATTTTCTCGTGTATATAAAAGGCACAAGCAAGGGTGATGAGGTACCGATTGTTTGCTACTGAGGCACTAGAGTAAATACAATGACATTACATCTAGTGTATCATTACAGCTGAGGAATAAATTACAGTAAAAAAAACTCGTGTCATTATTGAAATATTATTTATAATATTAATAGGAAGTTCTAAGCCATGAGGAGCTGGGGACTAGGAGGTAATCAGGTTTGATCCAAGGAAGG
>NC_091302.1:13050195-13100195 GCF_038502225.1 Cherax quadricarinatus | reverse complement strand
CACACACACACACACACACACACACACACACACACACACACACACACACACACACACACACACACACACACACACACACACACACACACACACATTGACAAGGTGGACAAAGACAGGTTGTTCCAGAGACTGGACACAGCAACAAGGGGACAGAGTTGGAAGCTGAAGATCCAGATGAATCACAGGGAAGTTAGGAAGTATTTCTTCAGCCACAGAGTAGTCAGGAAGTGGAATAATATGAGAAGCGATGTAGTGGAGGCAGGATCCATACATAGCTTTAAGCAGAGGTACGATAAAGCTCATGGTTCAGGGAGAGTGACCTAGTGGCGACCAGTGAACAGGCGGGGACAGGAGCTTGGACTCGACCCCTGCAACCTCAACTAGGTGAGTAACTAGGTGAGTACAGTGCGTCTTTCTGGAGTCCCTTCTGTAAACACTTCTTTGAATCTCATGTTGAGTTTCTCACATACTTCAAGAAACGACAGTGAAGTATGCGAGGAACTCAACATGAAATGCAAAGAAATGTTCACAGAAGAGACAAAAGGGACTCCAGAAAGACGGAGAGGTGGGGTACACTACCAAGTATTGGACACAATACATACAACCGAGGAAGAAGCGAAGAGGCTGCTGAGTGAGCTAGATACCTCAAAGGCGATGGGGCCGGATAACATCTCTCCATGGGTCCTGAGAGAGGGAGAAGAGGTGATGCGTGTACCACTAACAACAATATTCAACACATCTATCGAAACAGGGTGATTACTTGGGGTATGGAAGACAGGAAATATAGTCCCAATTTTTAAAAAAGGAGACAGACACGAAGCATTAAACTACAGACCAGTGTCACTGATATGTATAGTATGCAAAGTCATGGAGAAGAATATCAGGAGAAGAGTGGTGGAACACCAAGAAAGGAATGAGCTTATCGACTACAACCAGCACGGTTTCAGGGACGGGAAATCCTGTGTTACAAACCTACTGGAGTTCTATGACAGGGTGACAGTAGTAAGACAAGAGAGAGAGGGGTGGGTAAATTGCGTTTTCTTGGAAGTAAGAAGGCGTTTGACACAGTTCCACGCAAGAGATTTGTGCAAAAGATGGAGAACCAGGCAGGGAGGGATAACAAGGAAGGCACTGCAATTGATTAAGGAATACCTGTCAGGAAGACAACAACGAGTCATGGTACGTGGCGAAGTGTCAGAGTGGGCGCCTATTACGAGCGGGGTTCCACAAGGGTCAGTTCTAGGACCGGTGCAAATTCTGGTATTTGTGAACATAACGGAAGGAATAGACTCAGAGGTATCCCTGTTTAAAGATGATGTGAAGTTGATGAGATGAATTCGATAGGGCGATAACCTGGTAAAACTACAAAGGGATCTTGACAGCTGCAGGCCTGGTCTAGCAACTGGCTCCTGGAGTTCAACCCCACCAAGTGCAAAGTCATATATATACATATATATACATATATATATATAAGTTCGCGAGGCAGTAGGTAAAATGAAAGGCGTAAGGCAGCCGGGATTGATGGGATAAAGATAGAAATGTTAAAAGCAGGTGGGGATATAGTTTTGGAGTGGTTGGTGCAATTATTTAATAAATGTATGGAAGAGGGTAAGGTACCTAGGGATTGGCAGAGAGCATGCATAGTTCCTTTGTATAAAGGCAAAGGGGATAAAAGAGAGTGCAAAAATTATAGGGGGATAAGTCTGCTGAGTATACCTGGTAAAGTATATGGTAGAGTTATTATTGAAAGAATTAAGAGTAAGCCGGAGAATAGGATAGCAGATGAACAAGGAGGCTTTAGGAAAGGTAGAGGGTGTGTGGACCAGGTGTTTACAGTGAAACATATAAGTGAACAGTATTTAGATAAGGTTAAAGAGGTCTTTGTGGCATTTATGGATTTGGAAAAGGCGTATGACAGGGTGGATAGGGGGGCAATGTGGCAGATGTTGCAAGTGTATGGTGTAGGAGGTAGGTTACTGAAAGCAGTGAAGAGTTTTTACGAGGATAGTGAGGCTCAAGTTAGAGTATGTAGGAAAGAGGGAAATTATTTCCCAGTAAAAGTAGGCCTTAGACAAGGATGTGTGATGTCACCGTGGTTGTTTAATATATTTATAGATGGGGTTGTAAGAGAAGTAAATGCGAGGGTCTTGACAAGAGGCGTGGAGTTAAAAGATAAAGAATCACACACAAAGTGGGAGTTGTCACAGATGCTCTTTGCTGATGACACTGTGCTCTTGGGAGATTCTGAAGAGAAGTTGCAGAGATTGGTGGATGAATTTGGTAGGGTGTGCAAAAGAAGAAAATTAAAGGTGAATACAGGAAAGAGTAAGGTTATGAGGATAACAAAAAGATTAGGTGATGAAAGATTGAATATCAGATTGGAGGGAGAGAGTATGGAGGAGGTGAATGTATTCAGATATTTGGGAGTGGACGTGTCAGCGGATGGGTCTATGAAAGATGAGGTGAATCATAGAATTGATGAGGGAAAAAGAGTGAGTGGTGCACTTAGGAGTCTGTGGAGACAAAGAACTTTGTCCTTGGAGGCAAAGAGGGGAATGTATGAGAGTATAGTTTTACCAACCCTCTTATATGGGTGTAAAGCATGGGTGATGAATGTTGCAGCGAAGAGAAGGCTGGAGGCAGTGGAGATGTCATGTCTGAGGGCAATGTGTGGTGTGAATATAATGCAGAGAATTCGTAGTTTGGAAGTTAGGAGGAGGTGCGGGATTACAAAAACTGTTGTCCAGAGGGCTGAGGAAGGGTTGTTGAGGTGGTTCGGACATGTAGAGAGAATGGAGCGAAACAGAATGACTTCAAGAGTGTATCAGTCTGTAGTGGAAGGAAGGCGGGGTAGGGGTCGGCCTAGGAAAGGTTGGAGAGAGGGGGTAAAGGAGGTTTTGTGTGCGAGGGGCTTGGACTTCCAGCAGGTATGCGTGAGCGTGTTTGATAGGAGTGAATGGAGACAAATGGTTTTTTATACTTGACGTGCTGTTGGAGTGTGAGCAAAGTAACATTTATGAAGGGGTTCAGGGAAACCGGCATTCCGGACTTGAGTCCTGGAGATGGGAAGTACAGTGCCTGCACTCTGAAGGAGGGGTGTTAATGTTGCAGTTTAAAAACTGTAGTGTAAAGCATCCTTCTGGCAAGACAGTGATGGAGTGAATGATGGTGAAAGTTTTTCTTTTTCGGGCCACCCTGCCTTGGTGGGAATCGGCCGGTGTGATAATAAAAAAATAATAAAATATATATATATATATATATATATATATATATATATATATATATATATATATATATATATATATATATATATATATATATATATATATATATATATATATATATATATATATATATATATATATATATATATATATATATATATATATATATATATATATATATATATATATATATATATATATATATATACATAAAGATGAGAATGCAAAGTGCAGTATTTCCTTCAGCTAATATTCTGAAGTCATGGAAGTCCTTTGACGAATTAAAGCAACTACAATACTGTCGCCTTTACTACACACACTGGTCTCTGCTACACACTGTCGTCTCTACTACACTGTCGCCTCTACTACACACTTCGTCTCTGCTACACACTGTCGTCTCTACTACACTGTCGTCTCTACTACACTGTCGTCTCTGCTACACACTGTCGTCTCTGCTACACACTGTCGTCTCTGCTACACACTGTCGTCTCTGCTACACACTGTCGTCTCTGCTACACACTGTCGTCTCTGCTACACATTGTCGTCTCTGCTACACTGTCGTCTCTGCTACACACTGTCGTCTCTGCTACACACTTCGTCTCTGCTACACACGGTTGTCTCTGCTACACACTGTCGCCTCTACTACACACTTCGTCTCTGCTACACACTGTCGTCTCTGCTACACACTGTCGTCTCTGCTACACACTGTCACCTCTACTACACACTTCGTCTCTGCTACACACTGTCGTCTCTACTACACTGTCGCCTCTACTACACACTTCGTCTCTGCTACACACTGTCGTCTCTGCTGCACACTGTCGTCTCTACTACACACTGTCGTCTCTGCTGCACACTGTCGTCTCTACTACACACTATCGTCTCTGCTACACACTGTCGTCTTTGCTACACACTGTCGTCTCTGCTACACACTGTCTTCTCTGCTGCACACTGTCGTCTCTACTACACACTATCGTCTCCGCTACACTCTGTCGTCTCTGCTACACACTGTCGTCTCTACTACACTCTGTCGTCTCTGCTACAGACTGTCGTCTCTGCTTCACTCTGTCGTCTCTGCTACACACTGTCGTCTCTGCTACACACTGTCGTCTCTGCTACACACTGTCGTCTATACTACACCCTGTCGCCTCTGCTACACACTGTCGCCTATACAACACATTATAGTCTCTGCTACACACTGTCGTCTCTACTACACACTCTCGTCTCTGCTACACACTGTCGTCTCTACTACACACTGTCTTCTCTGCTACACACTGTCGTCTCTACTACACACTGTCGTCTCTGCTACACACTGTCGTCTCTACTACACACTGTCGTCTCTACTACACACTGTCGTCTCTGCTACACACTGTTGTCTCTACTACACACTGTCGTCTCTACTACACACTGTCGCCTCTACTACACACTGTCTTCTCTGCTACACACTGTCGTCTCTACTACACACTGTCGTCTCTGCTACACACTGTCGTCTCTACTACACACTGTCGTCTCTGCTACACACTGTCGTCTCTACTACACACTGTCGTCTCTACTACACACTGTCGTCTCTACTACACACTGTCGTCTCTGCTACACACTGTCGTCTCTACTACACACTGTCGTCTCTTCTACACACTGTCGCCTCTACTACACACTGTCGTCTCTCCTACACACTGCCGTCTCTGCTACACACTGTCGTCTCTCCTACACACTGTCGTGTCTACTACACACTGTCGTCTCTACTACACACTCTCGTCTCTACTACAGACTGTCGCCTCTGCTACACACTGTCGCCTCTGCTACACACTGTCGCCTCTGCTACACACTGTCGTCTCTGCTACACACTGTCGCCTCTGCTACACACTGTCGCCTCTGCTACACACTGTCGTCTCTGCTACACACTGTCGTCTCTGCTACACACTGTCGTCTCTGCTACGCACTGTCGACTCTGCTACACGCTGTCGTCTCTGCTACACACTGTCGTCTCTGCTACACACTGTAGCCTCTGCTACACACTGTCGTCTCTGCTACACACTGTCGTCTCTGCTACACACTCTTGTGTCTATTACACACTGTCTTCTCTACTATAGACTGTTATCCTTGAGCACCAACACTCTTCACCAAGAAGAACAAAAGGGAGAGAGGTGATCTTCGTCACTTATGGGTTAAAGTCATACTTCATTACAATTTTTAACCGGATTATTATCCGGCTATAAATGAGTTCATAATATGAGACCACAGGTATTAACCAATAAAAACTCAACAATGTGGGTAGAATACATACTGGATTCTCTGAACAGAATCGTATAGAAAACATAGTTACAGTATTAGTTTATTCATATATCTACCTACAAAACCCCTTCTTTGCATTTGTCTCCCACATCAGTGCAGTTGTGGTTCTGGTTACAAAATAATGGTAAATGTATGGAGAGAGTCATCCACAAACACAACCCCACTGTCTCTCTCTCTCTCTCTCTCTCTCTCTCTCTCTCTCTCTCTCTCTCTCTCTCTCTCTCTCTCTCTCTCTCTCTCTCTCTCTCTCTCCTTCGTCGTCACTGGAACTTTGCTGCGGAATATATTGGGAACTTGTTTGTCTATGTTAGCGTGTTCGTCGGTCGCTAATGTTGTTGCATGTTTACTCTATTAGCTCAAGGTGTTGGTTACTGTATCACAGTGCTGCGTAAATCTTGGAAAGAAGATGTAGCATCTCGTGGCCATTGGATTCCCATTTGCGTGTATATAAGTATCATGTATGTTGCCTCACAGTGTACAAAGTTAAAACAGCCATTAACCTGTAAATATGTTGAAACTGACTATTACTTAATCATTAAACAGAGCTCTGTCTTTAGTACTCCAGGAAGCTCCATTAAATTGTTACTGTAATATGATACGTATTTCCTCTACACCAAATTAATAGTTTTAGTTCAACTTGTTGATATTTAATATTTTTTTTCTTTCTGGACACCTTTTATAAATATTTTTATTGTTAATAATAACAAAGATTCTGATTCAGATGTTTAATGGTAAAATTTACGATGAGAATCAGGCCTCAGCAATGTTCTTACGACCTGCATACAAGTACGTGTATCCCTTTAAACAGAGCAGGTATAAATTTCGTAATATTCGCGTATACCATAGGAAAATGCTGTCTCCTGTCTGCTACAAGTACGCCTAATATGCCTATTTGGCGTCTGGAGTAGAGGAAATCTGGCTGAACCAAATCAGTAAAAAATCTCCAGTACGAGTGGCATACGACAACAGTAAGCCGTTTGTTATTATTGTCTACAAAAAGACAGAACTATGATTTGTGGCGCCATTTTCAACATTTTCTTAACATTCTTTTCATATAACTCTCAGAAGACCATTAAAAATCGCAACATCCTCAGCCCTCCTCCAGAGAAAAGGCTCTGTACTTCTCAAATCCAGGATGCAGGTCTGGATAACTGGTTTCTCTGAATCTCTTAACATATTTTGCCTTGCTCACACTCCAGGATCTTTAAAAAAAACAATTGCCTCCACTTCCTTCTGTCTAACAAGTTTGTTGAATGTTCAAGTCCCTAGTACTCAAAATATCCTTTACCCCCCATACCTCCATTCTTTGCTAGGATGCTACCCCTCCTTCCCTTTACCTCAGTTATCCTATTTTCTCCATCCTTTCTAAATGTACAAAACACCTCAAAAATCCCTCTTCAACCCTCGGAATAGTACTTTTGGTAACCTCGCACCTCTTCTTGTTCTCCCAACTCCAGATTATCTGCCTAATATTTACACCACACATTGCCCTCCAGCCTCTTCCTATCTGCATCTAGCCTCTTCCTATCTGCAAAGTTTAAAATTCTTGCTTCACATATATTCAGGAATAAATTTATTTGTCTCTACAGATGCCTTTATACTCAACCCCCTTTTTTTACTCTCGTCATTACTATGGTTCATCTTATCACATCACAAAACCATCCGGAGACAAATCCATTCTTAACTATGTGAACACATTTACTTCCAGCATATAACCCCCTCTATTATAGTATCCAATCTTTTATTGCCTAGATTTTTTGTTACTTTTGCAACCTTGCTCATTCCTATGTTTCCTTTAAATCTGTATGTTTAACATACCCTTCAAAGTTCGTTTTCAAACCCTTACAACTTCTCTTCACAATCTCCCGAAGGATTCGTGTCATCGGCAGAATACAAGTGTGATAACTCCCACTTGGTATTAGATTCTTTATCTTTTAATCCCATACCTCTTCCAACACTCCAGCGTTCATATATTTTACTATCATCTATAATTATATTGAACAACCATGGTGACATCACACATCCATGTCTAAGGCCCAATTTTATCTTAACTGCTATGCCATACATTTGAAATATCTGCAACATTGCTCCTCTGTCCACTCTATGATATGCCGTTTTTAAATCCACTAGTACAGTGAAAAGTTTATTAGTTTTACGTGAATATTATCCACATATATGTCAATGTAAACACTTGGTCTACACATTTCCTACTCTTCCTAGAACCTCCATGTTACTCTTCAGTTATATTTTCTACACACAATAACGTGAAAGTTATTGATAGAAAACTTCCTATTTAAGAACGTCTGGGATATCGTGGCTGTTTACTTTATCAGGGTAATGCACACATCACAATATTTGAACCAGGTAGTTAAGGAGCCATTTACTAGTGTCTCTCTAGGTCACAATCAGTCGCTTTCCTTACTGTGTGTTTTGTGCAGCTCCAGGAATTTTCCGAACGTTATATCACTGTCAGTTTTTATTCTAATATTAATTATAATTAATAATAAAAATTAGAGGTAATTTCTTAATGACTTAAGGGAGAAGAGAAGTTTTAAAAATTGAAGCTAGCTGGAGATTCGTCTGTAAAAACTTGCATTTGTGGTCACAGAGGTGCCTGTGCTAACTTTCCTATGGTGTAGAAATATACCTAGTTGGATGAATCTCATTGTGGCTAGCTGGTCTAGTGGCTAACGCGACGGGCTGGAGTTTTGAGACTCTATGACCGCGGGTTCAATCCCGGCCGGGGGTATGGTTTAGAGTAAAGAATACGATGAATCATGCTACAGTTGTAGCAAATCTATAATAAATTTGTAACCTTTCTAATGCTATTTACTTGGGAAATATCGTGTTGGTCATACAAGCAAAGGCTATATTAGATGGTCAATGTGTCCTAGGAATCATTCAAAGAAAAAGTGAATTCTTAGCTAATTTTGAAGCAAGTGAGAGTATAAATGTTGAAGTGGGAGAGACTGATGTAGATAGTGTTGTAAGTTTGGAGTGCACTGGGTCAGTGATAATGTAAGTTTGGAGTGCACTGGGTCAGTGATAATGTAAGTTTGGAGTGCACTGGGTCAGTGATAATGTAAGTTTGGAGTGCACTGGGTCAGTGATAATGTAAGTTTGGAGTGCACTGGGTCAGTGATAATGTAAGTTTGGAGTGCACTGGGTCAGTGATAATGTAAGCTTGGAGTGCACTGGGTCAGTGATAATGTAAGTTTGGAGTGTACAGGGTCAGTGATAATGTAAGTTTGGAGTGTACAGGGTCAGTGATAATGTAAGTTTGGAGTGTACAGGGTCAGTGATAATGTAAGTTTGGAGTGCACTGGGTCAGTGATAATGTAAGCTTGGAGTGCACTGGGTCAGTGATAATGTAAGTTTGAAGTGCACTGGGTCAGTGATAATGTAAGTTTGGAGTGCACTGGGTCAGTGATAATGTAAGCTTGGAGTGCACTGGGTCAGTGATAATGTAAGCTTGGAGTGCACTGGGTCAGTGATAATGTAAGTTTGGAGTGCACTGGGTCAGTGATAATGTAAGTTTGGAGTGCACTGGGTCAGTGATAATGTAAGCTTGGAGTGCACTGGGTCAGTGATAATGTAAGCTTGGAGTGCACTGGGTCAGTGATAATGTAAGTTTGGAGTGCACTGGGTCAGTGATAATGTAAGTTTGGAGTGCACTGGGTCAGTGATAATGTAAGCTTGGAGTGCACTGGGTCAGTGATAATGTAAGTTTGGAGTGCACTGGGTCAGTGATAATGTAAGTTTGGAGTGCACTGGGTCAGTGATAATGTAAGTTTGGAGTGCACTGGGTCAGTGATAATGTAAGTAAGTTTGGAGTGCACTGGGTCAGTGATAATGTAAGTTTGGAGTGCACTGGGTCAGTGATAATGTAAGTTTGGAGTGCACTGGGTCAGTCAGTGATAATGTAAGTTTGGAGTGCACTGGGTCAGTGATAATGTAAGTTTGGAGTGCACTGGGTCAGTGATAATGTAAGTTTGGAGTGCACTGGGTCAGTGATAATGTTTTGGAGTGCACTGGGTCAGTGATAATGTAAGTTTGGAGTGCACTGGGTCAGTGATAATGTAAGTTTGGAGTGCACTGGGTCAGTGATAGTGCACTGGGTCAGTGATAATGTAAGTTTGGAGTGCACTGGGTCAGTGGAGTGCACTGGGTCAGTGATAATGTAAGTTTGGAGTGCACTGGGTCAGTGATAATGTAAGTTTGGAGTGCACTGGGTCAGTGATAATGTAAGTTTGGAGTGCACTGGGTCAGTGATAATGTAAGTTTGGAGTGCACTGGGTCAGTGATAATGTAAGTTTGGAGTGCACTGGGTCAGTGATAATGTAAGTTTGGAGTGCACTGGGTCAGTGATAATGTAAGTTTGGAGTGCACTGGGTCAGTGATAATGTAAGTTTGGAGTGCACTGGGTCAGTGATAATGTAAGTTTGGAGTGCACTGGGTCAGGATAATGTAAGTGAATGAAATGTAAGTTTGGAGTGCACTGGGTCAGTGATAATGTAAGTTTGGAGTGCACTGGGTCAGTGATAATGTAAGTTTGGAGTGCACTGGGTCAGTGATAATGTAAGTTTGGAGTGCACTGGGTCAGGGATAATGTAAGTTTGGAGTGCACTGGGTCAGTGATAATGTAAGTTTGGAGTGCACTGGGTCAGTGATAATGTAAGTTTGGAGTGCACTGGGTCAGTGATAATGTAAGTTTGGAGTGCACTGGGTCAGTAATGTAAGTTTGGAGTGCACTGGGTCAGTGATAATGTAAGTTTGGAGTGCACTGGGTCAGTGATAATGTAAGTTTGGAGTGCACTGGGTCAGTGATAATGTAAGTTTGGAGTGCACTGGGTCAGTGATAATGTAAGTTTGGAGTGCACTGGGTCAGTGATAATGTAAGTTTGGAGTGCACTGGGTCAGTGATAATGTAAGTTTGGAGTGCACTGGGTCAGTGATAATGTAAGTTTGGAGTGCACTGTCAATGATAATGTAAGTTTGGAGTGCACTGGGTCAGTGATAATGTAAGTTTGGAGTGCACTGGGTCAGTGATAATGTAAGTTTGGAGTGCACTGGGTCAGTGATAATGTAAGTTTGGAGTGCACTGGGTCAGTGATAATGTAAGTTTGGAGTGCACTGGGTCAGCACTGGGTCAGTGATAATGTAAGTTTGGAGTGCACTGGGTCAGTGATAATGTAAGTTTGGAGTGCACTGTCAATGTTGTAAGTTTGGAGTGCACTGGGTCAGTGATAATGTAAGTTTGGAGTGCACTGGGTCAGTGATAATGTAAGTTTGGAGTGCACTGGGTCAATGATAATGTAAGTTTGGAGTGCACTGGGTCAGTGATAATGTAAGTTTGGAGTGCACTGGGTCAGTGATAATGTAAGTTTGGAGTGCACTGGGTCAGTGATAATGTAAGTTTGGAGTGCACTGGGTCAGTGATAATGTAAGTTTGGAGTGCACTGGGTCAGTGATAATGTAAGTTTGGAGTGCACTGGGGTCAGTGATAATGTAAGTTTGGAGTGCACTGTCAATGATAATGTAACTGTCACTGGGTGATAATGTAAGTTTGGAGTGCATGATAATGTAAGTTTGGAGTGCACTGGGTCAGTGATAATGTAAGTTTGGGGTCAGTGCACTGGGTCAGTGATAATGTAAGTTTGGAGTGCACTGTCAATGATAATGTAAGTTTGGAGTGCACTGGGTCAGTGATAATGTAAGTTTGGAGTGCACTGGGTCAGTGATAATGTAAGTTTGGAGTGCACTGGGTCAGTGATAATGTAAGTTTGGAGTGCACTGGGTCAGTGATAATGTAAGTTTGGAGTGCACTGGGTCAGTGATAATGTAAGTTTGGAGTGCACTGTCAATGATAATGTAAGTTTGGAGTGCACTGGGTCAGTGATAATGTAAGTTTGGAGTGCACTGGGTCAGTGATAATGTAAGTTTGGAGTGCACTGGGTCAGTGATAATGTAAGTTTGGAGTGCACTGGGTCAGTGATAATGTAAGTTTGGAGTGCACTGGGTCAGTGATAATGTAAGTTTGGAGTGCACTGGGTCAGTGATAATGTAAGCTTGGAGTGCACTGGGTCAGTGATAATGTAAGTTTGGAGTGCACTGGGTCAGTGATAATGTAAGTTTGGAGTGCACTGGGTCAGTGATAATGTAAGTTTGGAGTGCACTGGGTCAGTGATAATGTAAGTTTGGAGTGCACTGGGTCAGTGATAATGTAAGTTGGAGTGCACTGGGTCAGTGATAATGTAAGTTTGAAGTGCACTGGGTCAGTGATAATGTAAGATTGGAGTGCACAGGGTCAGTGATAATGTAAGCTTGGAGTGCACTGGTGATAATGTAAGTTTGGAGTGCACTGGGTCAGTGATAATGTAAGTTTGGAGTGCACTGGGTCAGTGATAATGTAAGTTGGAGTGCACTGGGTCAGTGATAATGTAAGTTTGGAGTGCACTGGGTCAGTGATAATGTAAGTTTGGAGTGCACTGGGTCAGTGATAATGTAAGTTTGGAGTGCACTGGTGATAATGTAAGCAGTGCACTGGGTCAGTGATAATGTAAGTTTGGAGTGCACTGGGTCAGTGATAATGTAAGTTTGGAGTGCACTGGGTCAGTGATAATGTAAGTTTGGAGTGCACTGGGTCAGTGATAATGTAAGTTTGGAGTGCACTGGGTCAGTGATAATGTAAGTTTGGAGTGCACTGGGTCAGTGATAATGTAAGTTTGGAGTGCACTGGGTCAGTGATAATGTAAGTTTGGAGTGCACTGGGTCAGGGATAATGTAAGTTTGGAGTGCACTGGGTCAGTGATAATGTATAATGTAAGTTTGGAGTGCACTGGGTCAGTGATAATGTAAGTTTGGAGTGCACTGTCAATGATAATGTAAGTTTGGAGTGCACTGGGTCAGTGATAATGTAAGTTTGGAGTGCACTGGGTCAGTGATAATGTAAGTTTGGAGTGCACTGGGTCAGTGATAATGTAAGTTTGGAGTGCACTGGGTCAGTGATAATGTAAGTTTGGAGTGCACTGGGTCAGTGATAATGTAAGTTTGGAGTGCACTGGGTCAGTGATAATGTAAGTTTGGAGTGCACTGGGTCAGTGATAATGTAAGTTTGGAGTGCACTGGGTCAGTGATAATGTAAGTTTGGAGTGCACTGGGTCAGTGATAATGTAAGTTTGGAGTGCACTGGGTCAGTGATAATGTAAGTTTGGAGTGCACTGGGTCAGTGATAATGTAAGTTTGGAGTGCACTGGGTCAGTGATAATGTAAGCTTGGAGTGCACTGGGTCAGTGATAATGTAAGTTTGGAGTGTACAGGGTCAGTGATAATGTAAGTTTGGAGTGCACTGATAATGTAAGTTTGGAGTGTACAGGGTCAGTGATAATGTAAGTTTGGAGTGCACTGGGTCAGTGATAATGTAAGCTTGGAGTGCACTGGGTCAGTGATAATGTAAGTTTGAAGTGCACTGGGTCAGTGATAATGTAAGCTTGGAGTGCACTGGGTCAGTGATAATGTAAGTTGATAATGTAAGTTTGGAGTGCACTGGGTCAGTGATAATGTAAGTTTGGAGTGCACTGGGTCAGTGATAATGTAAGTTTGGAGTGCACTGGGTCAGTGATAATGTAAGTTTGGAGTGCACTGGGTCAGTGATAATGTAAGTTTGGAGTGCACTGGGTCAGTGATAATGTAAGTTTGGAGTGCACTGGGTCAGTGATAATGTAAGCTTGGAGTGCACTGGGTCAGTGATAATGTAAGTTTGGAGTGCACTGGGTCAGTGATAATGTAAGTTTGGAGTGCACTGGGTCAGTGATAATGTAAGTTTGGAGTGCACTGGGTCAGTGATAATGTAAGTTTGGAGTGCACTGGGTCAGTGATAATGTAAGTTTGGAGTGCACTGGGTCAGTGATAATGTAAGTTTGGAGTGCACTGGGTCAGTGATAATGTAAGTTTGGAGTGCACTGGGTCAGTGATAATGTAAGTTTGGAGTGCACTGGGTCAGTGATAATGTAAGTTTGGAGTGCACTGGGTCAGTGATAATGTAAGTTTGGAGTGCACTGGGTCAGTGATAATGTAAGTTTGGAGTGCACTGGGTCAGGGATAATGTAAGTTTGGAGTGCACTGGGTCAGTGATAATGTAAGTTTGGAGTGCACTGGGTCAGTGATAATGTAAGTTTGGAGTGCACTGGGTCAGTGATAATGTAAGTTTGGAGTGCACTGGGTCAGTGATAATGTAAGTTTGGAGTGCACTGGGTCAGTGATAATGTAAGTTTGGAGTGCACTGGGTCAGTGATAATGTAAGTTTGGAGTGCACTGGGTCAGTGATAATGTAAGTTTGGAGTGCACTGGGTCAGTGATAATGTAAGTTTGGAGTGCACTGGGTCAGTGATAATGTAAGTTTGGAGTGCACTGGGTCAGTGATAATGTAAGTTTGGAGTGCACTGCTGGTAAGTCACTGTGTGATAATGTAAGTTTGGAGTGCACTGTCAATGTAAGTAGTGCATGTCAGTGATTTAATGTAAGTTTGGAGTGCACTGGGTCAGTGATAATGTAAGTTTGGAGTGCACTGGGTCAGGGATAATGTAAGTTTGGAGTGCACTGGGTCAGTGATAATGTAAGTTTGGAGTGCACTGGGTCAGTGATAATGTAAGTTTGGAGTGCACTGTCAATGATAATGTAAGTTTGGAGTGCACTGGGGTCAGTGATAATGTAAGTTTGGAGTGCACTAGGTCAGTGATAATGTAAGTTTGGAGTGCACTGGGTCAGTGATAATGTAAGTTTGGAGTGCACTGGGTCAGTGATAATGTAAGTTTGGAGTGCACTGGGTCAGTGATAATGTAAGTTTGGAGTGCGCTGGGTCAGTGATAATGTAAGTTTGGAGTGCACTGGGTCAGTGATAATGTAAGCTTGGAGTGCACTGGGTCAGTGATAATGTAAGCTTGGAGTGCACTAGGTCAGCGATAATGTAAGTTTGGAGTGCACTGGGTCAGTGATAATGTAAGTTTGGAGTGCACTGGGTCAGTGATAATGTAAGCTTGGAGTGCACTGGGTCAGTGATAATGTAAGCTTGGAGTGCACTGGGTCAGTGATAATGTAAGTTTGGAGTGCACTGGGTCAGTGATAATGTAAGCTTGGAGTGCACTGGGTCAGTGATAATGTAAGCTTGGAGTGCACTGGGTCAGTGATAATGTAAGCTTGGAGTGCACTGGGTCAGTGATAATGTAAGTTTGGAGTGCACTGGGTCAGTGATAATATAAGCTTGGAGTGCACTGGGTCAGTGATAATGTAAGCTTGGAGTGCACTGGGTCAGTGATAATGTAAGCTTGGAGTGCACTGGGTCAGGGATAATGTAAGTTTGGAGTGCACTGGGTCAGTGATAATGTAAGTTTGGAGTGCACTGTCAATGATAATGTAAGTTTGGAGTGCACTGGGTCAGTGATAATGTAAGTTTGGAGTGCACTGGGTCAGTGATAATGTAAGTTTGGAGTGTTGCTGGGTCAGAGATGATGATGTGATTAGATTGTTTGGGTCTCAGTGATAATGTAAGTTTAAGTGCACTGAGTCAGGGATGTGTGGTTAGGTACACTGGAGTCAGTGATAATGTAGTTTGGAGTGCACTGGGTCAGTGATAATATGATTTAGATACACTGTCAGCTAAATAATAACAAGTTTTGGAGTGCACTGGGTCCAGTGATAATGTAAGTTTGGGTGCTGGATTAGAGTGTGGTTGTAGATTACACTGGGTCAGTGATAATGTGGGATTCTGATCACTGCTGGGTCAGTGATAATGTAGTTTGGGTACATGGGTCAGTGATAATGTATGAGTTTGAGTGCATGGGTCAGAGGTTAATGTGGTTGGAGTGCTGGGTCAGTGATATTAGCAAGTTTGAGTGCACTGGGTCAGTGATGATGAGGTTTGGGTGCTGTCAGCCAGTAATGTGAAAGTTGGAGTGCACTGAGTCGTGGTGATAATGTAAGTTTGGAGTGCACTTTCAGGTCAGTGATAATGTAAGTTTGGAGTGCACTGGGTCAGGGATAATGTAAGTTTGGAGTGCACTGGGTCAGTGGTAAGTTTGGAATGTAAGTTTGGAGTGCACTGGGTCAGTGATAATGTAAGTTTGGAGTGCACTGTCAATGATAATGTAAGTTTGGAGTGCACTGGGTCAGTGATAATGTAAGTTTGGAGTGCACTGGGTCAGTGATAATGTAAGTTTGGAGTGCACTGGGTCAGTGATAATGTAAGTTTGGAGTGCACTGGGTCAGTGATAATGTAAGTTTGGTTTAGGTGCACTGGGTCAGTGATAATGTAAGTTTGGAGTGCACTGGGTCAGTGATAATGTAAGTTTGGAGTGCACTGGGTCAGGGATAATGTAAGTTTGGAGTGCACTGGGTCAGTGATAATGTAAGTTTGGAGTGCACTGGGTCAATGATAATGTAAGCTTGGAGTGCACTGGGTCAGTGATAATATAAGTTTGGAGTGCACTGGGTCAGTGATAATGTAAGTTTGGAGTGCACTGGGTCAGTGATAATGTAGGATTTGGAGTGGGTCGGGGATAATGTAGTTTTGGTGCACTGGGTCGTGATGTTATGGGGTTTGGGTTGTCAAGTGATAATGTAAGTTTGGTACTGGTCAGTGATAATGTGGTTGGAGTGCTGGGTCGAGTGATGTATGGTTGAGTGCTGGGTCGGCGTGTGTGAAGTTTGGAGTGCTGGGTCATGTGATAATATAAGTTTAAGAATGCCTCTGATTAGTGATAATGTAGAAGTTTGGAGTGCACTGGGTCAGTGATAATGTAAGTTTGGAGTGCGCTGGGTCAGTGATAATGTAAGTTTGGAGTGCACTGTCAATGATAATGTAAGTTTGGAGTGCACTGGGTCAGTGATAATGTAAGTTTGGAGTGCACTGGGTCAGTGATAATGTAAGCTTGGAGTGCACTGGGACAGTGATAATGTAAGTTTGGAGTGCACTGGGTCAGTGATAATGTAAGTTTGGAGTGCACTGGGTCAGTGATAATGTAAGTTTGGAGTGCACTGGGACAGTGATAATGTAAGTTTGGAGTGCACTGGGTCAGTGATAATGTAAGCTTGGAGTGCACTGGGTCAGTGATAATGTAAGCTTGGAGTGCACTGGGTCAGTGATAATGTAAGTTTGGAGTGCACTGGGACAGTGATAATGTAAGTTTGGAGTGCACTGGGTCAGTGATAATGTAAGCTTGGAGTGCACTGGGTCAGTGATAATGTAAGCTTGGAGTGCACTAGGTCAGTGATAATGTAAGTTTGGAGTGCACTGGGACAGTGATAATGTAAGTTTGGAGTGCACTGGGTCAGTGATAATGTAAGATTGGAGTGCACTGGGTCAGTGATAATGTAAGCATGGAGTGCACAAGTTCAGTGATAATGTAAGCTTGGAGTGCACTGGGTCAGTGATAATATAAGCTTGGAGTGCACTTGGTCAGTGATAATGTAAGTTTGGAGTGCACTGGGTCAGTGATAATGTAAGTTTGGAGTGCTCTGGGTCAGTGATAATGTAAGTTTGGAGTGCACTGTCAGCAATGATAATGTAAGTTTAGGTGCTGGGTCGGTGATAATGTAAGTTTGGGTGCACTGGGTCAGTGATAATGTGGGTTGATGCACTGGGTGAGTGACCAATGTAAGTTTGGGTGCGCTGGGTCCGTGATAATGTGGTTTAGGTGCATGGGTCGGTGATAATGTGGCTTGGGTGCACTGGGTCGGTGATAATGTAGCTTAGGTACCTGAGTCTGGCGATAATGTAAGTTTGGAGTGCGCTGGGTCTGATGATAATGTAAGTTTAGGTGCACTGGTCAGTGATAATGGCTTGGATGCACTGGGTCGTGTGCAGCTTGGAGTGCGCTGGTTCAGTGATAATGGCCCAGGCACATGGGTGATAATGTAGCGAATTGCACTGGTCGTGATAATGTAAGCCGAAGTGTATGGGTCGAGTGATATATGGCCAGGTACTGGGTCGTGAAATAATATGATTTGAGTGCGCTGGGTCGGTGATAATATAACGGGTGCTGGGTCGGTGATAATGTAGCTTGGAGTGCTGGTGTTGATGTGTAACTTAGGTGCACTGGGTCATTGATAATGTAAGTTTGGTGCATGGTCGGTGATAATGTAAGCTTGGAGTGCACTGGGTCGGTGATAATATAGCGGGTGCACTGGGTCAGTGATAATGGCTTGGGTGCGCTGGTCGGTGATAATGTAACCCAGTGCACTGGGTCGGTGATAATGTAGCTTGGGTGCGCTGGGTCAGTGATAATGTGGTTTGGGTGCATGGGTCCTGTTGATAATGGCTTAGGTGCACTGGGTCCGGTGATGTCCTCTTGGGTGCACTGGGTCAGTGATAATGTAAGTTTGGAGTGCACTGGGTCAGTGATAATGTAAGCTTGGAGTGCACTGGGTCAGTGATAATGTAAGCTTGGAGTGCACTGGGTCAGTGATAATGTAAGGCTTCTAATTAAACTATGTATAGAAAGAGGTTAGTAACAGGCATTCCTTAATTAAAGGATACCAGATATGGTGGGTTACAGAAAGAGTGAAAGTAATGAGGAGACTGAGAAGGAATAATGTAGATATAAGAATGTAATACTAAACTGTGAAGCAGACCTTTGTAGATACTGAAGGATGGGCGCGGGTGGGGAGAGATGTGATAGATGGAATGATAAAGTAAAGACGGTGGTTAGAGGGAGGTTAGTATATGAGAGCTTTTTAAGGTGTAATAATGATAGACCGATGACAGATAGAAGAAATGCGAGGTTAAAATTGTTGTTGGTACAGGAGAGCCACAAAAAGAGTGAATGAGGCTCTATCAGCAAATATTGCTGAGAAAATAAAATAGTTTGGGAAGGTGTTTGATAAGTTGTGAAAGCCTGGGGAGAATATTAGCTTGACAATTAAAAAACGAAAGAGGAGAAATGTTAGATGGAAAGGTGAAGGGAATATTCTGAAAGTTATTAAATGTTGATGATAAGACTGAGGCAGCTTATTTCAATCATTGGGCGGGGAGGAAGAACAACTTAAAAGAGGAAGGGCCAGATGTAAAAGTGGAAGTGAGAGGTGCAGTGAATAAAATGAAAGGGGATAAAACAACTAGAATATGTAGCATTAAAGACAGATGTTCAGAACAGCTGAGGACATCGAATTTAAGTGGTTGCTATTTTCCCAATATATACAAGGATAAATAGGAGGGTACCCAACAACTGACAAAGAGAATGCATAGTTGTGTATAAGTTAAAAGGAGGACAAGAGAACGCATAGATTATTGGGGAATTGCCTCGTTGATTACACCTAGGTAGAGTATATAGTAAACAATTACTGAAAGTTATGGGTAAGACAGAGATTAGGACTGCAGAGGAAAAAAGAGGATTTAGGAAGGATATGGGATGTGTAGACTAAATATTTACATTGAAACACAGAAGTATATAACTCTTAGTTAATGAAGTTTAAGAACTGTTTTAAAGTATAGAATGGTTAGTAAATTACTAAAATCGATAAGAATAATCTGTTACCAAGAAGGATTTATCACAATTACTCTTTGCTGATAAAACAGTTCTTCAGAGAGATTCTGAAAAAAATTGCAGTGATTTGTGGAACGTAAAGGAGAACAAGGTGATGTGAGTAACCAAATGTAAAAGCAGTTAAAGACTGAATATCAGACTGGAGGGAGGAAGTATAGAGGAAGTATAGAGGAAGTATAGAGGAAGTATAGAGGAAGTATAGAGGAAGTATAGAGGAAGTATAGAGGAAGTATAGAGGAAGTATAGAGTGATCTTTTCGGCAGATGGGTCAATGAAAGATGAGGTGAGCCATAGAATGGACGAGGGAAAGAGGTAGGTGTATGTTGAGGCATCACTGGGGAGAAAGAAGTTTATCTGTTAAACAAGAATTGGAATGTACCAAAGGATAGAGGCATTAGCACTTTTCTATTGGTGAGAGGCAAGGATTTTAAACGTTGCATCAAGAAGGAGACAGGAGAAAGTAAAGATTATGCATAGGAATAGTATTATCAATATAATAATAGAGAGTGTTCAAAAGGAATTATTGAGATATTTTTGTAATTTAAAGAGGATGCTTCAGAATAGGATGACCAAAACGGCGTATAAATCTGGGATGAAAGGAAGGAGGGAGGGGATAAAGGAGGCTGTAAGTAAAGTCAGCAGATAAAGAGCAACCTGGCAATTAAGAGTAAGTCAAGCACAAAAGGAGTAGCTTTACTTTACCCGTATATTCCTTCACCACTGTGTATAGTATTTATGAAGTTAAATCAGCAGAATAACAATAAGACAAAGAGCAAAGAGCCGCTCATAGCAACAGGTTAAACTTCAGAATACAAGAGAGAGTATGAGTAGACTAGACCAGCTTAAGTAAGTGACTGTCTGACTCACAGCCAGGCAGTTAAGCACGACAACGACTTGGCCAGACAATTAATTCAGCGGTGAGGTGCCAGAATTACTATATTCTGAACTACTGTTAACTGATCATGAGGGCATGCTAGTGGGTGTGTGATGGACGTCGAATAAATTGTAACTCGATGCACATCACAGCATCCAGCAGGATGCTCAAGCCTATAGGTAATAATTTGATGTTTGTGCACCAAGTTATTACCTTTTCTGTTAAGTTTTATCCTTCTTTTGTATATCTACTAAAGAATTCGTAGACCACCAAATTATAGATCGATTGATTATTTTTTTTCGGTGACCTACATGTCAGATCGGACTGCCCAGAGTAGAATAGTTTTTATGACTTTTGACGTGCTGCTGGAGTCTAAGCAAGGGAAAGTGATTAGAGTTAGAGTCCTGGAGGTGGGTCGTACCTGCACTCTTCATGAAGACTAGATGTGGATATTGTAGTTCAGAGGGTTATTTGAATTATTAATATGCGCATTTCTAGCAAGGCAATAAATGAATGAGTGATAATGAATGTGTTTATTCTTTTTTCTTTAAGGGATAACATTACCTTGGTAGGAGACGGCTGGCGTGTTAAAAAATAATTATTAACAGGAAAAATAGAAATAAACTATTATAAGAATTTAGTGGAGTGTAATTATTTAGTATTCTGCCTTACACCAGTTCGAATCCCCTTTTTTTACAAGAATTACATTTCAGATACTTTGTACTTAATAATAAAACTCCTCCTTGAATAGACATGAATTTATTGTAAATGTTTTCAAAAAAAAAAAACACATTACACAAATATTTCGCATTGGATTTATGCTTCTGGATCCAGACTTGAGATTACAATATTCGTTAGCGCGATGAAAACAAGTGGCCAGGATTTATTTACACCCATAAATTGTCCGCAAAAGAAAGGAACAGGATTGGGAGAAATGCAAAGTTGGTGCTATTGAAGGTGGTGAAGAGGCTGGTGAGAAATATATGCTGCGTGTTGGCAAGGCAAATGTATTCATGAGACCTTCCGAAGCTGCCTAAGAAATGTCGACGTAGACCTCACACCTTGGTTCAGGTGTTCCGAAACTTGTAGACAGACCTTTGTGACGTATATCTCAAAGTTTATATTCAATAACTGATTCGCTTATTGTGACTCTGGGACACAAACATTGATTCATATATACCCAGGTTTGCATTTAAACATTAGTGAAGTTTGTTAGACGTTGCTTAATTTATCCTAACGCAGGAATACAAACATTGATTCATATATATACACCGAAGCTTGTACTCAAACGTTAGTGACGTTTGTCAACGTTTATGATGAGGAATGGTTATGCTGTTTGGGGATCTCGTTCTCAGATCCCGCAACGACTGAAGTACATCTAGTAAGCTTTATATTCATGGAAAGCTTTAATCTCGTAGGAGTCACACAGCTCTAGGAGAATAGAATACAAGGTAATAACTCTGTTCAAAGGAAGGGAAGCTGGCTCAAATGCTTTTACTGGCATCATGGCACCACCCTCTGAAAGACCATATATCTTCAGAATTGAGCACACGGAAGTCATATGAGTGTAGTCAGTAAGCTTCTCTCAGAGACCCTGGCTGGGTCTTGAGCATTTAGTTCAAAGAAGACAGATGAGCTTAGCGGGCTTCTCCCATTTACTGATGAACTCCTAAGATAGTATGGAGACACTGGAATGACACAGTGCTTCAATATATATAATTTTTATGCATTATTCCATTGACTGGAGGTACCGTATGCTATAATAGCTAAATCTGTGCAATATACGATAGTCTACCTTAATCTAACTTGATCTAACCTAACCTAATCTAACCTAAGCTAACTTAATCTAACCTACCTTAACCAAACAAAGTGGAGCTGTCACAGTTACTCTTTGCCAATAACATAGTTGTTTTGGGGATTATGAGGAGAACCTGCAAGAATCGTTGGAGGAATTTGGAACGGTAGATAAAAGAAGGAAATTAAAATTGAGAATGCGAAAGATTAAGGTGATTAGAATAACAAAAATACGAGACAATGAATGGAAGATCAGACATCAGTCTGGAAGGTGGGAGTGCGGAGGAAATTAAATATGTTCAGATATTTGAGAATGAACCTTTCGGAGGACGGACCTATTAAAGAGGAGATTAACCATATAATAACAGAGATAAAAAACGTGGGTGGTACCTTGAGACATCTGTGGAGACAGAGAACTTTATCTATGGAAGCAAAAAGGATATATGAGGAATGAGACACTTGTGCAACATTTGGGAATATTTGAGGAAATATTTCGCCATCCAGTGACTTTTTCAGTTCAATACAGAGAAGAACGGTGGAAGATGAAGACGAGTTTGAGATAATCAGTCCCTCAGGAGGATCTGATTATCTCATTCTTCAACTTGTCGGTTTTTTAAACCATTTACAACACACAGGGTGTATCAGAGAACAGTAGTACCAACATTGTTGTATTAGTGTGAAGTATGGGTTTTAAACGTTGTAGACAGAAACTTCGAAAGGTAAAATTATAATTAGGTGCGGGGTTTACCAGAAATATTATTCAGATGGCTGAGAAGGGGTTGTTGAGGTAGTTTGGATACAGAGAGGATGAGAGAAATTGGATGACTAGGAGTGTGTATAAATCAGAATTGGGGAATAAGAGGGGTATAGGGGTTGTTCCATTAACGTTCAGAGGGATGGGATAAAGGAGGCGTTGGACATCCAAGAAACTTTTGTGAGCGTGTTAGATAGCAGCGAGTGGAAGCAAGTGGGGTTTGTGACATGACTTGGTATCGGAGTGTAATCATATTAACATTTATGAAGAATTCAGGAAAACCAATTAGCAGGATTTGAACGATGCAAGTAGAAGGTACAATGACTGCACTCCAAGAGATGAAGATGTTGCATTTCGGACGGCTGTCTGAACTGTGATGTAGACACACTGCTGGCAAAGCAGCAACTGGTTGAATGATTTTGAATATGTTTTCTATTTTCTTGGGTCACTCTGCTTCAGTGTGTTAAAACAGATTATGTACTGGTGATTAATAATCGGAAAATCTTTGATAAAGACTTTGACTCCCTCATGATAATTGGCAGAATTTTAGTGCTTATGTTTATATTAGAAATTAAAAGGTCTTGCCTGATGTACGTAGCACCAAGAACACTACCAGACAGAACATTAGATTATCAAATATTTCAGGGTTCAAGAAGCACTGAGATATCACGGTTGTGATGTGAGGAGTAACAGCACAACTTGGTATCGTCTGGTAGAATACGAACTCTGAGGAAAGTTTACAGTCTCTGCTGAAGACACTGCACCAAGCCATCCCAGGGATTTTCCTGGATAAGAGTCCCTGAGATCCAGAGAATCCTACTTGATGATTCTTTAAATCTCTCGCTGAGACTCTCTTATCTCGAATTTGTTGGTGATGCTGTGCAAGGCTGACCCAGGATCTTGGAGGAGCGGCCAAGTGCTGGGAATTGTCTCCCTCCAAAGTTCAACTCTGCAGGATAGGCGCCAGTGCTGCCATTACTGAAATATTTGTGACATAATTAGCCCTATACATTTCTTCTGGTTGTACTGCTGCCATTATCGAAATATATTACATAATATAACAAGTCCTTTATATTTCCTCAGGGTGTGCTGTTACACAATGTTCGAACACTATCATTTGTTGCACAATGTTCTCTCTCTCTCTCTCTCTCTCTCTCTCTCTCTCTCTCTCTCTCTCTCTCTCTCTCTCTCTCTCTCTCTCTCTCTCTCTCTCTCTCTCTCTCTCTCTCTCTCTCTCTCTCTCTCTCTCTCTCTCTCTCTCTCTCTCTCTCTCTCTCTCTCTCTCTCTCTCTCTCTCTCTCTCTCTCTCTCTCTCTCTCTCTCTCTCTCTCTCTCTCTCTCTCTCTCTCTTTCTGTCACTGTAGTGAGATACATAAGGTCTGTGTATATTAGTAATGCAAGTCTACCAGTGTGGTCCTGACCATAAGGTGTCTATTTCAGTTTTATATTTTTTCTTGTTATCATTCTCTTGTTATAAGTGCAGTTAATATCATTAAATCCACTATTTACTAAGACTCTATTATCCATCAAATAAAGTATTATTTAATTTCTCAATATTTATAGAATGAGAAATATACACTCGTGAATGTATTCAGTCTGTGTTCACTAACCTATAAATTCACTTAAGTGTGTGTAAATAAACTGAGTGTTACAAACCTGTACGTTCAGAAAGCCTGCAGTGTATATACACTGTGTATATACATTGTATATACAGAGTGTATATACATTGTATATACAGAGTGTATATACACAGTGTATATACGGTGTGTATATGTTGAGTCAAGTCGTAGAGTAGGTATGAGGTGAGGAGGCGACGGACAGAGCTAATGCTGCTTCAGGGACTTACAAGGAAATACTGCTAATCAACTTAAAGGCTGAATGTGATTCGGTTTGGCACAGTTATGGTGAATGCGGGTTTGAACGACCTCTCACAGCTGTTAATGCAAAAAAAAAAAAGATGTTTATATACGGAAATGAAGTTGTTTGGAATAGCCTTGCTGGTCCTCTGACTGTCAGTGATGTTTTCCCTAAAAAAAAAAGTGCAGTGACGTCATGGACAACTCATAGGTTTTGGCCAGGTCATTGTCATATATGGTACAGGTACCAGATACGAAATCATGGTGATGAATATGACACGCGCGATGCCTCACTAAGTGTTCAGGATCTCACTAGAATTTTTCGTTCGAACCTGTACAGCATATAGAGCAAACATGGAGTTTGGAAAATACCACATAACTGCACAGTTCTTCAAACGTTGCATAATTCATGGCTACGTTCGTGGCAAAGTTCATCAGTAAAGGCCTGAGTATGATTCAGCAGACTGACTCAGAAGGGACACTGAAGTCTGTACACCCGCCCACTCACACCGTTGGTCATGATTGTAAAGGGTAAAGTAACTTGGGCTAAGATTAGAGTTAAACTGAAGAACTAATTGACTTCCTCTTCTGAGCAAATTACCCTTCGATTAGGTCACCAGCTTGTGTACCTCAGTCAGGTAGATTCTTATCAGCTCGTGGCCTGTAGCGACTCCTAAGGTACTGCAGATACTGTTGAAATATAGAGCTATTGACTGATGATTTCTTGGCCGTCGTGAGGCCATACAGAAGAGTCAGACTGTCTCGACGACATCTCAGAGAGGCACATTTGTTGTCAGTCTCTCAGTACTGGTGCAGTATAAGGCTCAAAGACACACATTGCGCAATGTTGAAGCTATATTGTTAAGTCAGACATATTCATAGTATTGAATGTCTATTTAAAATGATAAAAAATTAACTCTCCAACGAGACCTAGCAAAGTCCCAGATACTCAACAGATAAATCACGTTGGGCGTCAAGGGTTTCCGTCTATTTATTTTTTCGTTAGGTCTACTGTCAAAGGGCAGACCTAAGAATCTAACAAAAGAATAGATGAAATTAAGACACATGTGCAACATCTGGGTATCTTTATGCTGTATAGTCCTTGTGGCTTAGCGCTTCTTTTTGATTATAATAATAATAATGGGTATCTTTATTGTAGACGTTTCGCCATCCAGTGGCTTTATCAATACAAATTCTAGGACATAACTTGAAGACAGTAGAACTATGTACAGAAGATGAGGTAATCAGTCCCTCAACCTAGGAGTAGGTGCGAAGAGCACCGTAGTCGTGGAGACTATGGTGCTACCTACTCCTAGGTTGAGGGACTGATTACCTCATCTTCTGTATATAGTCCTACTGTCTTCAAGTTATGTCCTAGAATTTGTATTGATAAAGCCACTGGATGGCGAAACGTCTACAATAAAGATACCCAGATGTTGCACATGTGTCTTAATTTCATCTTGTCGGTATTATATACCATTCTTACACAAAAGAATAGATACCGAGATGTCGGCAAAGGTCAGCGCTTTTTCCACCTAGGAGAAGTGAAGACAACCGCAACTCTGTTTACCCAAGACTAGATGACCGTAATGCGTTCCGATTTCTTCCAGCTGAAAAATCCATAGTGAACAAGAAGTATCATAACACACAATCATCTGTATTTAGTGAGCACAGAAAAAAATTTCTTCATGAAAGAATAGTGAGATCTTTGTCACTGTGTTAACCATAAAAGAATAGTGAGGTCTATGTCACTGTGTTAACCATAAAAGAATAGTGAGATCTATGTCACTGTGTTAACCATAAAAGAATAGTGAGGTCTATGTCACTGTGTTAACCATAAAAGAATAGTGAGGTCTATGTCACTGTGTTAACCATAAAAGAATAGTGAGATCTTTGTCACTGTGTTAACCATAAAAGAATAGTGAGATCTATGTCACTGTGTTAACCATAAAAGAATAGTGAGATCTATGTCACTGTGTTAACCATAAAAGAATAGTGAGATCTATGTCACTGTGTTAACCATAAAAGAATAGTGAGATCTATGTCACTGTGTTAACTATAAAAGAATAGTGTGATGTATGTCACTGTGTTAACCATAAAAGAATAGTGTGATCTATGTCACAGGGAAAATGTTTATTGCTGTTTTTTACCGTATTCTGTGTATCAGTTTTTGGACTGTAATTTATAGTCGGGTTCATCAAAATTATCCAACACGCTGGGTAACTGTTTCATTATTTACGCTTTAAATGTTTTGTACATTTGTCTTCACACAAACGGGAGAGAAATAAAGAAATATTCTGTTTAATTTTCAAATTGTGTGATCTTCGTTATACTATAAAGTTAAAATATATTTGTATATTTTATCCCCAAAGGAATATTTGATATTTGTGATGAAATTGTGAACTGTACGACAGATGTATGTGTGTGTGTGTGTGTGTGTGTGTGTGTGTGTGTGTGTGTGTGTGTGTGTGTGTGTGTGTACTTACCTAGTTGTACTCACCTAGTTGAGGTTGCAGTGGCCGAGTCCAAGCTCCTGGCCCCGCCTCTTCACTGGTCGCTACTAGGTCACTTTCCCTGAACCGTGAGCTGTGTGTGTACGTGTGTGTTTGTGTGTGTGTGTGTGTGTGTGTGTGTGTGTGTGTGTGTGTGTGTGTGTGTGTGTGTGTGTGTGTGTGTGTGTGTGTGTGTGTGTGTGTGTGCGTGCGTGTGTACTCACCTAGTTGTATTCACCTAGTTGAGGTTGCAGGGGCCGAGTCCAAGCTCCTGGCTCCGCCTCTTCACTGGTCGCTACTAGGTCACTTTCCCTGAACCGTGAGCTGTGTGTACTCACCTATTTGTGGTTGCAGGGGTCGAGTCCTAGCTCCTGGCCCCGCCTCTTCACCGGTTGCTACTAGACCCTCTCTCTCCCCGCTCCATGAGCTTTATCAAACCTCGTCTTAAAACTGTGTATGGTTCCTGCCTCCACTACGTCATTTTCTAGGCTATTCCACTGCCTTACAACTCTATGACTGAAGAAATACTTCCTACTATCTCTCTGACTCATTTGTGTCTTCAACTTCCAATTGTGGCCTCTTGTTTCTGTGTCCCCTCCCTGGAACATCCTGTCCTTGTCCACCTTGTCTATTCCACGCAGTATTTTATATGTCGTTATCATGTCTCCCCTGACCCTCCTGTCCTCCAGTGTCGTCAGGCCGATTTCCCTTAATCTTTCTTCATAGGACATTCCCCTTAGCTCTGGAACTAACCTTGTTGCAAACCTTTGTACTTTCTCTAGTTTCTTGACGTGCTTTATCAAGTGCGGGTTCCAAACAGGTGCTGCATACTCCAGTATGGGCCTGACATACACGGTGTACAGTGTCTTGAATGATTCCTTACTAAGGTGTCGGAATGCTGTTCTCAGGTTTGCCAGGCGCCCATATGCTGCAGCAGTTATCTGATTGATGTGTGCTTCCGGAGACATGCTCGGTGTTATACTCACCCCAAGATCTTTCTCCTTGAGTGAGGTTTGCAGTCTTTGGCCACCTAGCCTATACTCTGTCTGTGGTCTTCTGTGCCCTTCCCCTATCTTCATGACTTTGCATTTGGCAGGATTAAATTCGAGAAGCCATTTGCTGGACCAGGTGTCCAGTCTGTCCAGGTCTCTTTGAAGTCCTGCCTGGTCCTCATCAGATTTAATTCTCCTCATTAACTTCACATCATCTGCAAACAGGGACACTTCTGAGTCTAACCCTTCCGTCATGTCGTTCACATATACCAAAAATAGCACTGGTCCTAGGACCGACCCCTGTGGGACCCCGCTCGTCACAGGTGCCCACTGTGATACATCATTACGTACCATGACTCGTTGTTGCCTCCCTGTCAGGTATTCTCTGATCCATTGCAGTGCCCTTCCTGTTATATGCGCCTGATGCTCTAGCTTCTGCACTAATCTCTTGTGAGGAACTGTGTCAAAGGCCTTCTTGCAGTCCAAGAAGATGCAATCAACCCACCCCTCTCTCTCTTGTCTTACTTCTGTTCTGTGTGTGTGTGTGTGTGTGTGTGTGTGTGTGTGTGTGTGTGTATGTGTGTGTGTGCATCAGATGCCTCTGAAATTTCCGTTAGGTTCTTCGTCAACAGTAAATAGTCATTGCTATCACTGTTACAATAAACATCCGTTAAAACAGAAGACTCGTATTGTCTAGTGCTCAGTCGTCTACAAAAAACATACGAGGTAGAATTATTTAGTTGACTTTGCAAAATACATTTCTTTATAATCATGAAAGAGGCAGGAAATTACGATTCAATATTTTTACTATATTGAACAGTACAGAAACTTTTACGGCCACTACGAAATTACTGGAAGTATTTTTGACGGGTATGACAATGAGAAGCCTAGAAGACAGGTAGAAATATGATGAAAATACAAGAAAACAGGTAAGATGTTTGTATTAATAATAGCAGAAGTAATAGAACTAGTGATGATAGTAGTTTATAGCTGTAGTGCTAGTGATAGTAATGTTAGTAGTAATAATTGTATTAGTGGTAGTAATACCAGAGGTTGGATTAGCAGTAGTTGTAGCAGTAGTAATACTAGAGTGTTAGGTAAGACACATATGCAACAGTTTGGTAACTTTATTTCGAAACGTTTCGCCTACACAGTAGGCGAAACGTTGCATATGTGGCTTACCTAACAAGCTGTCGGTATTTTATACCATTTCAATGTTCAGCAATACTAGAGGTTGGAGTAGCAGCATAATTCTAGAGGTTGGAGTTGCAGTAGTTGTAGTTGTAGTAATAGCAGTACTAGTAGTCGTAATAGTACTAATATTAATAATAGAAGGCACTTCAGAACTTCACGGGCTTAGTGTCAATATGTACATAACAAAAATCCACCTATACATCACATAGGGCTCGGCATGTATCATGAAAATTAAATTACGTGTGATAGAAGTGTTCTCTCCTGCAACTGACACCGTGAGTGTGAGCACTGCCTCAACTTTGTCTCGTAACCCAAGTTGGGTGGCAGTTGACTGAGAAGCTGCTGAAGGAAAAAAAAAAAAACTTTGGCGATTGCATTCACTTTGTCCACTTTGGTGTCTACGAGAATGTTTGACTGTGAGCGAGGACATGGGGACGCTAGACCTGTTGCTCGCTGGTGCGCTGGACAGTTACCTAACTTGCTTGACTAGTGGGTCTCGAGTTAGTGTGGAGACTGCTTGGTAATTCTAGTTAAATCTTTAAGTTAGATGTCATTTTCTCGTCTTCTCTTTTTCTTCTCCGTCTTCGTTTTAGGTGTTGTTCTTCTTTTTCTTCTTCATGTTTGCTTAAGGCCCTTACCTGGAGGTTATTCCTGGGATCAACGCCCCCGCGGCCCGGTCCATGACCAGGCCTCCCGGTGGATCAGGGCCTGATCAACTAGGCTGTTACTGCTGGCCGCACGCAGTCCAACGTATGAGCCACAGCCCTGCTGATCCGGCACTGACTTTAGGTATCTGTCCAGTTCTCTCTTGAAGGCAGCCAGGGGTTTATTGGTAATTCCCCTAATGCTTCACGGGAGGCTGTTGAACAGTCTTGGGCCCTGGACACTTATGGTGTTTTCTCTTAGTGTATCAATCGTGCCCCTACTTTTAATTGGGGGCATTTTGCATCGCCTGCTCAGTCTTTTACTTTCGTAGGGAGTGATTTCTGTGTGCAGATTTGGGACCATTCCTTCCAGGATTTTCCAAGTGTAGATTATGATATATTTGTCTCTCCTGCGTTCCAACGAGTACAAGTCGAGTGCTTCCAAGCGTTCCCAGTAGTTAAGGTGCTGGACAACATAGTTGTAAACACCGCAGGACTATTATATAAAATTCCTCTTTAGCGTTTATATGGATTACGTTCTCCTATGTCTTGAACACCAGCGAGGTTCTCACAGCTGTCTACACTCTCCACAGCTACGAAGGAAGAAATAATAGCCAGGTAAAGGAATAAGACATACGTGTAACACCTGAGATTCTTTACTCCTGAGATCTAACGCCAACTGGTGGATTTTTCAGTTAACTACAGAGTTTATGGCAGTTATCCCTGTCGAGAATACTTAATACGTCAGTGTAGTTATCGTGGTCATAGAATCAGCATGCTAACTGGTGCCAGGTAAAGATAGTGCGACATTTTGCACCTTTATTTCGGTGTTATTTTCGGATAAATCAATGTCCATGACAATGGAAAATAGTGTTTTATATATACTGGAAATGCGAAATCATTTGGAAAACAGGAGTCACTTGAGGCTTAATACGAGGTGAGACCTAATTTCATGCAATGTAGACTGAGGGTTGGGGAAAAATATATGAATCGTAAGAAATATTGATCTGAAAGTAGTCACCACAAACAAGTACAATACCAGTTATGGTATTGTGCCTTTTTGTTATGTATACACTTCCGTCGTTCAGAAAAGCGAGATTTATATGAAAATCAACAATTCAGCAATTTATTTACCCGTTCCATTAATCGTCATGCTGCACCGCTGATGGTGAGGAATAATGCAATAACTTGCTCTTACTCTTTAGTAGAGTAATTGGCTGGAAAGAAAAACTGAACCAATCAACTCCAAGTGTCTCGGAGTTAGGACGGTGAACTGAACAAACAGTCAGGAATACATCATTTAATTGATTTCTGTGTTGAGAGTTGAATTCATTAGCACAGCTGTGTGTGACAGTGTTGTGTACATAGATGGAGCTTCCCAAACAGCTCTCGCTTTGGAAAGGAAATTTTAGACGACGTTTCTGCCCGTCTGCACCATTTTAACACAGGAGAGGTCGAAACGTTATTTAAAGTAACATCTGCAAGGCGGAGGTAATTTGTGAATTGTTCCAGCCACGGTATTGTGGTTTTATTCTCCTGTGAGAGTGGTTCTGCACTAGCATAGATTTCAATAGATTTGGTTACATTATTTTGGGTCACGTTATAACGTTGCCTATAAATAAAATTTAACCAATTATCAACATACATTAAAGCTAAGAAATGCAATAAGGCATAAAGTTGACAGAAACTTTTGAAACGAAAGCAAGGCAAAAATATATGCTGAGATCGCTGGGCGAAGTTAATATCAAATAGCCACACTGTGATTCCAGTCACAGTCACACAGTTGACGTTCTCAGCCAAAATAATATACTAACGATGATTAGGGGGATATTCTGCTCTTCGACTGTGAATAGAAGACTGACAGGCTCTACAATTTTGTCACAAAAATATACTTTGCTTGTTCCTAAGATTTTGTTTATTAAAATTGGATACATCATCTGTATGCTGCTACGCTATTATGTATGTTAGTTGCATTGTGGGAACAAAAGCTGTGTTTCCCTGGCATATCCCATCACGCTGCATAGAAATCATAGAAAGTGTTGAAGTCTGTCAGCCTCAGCTGGGAGATTTCAATAGGGTAAGAAGTATATCATCAAGTAATCCACTAAGGGCTTGTCAACTATGATATCTTCCAAGGTTTTCCCTTCAGAATAGCTCTAGTTGTTGTCACTTCGGAATTGCTATCCCTTAGAAATGCCTCTCCATTGCCCAGGAAAAATGGGAATTTTTTGAAGATATCTCCATCATTCTTGAGTGGGAGCAAGAGAAAATATACATATGAGACGTTTTATTTATTAATAAAAAATTGCATACATCAGCATTGTGCTACTACCTTGTTACCTTGTTCTCTATCATAGTTACAGAGTTGGAACAAAGCTAACCATGTTTGGTTGCTCACATTCTATCATGCAGGATGAGACTCGTACAAGGTACTGAAATGCGTCAGCCTGAGCTGTGAGATTTCAGTAGGGCAGTGAGCATATCATCAGGTACTCCAGCTACTGTTTATCAGTTACGACAGTTTGAAAGGTTTCGTTCCAGCAGCTGGAGTTACTTGTACTTGGGAATTGTCATCTCTAAATTTAGCCTATCTTATGCAGAGGAAAACTGAAGATATCTCCGCTACACCAGAGTGAGAGCAAGAGAAATTATGCACTTGAGGTAGAGAAGAAGTTTGTAGAGGAATATGGATATTATTATTTAGTATATCTAACTACATACATGTATATACATCGGCAGTTACAATAAAAATGAGGAATTATTATAAGATTAAGAACGATTTTTCTAGTTTTTTCATTTGTCTTTTACTAAAATATCAAAGGAAAAAATTGCTACTCTGTTCTATACGACGATTACGAAAGTATACAGATGAATATCCGCACACACACACACACACACACACACACACACACACACACACACACACACCTATACGTAGAAGGGTGAAGGAAGAAAAATTTCGATGTCATAATGCATCTAACTGCAGATAGAGAAAAAAAAAGAGGCACTAATAATAATAATAATAATAATAAATATAAAAATAAAATAATGATAATAATAATTGGGATTTATGCTCAGAGATAGTTTTGGCTTTCTTTACAGCCTTTCGGCTTCAAAAGGGGTCATTAACCTTCTCCCCTGCCTATCTATGCTATCGCTTACTAATCACAGATGCTGCTGAAGTGTCCATAACATCGCTATGCCTTGTATAAGGCTAAAGAACTTGTGAGAGTCATACCATGTATGCTAACATTGCTCTCCATACTCTCAAATCCACTTGATGGTCATATCATTCACAGAAAAGAGGCGGGTGTGTTCCTATCTCGAGGTGTAGAGAGGCTAACTGAAATAATCAGATTTTTCATTTCGACATAAATATCACTCGTCTTGTGAGACTGGGCATCAAGCAGATGTATCGACCCTGTGTTGAGGTAGGGATGGGATGGAACACTGAAAGATGGAGGTTGTCTCATGGGCTGTGAATGGGGAAGTTGTGTCTAGCACTGGAGGGCTGCCCTGGGCTGTATTAGCTCTGCTCAGGCGAGGTGCTGACAGATCTCGAATATCTCTGTATTTTTTCCTCTTTACTCTCTTCCCTCTTCTATTTCTCTCTTTCAGTTTCTCTTTTTCTTATTCTTATTCTCTCTGATATTTATATAACATAAATCATTGAGTTTTTTGAGTTTTATGAAAAAATTTAAACATTCGTTTCTAAATAAGTTAATGATAAAAATTCTAAAGTTGAATAAGGAACCTGAACTAAAATTAACTTTCTTTCTTATATATACTCTAAGACAAGACTGTTAAGAAACAGAGTTCTCATTCAACATATTTTAAAAGGTATTTGAGCTGGATGAGTGAGACGCATGTGGAACAGAGACTGACTACCTCAGAACTACTTCCTCTGGGTTGACGGACTTTTTACGTAGTCTTTGCATCTCTTCTGCTTCTGGTGTCTCCTCTGTATTCAACTGAAGAAGCCTAATGTGTAGGCGAAACGTAATATATATTTTTTTAAACTCGACAATAAAGATTACCAAAGAGATGTATATTTGTCTCATTCATTTGCTTATTGGTATTGTATACCATTGACGAAATTAAACTGTAGCTATAGGAGGCGGTTACCCGTTTTGGATTACAAGTGACATTGAGTAGATGACAGGAAGTGGGTGAGGTAGACAGAGCTAGACACACCACCACACTGTTTACTTGTTATTACCGTGAGACTCTGGTGCTCTGTAACAATCCATTATCCTATGCCTCATCCTTTTTATATGAACTGACATATGGAAATATAATATGAATAACTATCTGCCCTGTGCAAATCTACAAGGGTAGAGAGAGAGAGAGAGAGAGAGAGAGAGACAGTGAGAGAGAGCTCACACTCCCTCTCACCAACCGCACAAACCACCAGAATAATCAGCCAATACCTTGGTGCCGTCGTGACTGCTGATAAGACACATCTTCCAGCAATATATTACCTCCCGACGTCCACTTATCTTACTATCAGACATATATCGTCGGCTCAGCCATAAACATAATATTGGTCCTAATGGCGATTTCACGCTTCATTTATCACGCAGTTTGTTCCTGACTCATTCCAAGTGCTGATGATCTGTCCATAAAATTCAGATATTTTTCCTGCGCATTTTTGACTCGTAAATGTTAACCGATTCTACTTTTGTAGATTTTTTTTTTTTTTTGCTTATTTCTAGTCGTCTCGATTAATTTTCTGTTCTTGTTCCTCCACCCCTCCCCCCCAAAAAGTGTTCTCTAGTTAGGGTTGGTTAATAAGGTTAAAAACTTATGAACTATAAAAAAGCCCTTAAGGCTGCATGTCACCTGCTCACCACCAACCAAAAATCCTTTAAAGTAAACTCTCTCTGTATATATAAATTGAGAGACATACATCTCTCGGTGTATATATCCTGTATTCTAGGTTTGCTTCCGTATTTCAGACTCATCAAATAAGTTCTTTACTTTACTATTATTATTATTATTATTATTATTATTATTATTATTATTATTATTATTATTATTATTATTATTCATTACTATGATTATTATAATAATAATTATTATTATTATTATTATTATTATTATTATTATTATTATTATCATCATCATCATCATCATCATCATCATCATCATCATCATCATCATCATCATCATCATCATCATCATCATCATCATCATCATCATCATTAATTACTACAATTACTATTGTCCCTTTTTCAATAGTCTTGCTGTTCCGATTTCATTATCCCCGGAGAAAGGTTATCATTCATTCTAAATGTTTATCTCAGTGTTTCCCAAGAAATCACTTTTTCTCTGTGCCCATGTTAGCTGTCACCTACAGTCCTCATTACTGAAATCTTCGCGTCTGTTGAAGGGGAGACGCTCTAACAGATTTATATTTTTCTTTTCCTCCGCTCTGGGGAGGATATTCGTTAAAATGCGATTTTTTTTTTTTACCCCTGATCAAGAAGGATTTACGAATCACCAGCGTGTAAAGTATGTTAGTAAATTACTAATAGCTAATTACTTTTAAACCATGTGTCGGATTCTCCACTCGATCCAGAAAACTGGTGAAGGATATTCTAAAAGAACTTACACATATTTATACGGAAGTTGATTACACCGGATACAATAGTGACTCCTGCATGTGTGATGCTATTTACACTTCAGACAATAATCCAGCTATTGCAACCCCATCTTGGATTTGCCGATAAGTGCACCAAATGGCCGCTTTGGGTCCCAGAGTAGTCAGGGGCCCCCAAATCGTTATGAATTTGTTTCTTAGCTATTCGTGAGTCGCGCCCCTGTCAGTAATGTTTGATGACTTGCGGTATTGTGATTACAAATTTGTATTTGAATATGCAATATTTTCCGGCATATAAAGCGCGCTTTTTCTACACAAAAAAAAAATGGAAAATCTTCCTGCGCCTTATACTCAAGATTAGGGTCAAGGGTAGGCATTGTGTTAGGTTTTTTTTAGCGGTTGTTTACTAACTCTACGTTGCAACTGTCTGCAAATGCCGTCTTATACGTTTACTATGATCGTGCGCCTTATATGCCGGAAAATACAGTAATTAGTCAGCTATGAAAAGGCTATTTCTCAATTTTGTTTCATATTTTGTTAAATATTTATTTGTGAAAACTCATTTTATGCGACAATGTGTTTTCAGCGAACCAGCAACAGTCATTCAGTCAGTCGCAGAGCTAGTTCTTGCGCTGATATTAAATTTCTGCTAGTGCAAGTGCTGACAGCAGCGAGGTGCTTCCCTAAATGATGTTCTGCTTTAAATTATCCTCAGGAGGGTTCACTCCTAGCTAGGTAAACTCTGTCGTAAATACTGTTAAAGCTCTTTATCAAGTCTGTCTCCGCTGTATATTCAACCATGTAATATGTCTCTGATGTATCTTTACGTAATATGCCTCTGCTATTTAGGTTTGGGAGCTTTTAAGATAGTTCGAAGTTCATTAACCAGAAGTTTGTTAAGTTGGAGAAGGAAGAAAGAGAGGTAAGGATGGAATGTGGAAAAAGGGTAGGTGGGGGGTGAGAAAAGTGGAGCGAAAACGATAAGTGGCCCATCCACTTTGGCATATTTAAATACAGGTGAGGTATACCATACCACCCGTCAGTGGCATACATGTATACGAATTGCATACATGCATGACGGTGAATTGGCAGATGGTACAGTTTTGCTAATGATTTTTTTTCACAGGAGGCATGTTGTTTGGGTTGGTTGCAAGGAGTCTGCTGGAGCTGGTGGTCTGCTGATCTGGTCCTGAGGCGGTGTCCTGCAATAGGAGGTTTTCAGATGTTTCTTGGTTATATGTAAGATATTCACAGTAAGGGTGATTTTATCTAACATAGATTTATCAGGGAGATAACTCAGAATCATTGGTCTTTGGAAGTCCTCCTTGTGAATGAAACGCCGGACTCTTTGTTGGAGGGATATCCTGTGGGTTATATAGGTTCTATAGTTCTGTAGTCACTGGTGCTGGGTGGAAAGGGACGGGTAGCAGACGAGGGCATAGTCACTGGTAGGCGGGATTCCCCAGTGGAAGTAGGTCCTTCCCAAAGAGATGAGTTAGTTGTAGTAGTAGTTGTCGTAGTTGTGAAGGTTATGTACATGTCCTTAGAATCACGATTCCACACACAAACACGACGCCACAGGGTTTTCCCCGTCCGGTACATAGAGTTCTTTCAAAGCACATAATTACCTGGAGTATACCTGGAGAGAGTTCAAGAGTTCAACGCCCCCGCGGCCCGGTCTGTGACCAGCCTGACATTCAAATTGTCGATCTCTGATTAGCAACTCAGAGAATAAAGTCACATTTCAACGCTAAGCTTCATTGGCGTGGGGAAAAAATATATTTTTATTTGTGACGCTATTCTCAATAGCGAGGTCTATCAGTGACAGACATGTGCACATACAATGACAGTGTCAGCCGCTGACAGCCAGCTTGTACACACAACATGTACACTTACACGTGTACACATACAACATGTCAATACAGTAAGTACACACAGTTGCTTGATTCTTGGAAAGACTTTTCAGAGAGAAGTAATTAGAGCAGATGAGAACATTTTTTAATGTATGTAAAAGAAGAACGTTGCTCCAGTGAAAGAACTAGCTAATAAATAATAATAATAATAATAATAATAATTATTATTATTATCATTATTTTTATTATTATTATTATTATTATTATTATTATTATTATTATTATTATTATTATTATTACAGTTCGTGAGTCAAACTTATGGAGTTTTATCTTCCTTACATAAAATCCGATCAGTAAAAATTTGAAGCTGATCAAAAGAAGCGTTCTCTAGCTATTGAATATCAATGAAATTTGAAGCCTATCGGATGAGTCATTCTCCAGCCTTGTTTTCAGTGATTCCAAGTTCTTATTTATATTTTTTTAGAATATGGACAACTTAGCCAAGAAGTCAAGTAATCTTAAAGATTACTATTATCTTGCCCCCAAGATGCATCTGTCAGTAAATATCAAAGTCCTTCAGAAGAGAGAAACTGAATTTTATTGAATGTGATTTTACACATAAAATCGTCACATCTGCACCTACAGACTTAAATTTCACTCTCCCTGTATATTCTGTTATTCTTCTATTGGATTCTATTGGATTCCCCCTGTGGGCGAAACGTCTAATTAAATATCCCAGATTTTCCATTTTTTTACTGTTTTTTTTATACTCCAGCTTTTCCATTTCATTTCGTTCATAACTCAAGAACGCTTTATTTATTCGTCTTGAAATTTTCAACGCCTGTGTTCGGTAGGCCGGACTAGATTCCCAGAGCATCTGGCTTTTTCATGCACTTTATGACCTAAGTTGGTGAACCGATTCCTGCATCCAGAATGTCTCTAATAATGTCCAAAACCATCAGTAGTGTAGCGTCAAATGAACAAAACCTTCAGTAGTGTAGCGTCAAATGAACAAAACCATCAGTGGTGTAGCGTCAAATGAACAAAACCTTCAGTAGTGTAGCGTCAAATGAACAAAATCATCAGTGGTGTAGCGTCAAATGAACAAAATCATCAGTGGTGTAGCGTCAAATGAACAAAACCATCAGTGGTGTAGCGTCAAATGAACAAAACCATCAGTGGTGTAGCGTCAAATGAACAAAATCTTCAGTAGTGTAGCGTCAAATGAACAAAATCTTCAGTAGTGTAGCGTCAAATGAACAAAACCTTCAGTAGTGTAGCGTCAAATGAACAAAACCTTCAGTGGTGTAGCGTCAAATGAACAAAACCTTCAGTGGTGTAGCGTCAAATGAACAAAACCTTCAGTGGTGTAGCGTCAAATGCACAAAACAAGTGCCTCTTAAATCGATGACGAAGGACAGTGAAATACAAGTGTGTAGCTGAAGATCTGTTCATTGTATGTGTACAGTAGTGGGAGAATTTTATTCCTTTTAATCCAAGTTCAATAAATCCACGTTTATTTCTTCAAAACGACTTTAGTATTTAATGGTTGATGCATCTTAAGGTCAGGTTACTACCCGGTAAGTTTTGTTTGCGTCCTGGTAAATTGGTTGACGCAGAAGAATAGTAAAATAAAAATTGGAATTATTAAATTATTATAATTATTATTATTATTATTATTATTATTATTATTATTATTATTATTATTATTATTACAAACCACGGTAAGGGCGGGGTTGAACTCGCGGCTACCGAGTCGTAAAACTCCAGACCTATGCGTTAGCCGCGAGTTCAAACCCACCCGAACCGTGGTTTGTTTACAATTGTGTCATTACGATTTTGTGATCATTATTATTATCATCACGGGGGAGCACTAAACCCATAGGAATTATACAGTGCCTGTGAGGGGAGGATGGAAGACATTCAGCCTCAATTCAAGGAACTGGAGCACAGATCCAGTTCCCTAGATCAAGAGCCCCTTGATCTAGGAATTTTTTTATTGGGTTCAAAATGTTATTGGCGATACATTCTATAAGAATTTTGATACAAAGAAAAATAAAGTTGAAATTTTACTTAGATTAGAAAATAACTTGGAATTGTTTGAATCAGATAAAGTCCTGGGTAATGTATTTTCTGATCGATTTCAAACTATGACCATTATTTTGCTTTATTATAAGAAGTTTGTCACTTTGAGTTCAGTAAATTTCAGTTTTCCAATTTTGTTAAATTGTTTTCCTTGTAATAACTACAGAATGCCTCTTCTGATAAGCTTCAAACCCTAAATACTGGTGAATCTTAATTATATCGGTGCTAATTAGCCATTTTTTCTCCATTTCACTATATTATTTTAAATTAAAATCGAATATTTTTCTTAAAGTATTTTGAACAGAGCGTAAATGAGAAAAGAAAAGTGGAAAAAATAATAATGAGTTTAGGGCTTTATAAAGTTTAACACAGAGAAACTTTATCATTATTCTCATCATTCTCAGCAGTATTTTTAAATACTTTCTCAGAATTTTTTATTGATTACTCGAGAACGTCTCATTTGAAGGTTTCAAAATTCCGGCTCTGGTGTACTGTACTATTCTTACGTGTGGCTGCCCAGTGCACAATGTTAAATAAGGCATTCCAATACTTTCTGTTAAGGTAATGACTGGTTTTAGACTCCTCTGATCGGATTCAAAATGTCAACAGTGGTGTGTCCTACTTAGAAGAGGGTTGGTATGTTTTGATGCTTCTGGGCCACTTTTAATGTCAGTATGGTATTACAATATTTTATATTGTTGATTTATATTGTGATGTGCTTTTTATCCAAGGAATTGGGCTCCAATTCCACATCTAATATATGAACTCTACGGGTTTAGCACATTCCTCAAATGAAAATATAAGAGTTATGAACAGTATCAGTCTTCAGTGGCTGATGCATTGCAGGAAATGGGTGGAACACTTCATGGGTTTAGGCTGTGTAGGCACAAATTTTGTTTGATTCTTTGTAATCATTAGAAAATACATCTTCTGGTCAGCTTTTGACTTTTAATACTGATGTGTTTTCCTCAGGGAAACACATCAGTATTGATGATAAGTTGTGCAAGCTATCATGTGTCAGTTTTATTAATCAAATTATTTCTGTGAATTACCTGGAAAATTTCACTTCTGAATGGAAATAACTGACAGAAAGTATAGACTAATTTTGGCCTATGACGGTCCCAATTTGCTTTTTTTTTTTATGGAAGAAATTAGAAAAAAATGTAATACTGTTTTCCACGAGATAATTTGTGAGTGTCGCATCATTTCAGCTTCAAGCTTTCACAGCTAATAGCTTGATAATGTAACTTATGAGAGGCTTCAAGCTTAATGTGCTTGTGTATTTTAGGATATTGGTCTCTTTTGTCTCTTTCAAAGGTTTGAATTCAATTCGTTCTGTGTATGTCCTAATTTACCAAATTTATTTAACAAATATGGCAATTAGTTTTTACCTGATGACTTGTGAATAACTTCTGACTCCCTTCCAATCTTCAATATTTATATTTAAGTGCATTATCAACTTAGGCCGCACTCTGCACTAGTCATGTCGCGTGTATTGAAGCAAAAGACACTGGGGTTATGGAATACGGGGATACCTTTCTCGAATCGCACAGCGACCAGAAATACCGAGCATCTGTAGCAATCAGATGCACTAATTACGTTATTGATAAAACTCTCTATAACGGTAGGTTACCTGAAGTCGCTTTCGCTGCCAGACCAGTGCTCCTGGTTGCTGGCCTGATCAACCAGGCTGTTGGTGCCTACCACCCGCAGTTCAACATATGCACCCTTGTCCGGCTGATCACTTACCTAGACTACAAAAGCATACAAAGTCCCACTCTAGTTTAAACTTTTGAAACATCTAAGAATGCACTCTCTCGAGTTATTGCTCTAGTTTTATATAATTTCCATGTCTTCTAGACCATTAGAAATATCTTAAGTTACTGTGGCAGTATTCGATAAAAATTCACTGACAAAAAACTCAGGAAACCCAAATAAAGACTGAAATTAAAAACAGTAAATTTTGTTATCGTGTTTCTTTCTACGTATCAACAAGCGTCCATTACACTTCTTTTGAAATAATGCAAAAATTTTACTGCATAGTAAGTTACTGCCTAACATTAACATTTTTTTTTTTCCTTGGGAGTTGGGATAGAATGTTTCTGCGGCGCATTTTTAATTGTGATATTTACTCATTGCTGACAAGACAGCTGTTGAATGAAAGATGGCTAACGTTTCTTTTTCTTTTGGGTTACTGTACCTTGGTGGGAGACGGCCGGTGAAATTAATCAAAATAAACATGGTTATGGAGATTAATGATGAATATTTGGAAATAAAGAATATTTGGTAATTTATCTTTACGAGTAAATATATCAGCAAGAAAGAACATTATTACTCGAAATAAAATTTACGTTCCATTGTAAAGTTTGTCGATTAATGGCGGCAATAAACTGCTATAAACTTGTCCTTATGGAAATTGTACATCAGCAGATATAAACCAGAGTGAACAATCGTTGATGTACAGCCATATAAACCAGAGCGAACACTCGTTGATGTACAACCATATAAACCAGAGTGAACACTCGTTTATGTATAGTAATATAAACCAGAGTGAACACTCGTTTATGTACTGCCATATAAACTAGAGTGAGCAATCGTTGATGTATAGCCATGTAAACCAGAGCGAACACTCGTTGATGTACAGCCATAAAAACCAGAGTGAACACTCGTTGATGTACAGCCATAAAAACCAGAGTGAACACTCGTTGATGTACAGCCATAAAAACCAGAGTGAACACTCGCTGATGTACAGTCATATATAGAGCTCAAGTCTGTTTATTAATGGTAACAGTACCGGCAGCTTTGTGAATAAGAAACATTTATAACACTTAAGTATTTTTATTACCGAGATAAAGATACCAAAGTGTTGTACCAGTATATTATTTACCATCAGTAGTGAAGTGCCAAGGATACACTCGTTCGTGACACTCAACGAAATATGTACTTAATACTTCAAGTGCCATATAATCCTTGAATTTATACATTTATATTCCATCTTCTCCTTCCATAACTGATCCTTCAACATTATTGCCTCCCCTTCCTTACTCCCGACTTAATCCCATTTATTTCTCCCCACTGAAACTCCCCTCCTCCCTTTATCTTTGTTTCGCTAAGAGCTAGAATATCCAAGTTGTTGTTTTTTTTTTTTCATTCAAAACATTGGCAGTCATCACTTTTTTATCATTCGCACTACATACACGCACATTCAAACATTCCAGATTTATAAAGTTTCTCTTATTATTACTTTAAGTAATTTATACAAAAGAATAGGTTGCTAGCCCATTCCTATCGGCATTTTAGTCGCCTCTTACGACACTCACAGCTTACGGAGGAAACATTCTTTTCCACTTCCCCATGGAAGCGATAGGACACGAAAAGAACAAGAACTGATTAGAAAAAAAAAATAGCAAGACGTACCCATTTTCTTGCGTGTTTATTATTATTATTATTATTGTTATTATTATTATTATTATTATTATTATTATTACTATTATTATCATCATCATCATCATCATTATTGTTTCAGTGTGAAGGGTAGTTAGAAATAATACTGTGAAATCTGGTGGAAAAACCACTATTGAATATCTCACTATTTTCAGGTTCTTGCAAATATATCAGAGTGCGATAAACAGGAGTGATAGAGCTTATAAATTGTTATCATTGCTTAAATGATATGCACTAGCGACAAACGATACCACGGGCTGCGATAGAACCCGCGATCAGAGGGTTCTATCCCCGCCCGTGGTATGGCTTGTTTGCAATCGTGTCATTACGATTTCGTGAGCCAATACCGACAAGTTGATGAATAAAGCACAGGTGCAACACCTGGGTTTCTTTATAATAAAGATAAACCAGGAGTTACACCTGTGTCTTGTGCATCAACTTGTGGAGACAGTACCAACACAAGTGAAGCTTATATTGTTTTTTTAAAGGAGGAAGAGAAGCGATACCTGAAGAATTTTAATGATACATACCTGTGGTCGGAATTTAAAATGTGTCATATGATGAGACATGTATCCTATGACCTGGTGCCGCGGTCACGTGGTCAACATGTTTTGGTTTTGCATGTACGAGCCAAACAGGTTTATCACATGCTTTTGAATGTAATAGTAATCCCGTCTGGGAGACAATTGGCTCAATCGCCGGCAGGAAAACTGATCCTCTATGACCACACACAATATTACAAGATAACGTGAAAAATAAGTTTTATGATTTTTTTTTGTTTATTACGAAATGATCTAATGCTTGGCGTTGCCTAGTACTGGTACATCTATAATTTTACCCCTGAAACTGAAGTTCATAATAACGTAAAATTTAGGTCTGAAATACAACGCCCATGAGCTGAAGGTTTGACAGTCTCGTTTGTTGACATCCGCAAAACACCTGAGGGAATGTAAGGGACCTCTTATACTTCGTTATATACTTTTTATACTTCATTAATGGCAAAGGTACAACCAGAATAATTATAAGTAACTTGTAATGTTACAATTGTTTCAGTAATGGCAGCACTGGCGCCTATCCTGCAGAGTTGAACTTTGGAGGGAGACAATTCCCAGCACTTGGCCGCTCCTCCAAGATCCTGGGTCAGCCTTGCACAGCATCACCAACAAATTCGAGATAAGAGTCTCAGCGAGAGATTTAAAGAATCATCAAGTAGGATTCTCTGGATCTCAGGGACTCTTATCCAGGAAAATCCCTGGGATGGCTTGGTGCAGTGTCTTCAGCAGAGACTGTAAACTTTCCTCAGAGTTCGTATTCTACCAGACGATACCAAGTTGTGCTGTTACTCCTCACATCACAACCGTGATATCTCAGTGCTTCTTGAACCCTGAAATATTTGATAATCTAATGTTCTGTCTGGTAGTGTTCTTGGTGCTACGTACATCAGGCAAGACCTTTTAATTTCTAATATAAGGAGAAACCCACACAATTTGTACTAGTTATCACGAGGGATAGAATATCAACAGTCAAAACTTTCGGGCATCGGTATTCAAAGTCTGCAAATTAAATATGACAAAAAAAAAAGCTGTTATCTCTGCACTCTTCCATGTTTAGGATTTTTTTTTGGGGGGGGGGAGGGGAAATTCAGCCACGAAATTCAAAGGTTTATATTTGTAATATTTTTTTTATAGAAAATTGTTGTTGCTATTTTTGATGTAATTAGTTTGTAGCTATGAACGCGCACGCACACGCTCATGCACTAGTAAACTCCAGGTTGGCAAATCTTTGGGAAGCTTTCAGGAACGTAAACAAGGAAGTATTCACCACCCTATACATGGCATTTGTCAGGACCAATCTGGGGTATGTATCTTCGGCATGGAACCCGCATCTGATAGAGAATGTAAAGAAACTGGAAAAAAATGCAAAGGTTTGTAATAATATATGGAAAGAAGCTAGAGGAGGTAACTCTAACGACATTAGAGGACAGAAGGATCAGAGGGTAATCTCAGGTACACGAGGTCACAAAAGCACAGACAAGTCATATAGATGTCAGGAAATGTTTCTATAGTTTTAGAAAGGTTAGGAAGAGGAACAACCTAGAGAGCGAAGTGAAAGAGGTAAAATCCAAACATAGATTTATGAATGTGTATGAGAGGGTTCATGCAGCCTCTCTAGCTGGTACCTAGAGAGGTGGGCCGAGGAGCTTAGACTCGACCCCTCGCAACAACAATTAGGTGAGTGCAATAAGATAAGCACACACACACACACATACACACACACACCACACACACACACACACATGTACACACACACACACACACACACACATACACACACACATACACACACGCATACACACACACACACACACATACACACACACACATACACACACACACACATACACACACACACACACACACACACACACACACACACACACACACACACACACACACACACATACACACACACACACTTCCTCTGTACCTCAGGTTCAGTTGTCTTGTGTATCTGGCGACCTTCGTGTATTACATCAACCTTAAATCCCTAAATCCAAGAGTCTCAACTCTTTTACAAATCTGTGTTGCGTGTTCTGTAAAATGTTTAATTTCTTTACGGTGAGATGTGTTTACTTTTTTTGGAGCCATGTAATGAAGGAATTGACGAATTTCTTCCCAGGATGAATTATTGATGAGTTTTTTTTTCACAGGGTGAATGAAGTGATGATTTTCTTCCTCGAATTAATTAAGGATATTTTCACCACGATGAATGAACTGATGACTTTCTTCTCAAGATGAATGAATTGACGATATTCTTGCCACGACGAAAAAATTGATAATTTTCTTACCAAGATAATAGAACTAATGACTTTCTTCCTAGATTGAAGGACTTGGTTCACTCTGTTCGGTTCACAAACAAATCTTAATGCACCAGGTAAGAGATCCTTTAAACTCACTGTACGAGCGTACAACAAATCCACGCATTGTTTTATATGCCTATTAGTTTAATAAGAAAACAAGTAAAACTGAGTAAAGCAGAAACTAATTTTAACATTATCTGAAGAATATTAAGTTCATAGCTATTACAGTACACGTATATCAGAGACCGAGTCATTATACTACAATCTACGTCTGAACTTTCTTTTGGTAAGGTCTGTCTACATTATATAAGTCTGACCTTTCTTCTGTTAAGGTCTGCTTGCAACGAGACTGGTAACTGAGATAAGACACAGGTTGCAAAGCTTGATTTAATTCAAAAAAATAATTTTGTGAGTTCTACACAGTGCGAAACGTTGTAACGGTACTAGTTTGTTCATCAGTGTATCGTTTCGTCACTATTGACGGTAGAACGGAAGTCAGATCCATTAATGCTCTTCGTTAAGTTAGCGAAATAATTGCATAAAAGGGAGTGTGTTAAAAGGCTTCGTCTTGCTCTAGCCATATTGCTCTTATAATGGTCGTTATCGGTAACCAATATACTTAATATATTGTTTTCTAATCTGCATAGGCGAGCGATACCACCGGAGGCAGTAACCACATTTTAGGTCTTAAGGAGAGTGTGTACGACATGGTGCAGACACCTCATCTGCCTGGTATCTTCCTTTCGTGAACAAGATCATACCACCCAGTGTAACACTGCTGCAGTGTCTACACTCATCACCTGTTGGCATATACATTAAAAACGTATGTCGTGCCGAATATGTAAAACTGGTCAATTAGCAAGAACTCATTTAAAATTAAGTCCTTTCTAAAATATTTTCTTATACGTTTAAAGATATATTTTTTGAATTAATGTTTATGTAAAAATTTATAATTTTGCACCAAAAGGAACTTAGAAAACTTACCTAACCTTATTATAACAAGCGCAATTTATTTTAGCCTAACCCAACTAAATATATTTTAGATTTGTTTATAATAATTTAATATTAAACAAACACAGTGAAATATATTTTTTTCGTTAGGTTCAGAATGATTTTGGAGAAATTATTGCATACACAAATTTTCACATGTCCTATATGGCAAGACGAGCGTTGCTATTTAAGCCAAGATCGCAAGTTCTGCCTATTCGGCAAGATATATATATATATATATATGTATATATATATATATATATATATATATATATATATATATATATATATATATATATATATATATATATATATATATTTATATATATATATATATATATATATATATATATGTATATATATATATATATATATATATATATATATATATATATATATATATATATATATATATATATATATATATATATATATATATATATATATATATGCATGCTTGTGGAACGGATATCTGTAATTGATTTACACAATGGTAGGAGTGCTAGTGTCTTTTCTTTCTGTCTCATTAATATTCAAGAAGACAGGTAAATCTTGCTACTTCTATTTACACTTAGGTCACACCACATATATATGTTCACACACAGTGACACACCCATCTGAATTTTCTTTATTATTCATGTTTTTTTTTCTATTTCCTCTCATGTCCATGGGGAAAGTGGAAAAGAATCTTTCCTCCGTAAGTCATGCGTGTCGCAGGAGGCGACTGAAATGCCGAGAGTAATGGGCTAGTAATTTTCTTTTTCTGTATAAACTAATAAAAAAATAAGTGAAGAGTTATAAAGCTGGGATGTTTGAATGTGCTTGGATGTAGTGCAGATAATAAGAGATAACTGCTAGTGTTATGAATGAAAAGAAGGTGGATGTCTTGGCTTTAACCAAAACAAAACTGAAGAGGGTAGGGGAATTTCAGTGTTGAGAAATGTATGGGATTAGATCAGGAGGATCTGAGAGAGTTAGAGCCAAGAAAGGGGAGGCAATAATGGTGAAGGATCAGTTGTGGAAGGAAAGAGGGAAAATAAATAAATAAATTCAAGGATTATATGGATTAAAAAACGATTGGATGAGAAATGCGGGTTATAATAAATGTTTATACGTCTGGAGAAGAAAAAGTTGTAAAGGACAAAGATAGAGAGATTTTGGAGGATGTTAAGCGAGTGCTTAGGGAGTTTTGAACCAAGTGAGAGAATAACTGTGGTAGGGGACCTGAATGTCAAAGTGGGGAAAATGGTTATAGAGGGCGTGGTAGGAAAGTTTGGGGTTCCACGGGTAGAAGATAATGGGGAGAGCCTTTAATTGAACTTTGTATAGAAAGAGGTTTGGCAATAACTAATACATACTTTTAGGAAAAAACAAGATAAATAAGTATTCGATATATGATATACGGTGTAATGGCAGTAGTTTGTTGGACTATGTATTGGTAGATAAAAGACTGATGGGTAGATATCAAGAAGTGCATGATTATAGAAGGGCAACAGATCATTTTAAGTTGCCGCTACAGTGAAAATAGAAGGCAGATTGGATACTAGAATAATCGTATCAGAAAGTAATGAGAGGTGAAGGTTTGTGCATTATATGAGGAGGCAGTTAGGGTAAGATATAGGCAAGTATTGATAGAAAGATGGGTTAGAGTACCGTCAACGAAGATGAAGGGTTATGGGGTAGATTTAAGAATGTAGTGTTTGAGTGTTCAGCGTAAGTGTGTGGTTATAAGAAAGTGGGTGTGGGAGGGAAGAAGAGCGAATGGTAGAATGATGATGTAAAGAGAGTAATAAGAGAAAAAAAGTTATGAGAGGTTTTTATAAAGTAGAAGTCATATAAAGCGTGAAGACTATATGGAGAGAAAAAGTATAGATAAGAGAGTCGAGAAGGAATGTAAAAGGAAAGAAAATGAGAGAGTGGGTGAAATGCTGTCAAAAAATATTACTGTAGGAGGTGTGTGAGGTTGTGAGGAGAATGAAAGGGGATAAAGCAGTCAGGATTGATGGGATGAAGAGAGAAATATTAATAATAGATGGGGATATAATTTTGGAATGGTTGGTGCTTTTATTTAATAAATGCATGATTAGGGGAAGGTACCAAGGGATTGACAGAGAGTATGCATAGTTCCTCTTTATAAAGACATAGGAGACAAAAGACAGTGAAAGAACTATAGGGGAATAAGCCTTTTGAGAATACCCGGTAAAGTGTATGATAGAAGCATTATTGAAAGAATTAAGAGTTAGACGGAGAGCAGGATCGCAGATGAGCAACGAGGCTTTAGGAAGAGTATGGAATGTATCAAGTGTTTAAAGTAAGGCATATAAATGAACAATATTTAGCTAAGGGTAAAAAGGTTTTCGTTGCGTTGCAAGTGTATGAAATAGGTGGTAAGTTACTGAATGCGGTTTAAAAGGTTTTATGAGGATAGTGAGTAGTGAATTCTCAGGTGTTGGGAAGAGATGTGGGAGGAAAAGATCAAGAATCTCACTCAAAGTGGGAGTTATCACAGATGCTTTTTGCTGATGATGGTGTATTTTTTTGTAGATTCTGAAGACAAGGGAAAAAGGTGAGTGGTGCTAAAAGGGGAAGAAAAGAATGGGAACAGAGAGGGGAATGTATGAGTTGTTTGTGTTACCAACGCTCTTATATGGGTGTGAAGTCACGGGAGCTGGAAATCTTCAACTCAAGTACTTCCACACTTCTCAGTGCGTCATCAGGAGCTGTGTACTGTTGCAAAAAGTAGCAACAGGGGAAATGAGGGGAAGTTTCCTCAGAGTGTGGTAGCGTGAGTGACACCAGCTACTGGTTCTCTCAGAATATATTCTGAGAATATATACACAACGATATTTACGCATAAATGTACATGGCTGGCAAGAGCAAAATTTAAATTCCGGTCGTTGTTTCGTACTAAGTAGAGCCTTTTTAAGCTTTTAGAATACGCTCTAAATAAAGTCTTATAAAGCTTTCACTTTGAGGTCTAAATAAAGCTTTATTTGGCTGTTAGTGATATATCTAAGTAAAGCATTTTTTAAGGTTTTAGTAAGAGATCTAAGAAGAAATTTAATACACTTTTTTAAAGGATCCATACAAAGTTTTATTAAACTCTTATTTGGAACTCAAAGTATTCTTTTATAAAGCATTTATCACGAATTTAACGTAAAGCTTTCATAAGTTATTATAAGAGGTCTAATTAGAGCTTTATTTAGATTATTTAAATAAGGTTTACGCTCAGCTCATTAAATAATGTAAACAAAGAGTTCTAAGCGTAGCTTTAATAAGCTTCCAGTAAGAACTTTTTACAGAGCAAGATGATAACCACAAGTTAAGGAACCTGGTGCAGTGTAACTCTACAGTATTTACTAGTCTCCCTGGCTGATAGCTTTCCAATTGCTGTGTGTCCGCCACCGCAGATATACTGGCAATGCTTTCGACTTCTTAAAGTGCCGTGGCTGTTACTTCAGCCCAAATGGATTGGAGAATTTTCCCTTTACCAAACTCCTTCGACAGTTCCCTGA
>NC_091302.1:12935452-13050095 GCF_038502225.1 Cherax quadricarinatus | reverse complement strand
CCTCGAGAAGGTCCCCAGGCCCTAAAAAGAGGTCCCTAGGCCCCCAAGAAGGTCCCCAGCTATCCAAAAAGGTCCACAGGCTTTTGAAAGGGTTCCCAGGCTGTAGAAAAATTCCCAAGGCCCCCGAAAAAGTCTTCTGGCCCAAGAAAAGGTTCTCAGCCCCGTAAAAGTCACCAGACCCCAGAAAAGGTCCTCATGCCCTAGAAAATGTCCCCAGGTGCCAGAAAATGTCCCCAGGCCCCAGAAAAGCTTCCCAGGCCCCCAAAAAGGTTCCCAGGCCCCAGAAAAGGTTCCCTGGCCTCTGAGAAGGTCCCCAGGCCCCAAAAAAGGTCCCCAAGCACCCAAAAAGGTCCCCAGGTTCTCGAAAAGATCCCCAGGCCCCCAAAAAGGTCCCCAAGCCTCCAAAAAGGTCCACAGGCAATGGAAAAGGTACACAGGCCGCCAAAAAGGTCACCAGGCTCCTGAAAAGGTCCCCAATCCCCCAAGAAGGTCCCTAGGCCTGAGAAAAGGTCTCCAGACCCCTAGAAAAGGTCCCCAGGCCCCTGAAAAGGTCCCAGGCCCCGGAAAAGGTCCCTAAGCCCTAGAAAGGGTTCCCAGGTCCCAGAAAAGCTTTCCCAGGTAGAAAAGTCCCCAGGCCCTGAAAAGGTCCCCAGGCCCCATGAAAGGTCTCCCAGGCCCCTGAAAAGATACCCAAGCCCTTCCCTGAAAAGGTCCCCAGGCTTTCTAGAAAAGGTCCCCAGGCCCCAGAAAGGTCCCCAGGCACCAGAAAAGTTTCCCAGGCACTTGAAAAGGTTCCCAGGCCAGCAAGAAGGTCCTCAGGACCCAGAAAAGGAACCCTCCCCAGGCCAAGAAAAGGTACCCATTCTCCCGAAAAGCTCCCAGGCCCCAGAAAATGTCCTAAGCCCCCAGAAAGGTCTCTTGGTCCCAGAAAAGGTCCCCTAGTCCCTCAGAAAATCATCATGCCCCCTGAGAAGATCCCCAGGCCTCCGAAAAGGTCCCCAGGCCCCATGAAAGATACCCAAGCCCTCAAAAAGGTCCCTCAGGTCCCTGCCCCAGAAAAGGTCCCCAAGCCCTCAAAAAGGTCCCCAGGCTCCCATGAAAAGGCTTCCAGGCCCTCAAGAAAAGGTTCCCTGGTTTTAGGAAAGGTACCCAGGCCACAGAAAAGGTTCTCAAGCCCCCAAAAGGTCCCACCTGACGAGAAGGTCCACAGGCCCCCTCAAAAGATCCCAAGGTCCCCAAAAAGGTTCCCTAGGCCACAGAAAAGGTACCCAGGCCCCTGGCCCCCAAAAGGTTCCTGTTCCCCTAAAGGTCCCTAAGGTCCCCAAAAGGTCCCTAGGCCCCAGAAAAGATCACAAGGTCCCCAAAAAGCCTGCCGAGGCCGTCGAAAAGGTCCTCAAGCACCCAAAAAGATCCTCAGGACCCCAAAAAGATCGCCATGCCCCATAGAAGTTCTACAGGCCCCAGAAACGGTCCCCAGGTCTCTGAAAAGGTCCCTAGGCAAACAAAAATGTACCTAGGCCCCCAAAAGGTCACCAGGCTCCTGAATAGGTCCCCAATCCCCCAAGAAGGTCTCCAGGCCCGGGAAAAGGACCCCAGGCTCCAGAAAAGGTCCCCATGGCCTGAAAAGGTCTCCAGGCCCCTGAAAAGGTCCCAGGCCCCAGAAAAGGTCCCCAAGCCCCAGGAAAGGTTCCCAGGCCCCAGAAAAGGTTCCCAGGCCCCAGAAAAAGTCCCCAGGCCCCCAAAAAGGTCCCCAGGCACCATGAAAGGTCTCCAGGCCCCCAGAAAGATACCCAAGGCCCCAAAAAGGTCCCCAGGCCCCAGAAAAGGTCCCAGGCTTTGGAAAGGTCCCCTGGCACCAGAAAAGGTCCCCAGGCCCTTGAAAAGGTTCCCAGGCCAGCAAGAAGGTCCTCAGGCCCCAGGAAAGGTCCCCAGGCCAAGAAAAGGTACCCATTCTCCTGAAAAGCTCCCCAGGACCCAGAAAATGTCCTAAGCCCCCAGAGAGGTCTCCTGGTCCCAGAAAGGTCTCCTGGTAGCTGAGGAAAGGTCCCGGGAGGCACTAAAAAAAGGTTGCCTAGGCACCCTTAAAAAAAGGTCTGCAGGTTCCCAAAAAGATCCTGAGGCCCCGAAAAGTTCCCCAGGAGCTCAAGGAAAGGTCTGCAGCCTAAGAAAGCTTGCCCCTGAGGCCAAAGAAAAAGTCCCCTGAGGTCCCAGAAAAGATCAACAGGCCCCCAAGAAGGTCTCAGGCCCCTGAGGAAGAAAGGCCCCTAGGCCCCCAGGAAATGTCCCCATGCCCTTTAGAAAAGACCTTCCTGGCCCCTGAAAGGTCCCCAGGCCCCTAGAAAAAGGATCCTCAGGCTCCCAAAAAAGTTTCAGACCCACTTGAAAAGGTCCCAAGGCCTCCAGAAAAGTCCCCAGGCCCTCAAAAAGGTCTCCAGGCTTTTGAAAAGGTCCCCAGGCCTCGAAAAAGGTCCACAGGCACAAAAAAGTTCACCAGGCCCATATAAAGTTTCACAGGCCCCAGAAAAGATCCCCAGGCCCTAAAAAAGATCCCCAGGCCCCCAAGAAAGTCCCCAGGTGTCTGAAAAGGTCCACAGGGTCTTGAAAGGGTTCTCAGGCTTTTGAAAAATTCACAAGGCCCCCGAAAAAGTCCCCAGGCCCCAGAAAAGGTTCTCAGGCCCCGTAAAAGTCACCAGGCCCCAGGAAAGGTCCTCATGCCCTGGAAAAGGTCCCCAGGTGCCAGAAAATGTCCACAGGCTCCAGAAAATATCCCCAGGCCCCCAAAAAGGTTCCCAGGCCCCCAAAATGGTTCCCTGGCCCCCGAGAAGGTCCCCATTCACCAAAAAAGGTCCCCAGGCACCCAAAAAGGTCCCCAGGTTTCCAAAAAGATCCCTGGCCCCCGAAAAGGTCCACAGGCCCAGGAAAAGGTCTGCAGCCCCCCGAAAGCATCCCCAGGCCCAAGAAAAAGTCCCCAGGCCTCAGAAAAGGTCCCCAGGCCCCCAAAAAGGTCCCCAGGTTCCCAAGAAGGTCCTCAGTCCCCAGGAAATGTCCCCATGCCCCAGAAAAGACCTTCAGGCCCCCAAAAATGTCCCCAGGCCCAAGAAAAGGTCCCAAGGCAGCTGAAAAGGTTACCAGGCCCCCGAAAAGGTCCCCAGGCCCTCAAAAATATTACCAGGCCCCCTAAAAGGTCCCCATTCCTCCGAGAAGGGCCACAGGCCCTGAAAAAAGGTCTCTAGCCCCCAAGAAGGTGCCCAGCTATCCTAAAAGGTCCACAGGCTTTTGAAAGGGTTCCCAGGCTCTAGAAAAATTCCCAAGGCCCCCAAAAAAGTCCTCAGGACCAAGAAAAGGTTCTCAGCCCTGTAAAAGTCACCAGACCCCAGAAAAGGTCCTCATGCCCCGGAAAAGGTCCCTAGGTGCCAGAAAATGTCCCCAGGCCCCAGAAAAGGTTCCCAGGCCCCCAAAAAGGTTCCCAGGCCCCAGAAAGGTTCCCTGGCCTCTGAGAAGGTCCCCAGGCCCCAAAAAAAGGTCCCCAAGCACCCAAAAAGGTCCCCAGGTTCCCGAAAAGATCCCCAGGCCCCCGAAAAGGTCCCCAAGCCCAAGAAAAGGTCTGCAGCCCCCGAAAGCGTCCCCAGGCCCAAGAAAAAGTCCCCAGGCAACAAAAAAGGTCCTCAGGCCTCAGAAAAGGTCCCCAGGCCTCAAAAAGATCTCCAGGCCCATGAAAAAGCCCCCAGGTCCCAGAAAAAGTCCAAATGCCCCCGAAAAGGTCCCTAAGCACCAGAAAAGGTCCCCAGATCCAAGAATAGGTCTCCAAGCTCCAGAAAAGTTCCCCAGGCCATAGAATAGGTTACCAGGTCCCAAAAAATCCCCAGTCCCTGAAAAGGTCTCCATGCCCCAGAAAAGGTCCCCAGGCCACAGAAAAGGTCCCAAGGCTCCAAGAAGGTCCCCAGGAACCTGAAAATGTCTCCAGGCCTCAGAAAAGGTCCCCAGGCCTCAAAAAGATCTCCAGGCCCATGAAAAAGCCCCCAGGTCCCAGAAAAAGTCCCCATGCCCCAGAAAGGGTCCCCATGCCCCAGAAAGGGTCCCCAGGCATCAGAATAGGTGACCATACACCAAAAAATCTCCCCAGGCCCAAGGAAAGGTTCAAAGGCCCAAGAAAAGGTCCCCTGGCCCCCAAAATGGTCCCCAGGCCATCAAAAAGGTCCCAATGCCTCAGGAAATATCCCCATGGTCCAAAAAGGTCCCTAGGCCCCTGAAAAGGTCCCCAGGCTCCTGAATAGGTCTCTAGGCCCCAAGAAGGTCCCCAGGCCCCAAAAAGATCCTCAGGCCCCAAAAAGTCCCTGGGCCAGAAAAGATCCCCTGAGGCCCCAGAAAAGGTCCCCAAACCCCAGAAAAATGTCCCCAGGCCCCTGAAAAGGTCCCAAGGCCCCAAAAAGGACCCCAGAAACTAGAAAAGGTCCCCAGGCCCCAGAAAAGTTCCCCATGTCTCAGAATAGGTCCCAGGCACCAAAAAGGTCCCCAGTCCCCCAAAAAGGTCCCCAGGCCAAAGAATAGGTCACAAAGCTCAGAGAAAGTCCTCAATTCATCAAAAAGGTCTCCAGGCCCCAGAAAAGTTCTCCAGGAACCAAAAAGGAAACCAGGCACCAAAAAAAGTTCCCAGGCCCCAGAAAAGGTTCCCAGGCCCCAGAAAAGGTCCCAAGACATCAGAATAGGTCCCAAGGCCCCAGAAAAGGTCCAAAGAGATCAGAATAGGTCCCCAGGCCCCCGAAAAAGTCCACTGGCCCAAGAAAAGGTCTGCAGGATCCCAAGAAGGTCCCCAGGCTCCAGAAAAGGACCCCAGGCCCCAAAAAGGTCCCCATGCCCCACAATAGGTAGCAAGGCCCCGAAAAGGTCCCCGTACCCCGAAAATGTCAACAGGCCTCAGAAAAGGTCCTCAGTTGCAAGAAAAGGTCTCCTGGATCCAGAAAAGGTCCCAAGGCCCCAGAAAAGGTCTGCTGTCCCAGAAAACATCCCCAATCCCCAAAAAGGACCCTAGGTCTCAGAAAATGTCCCAAGGCCACAGAAAAGGTCACCAGGCCCCAGAAAACATTCCCAGGCACCAGAATAATTCCCCAGGCCCCAGAAAAGGTTTCCCCATTGTACAAAAAGGTCCACAGGCCCCTGAAATAGTCCCCAGGCAGCAGGAAAGGTCCCCATTCTCCAAAAAGGTCCCTAGGCCCCTCAATAGGTCTCCAGGTTCCAGAATAGGTTCCCAGGTCCCAAAAAGGTCCCTAGGCCCTAGAAAAGGTCCCCAGGCCCCAGAATAGTTCCCCAGGCTCCAGAAAAGTTGCCTAGGCCCCGGAATAGGTTCCCAGCCCCCGAAAAGCTCATCAGTTCCCCCAAAAAGGTCCCCAGACCCCAGAAAAGGTCCCTAGGCCACAAAAAAGGTCCCCAGGCTCCGAGAACAATAGGTGCCCAGGCCTTAGAAAAGGTCCACAGACCCCAGAAAAGGTCATCATTCCCCAGAAAAGGTCCCCGGGCCTACGAAAAGGTCACCAGACCTTAAAAAGGTCCCCAGGACCCTGAATAGGTCCCCAAGCTCACGAGAAGGTCCCCAGGCCGAAGAAAAGGTCCCCAGGCCCCCGAAAAGGAAACCAGGCAGCAGGAAAGGTCCCTAGGCTCCAAAAGGGTCATTAGGCCAGGAAAAGGTACCCAGGCTCCAGAATAATTCCCAGGACCCAAAAAGGTCCCCAGGCCCCAGAAAAGGTCCCCAGGCCCTAGAAAAGGTTCCAAGACCCCAAAAAGGTCCCTAAGCGCCAGAAAAGGTTCCCATATCCAAGAATAGGTCTCCAAGCTCCAGAAACGTTCCCCAGGCCGTAGAATAGGTTACCAGGTCCCAAAAAATCCCCAGTCCCCAAAAAGGTCCCCATGCCCCAGAAAAGGTCCCCAGGCCACAGAAAAGGTCCTAAGGCTCCAAGAAGGTCCCCTGGAACCTGAAAATGTCTCCAGGCCTCAGAAAAGGTCCCCAGGCCTCAAAAAGATCTCCAGGCCCATGAAAAAGCCCCCAGGTCCCAGGAAAAGTTCCAATGCCCCAGAAAGGGTCCTAATACCCCTGAGAAAGGGTCCCCAGGCATCAGAATACGTGACCACACACCAAAAAAGATCCCCAGGCCCAAGGAAAGGTTCAAAGGCCCAAGAAAAGGTCTCCTGGCCCCCAAAATGGTCCCCAGGCCATCAAAAAGGTCCCAATGCCTCAGGAAATATCCCCATGGTCCAAAAAGGTCCCTAGGCCCCTGAAAAGGTCCCCAGGCTCCTGAATAGGTCTCTAGGCCCCAAAAAGGTCCCCAGGCCCCCAAAAAGATCCTCAGGCCCCAAAAAAGTCCCTGGGCCTTGAAAAGATCCCCAGGCCCCAGAAAAGGTCCCCAAACCCCAGAAAATGTCCCCAGGCCCCTGAAAAGGTCCCAAGGCCCCAAAAAGGACCCCAGAAACTAGAAAAGGTCCCCAGGCCCCAGAAAAGTTCCCCATGTCTCAGAATAGGTCCCAGGCACCAAAAAGGTCCCCAGTAACCCAAAAAGGTCCCCAAGCCCCAGAAAAGGTCCCCAGGCCAAAGAATAGGTCACCAAGCTCAGAGAAAGTCCTCAATTCATCAAAAAGGTCTCCAGGCCCCAGAAAAGTTCTCCAGGAACCAAAAAGGAAACCAGGCACCAAAAAAAGTTCCCAGGCCCCAGAAAAGGTTCCCAGGCCCCAGAAAAGGTCCCAAGACATCAGAATAGGTCCCAAGGCCCCAGAAAAGGTCCAAAGAGATCAGAATAGGTCCCCAGGCCCCCGAAAAAGTCCACTGGCCCAAGAAAAGGTCTGCAGGATCCCAAGAAGGTCCCCAGGCCCCAGAAAAGGACCCCAGGCCCCAAAACGGTCCCCATGCCCCACAATAGGTAGCAAGGCCCCGAAAAGGTCCCCGTACCCCGAAAATGTCAACAGGCCTCAGAAAAGGTCCTCAGTTGCAAGAAAAGGTCTCCTGGATCCAGAAAGGTCCCAAGGCCCCTAGAAAAGGTCCACTGTCCCAGAAAACATCCCAACTCCCCAAAAAGGACCCTAGGTCTCAGAAAATGTCCCAAGGCCACAGAAAAGGTCACCAGGCCCCAGAAAACATTCCCAGGCACCAGAATAATTCCCCAGGCCCCAGAAAAGGTTTCCCCATTGTACAAAAAGGTCCACAGGCCCCTGAAATAGTCCCCAGGCAGCAGGAAAGGTCCCCATTCTCCAAAAAGGTCCCTAGGCCCCTCAATAGGTCTCCAGGTTCCAGAATAGGTTCCCAGGTCCCAAAAAGGTCCCTAGGCCCTAGAAAAGGTCCCCAGGCCCCAGAATAGTTCCCCAGGCTCCAGAAAAGTTGCCTAGGCCCCGGAATAGGTTCCCAGCCCCCGAAAAGCTCATCAGTTCCCCCAAAAAGGTCCCCAGACCCCAGAATAGGTCCCTAGGCCACAAAAAAGGTCCCCAGGCTCTGAGAACAATAGGTGCCCTGGCCTTAGAAAAGGTCCACAGACCCCAGAAAAGGTCCTCATTCCCCAGAAAAGGTCCCCGGGCCTACAAAAAGGTCACCAGACCCCAAAAAGGTCCCCAGGACCCTGAATAGGTCCCCAAGCTCACGAGAAGGTCCCCAGGCCGAAGAAAAGGTCCCCAGGCCCCCGAAAAGGAAACCAGGCAGCAGGAAAGGTCCCTAGGCTCCAAAAGGGTCATTAGGCCAGGAAAAGGTACCCAGGCTCCAGAATAATTCCCAGGACCCAAAAAGGTCCCCAGGCCCTAGAAAAGGTTCCAAGACCCCAAAAAGGTCCCTAAGCGCCAGAAAAGGTTCCCATATCCAAGAATAGGTCTCCAAGCTCCAGAAACGTTCCCCAGGCCGTAGAATAGGTTACCAGGTCCCAAAAAATCCCCAGTCCCCAAAAAGGTCCCCATGCCCCAGAAAAGGTCCCCAGGCCACAGAAAAGGTCCCAAGGCTCCAAGAAGGTCCCCTGGAACCTGAAAATGTCTCCAGGCCTCAGAAAAGGTCCCCAGGCCTCAAAAAGATCTCCAGGCCCATGAAAAAGCCCCCAGGTCCCAGGAAAAGTTCCCATGCCCCAGAAAGGGTCCCAATACCCCAGAAAGGGTCCCCAGGCATCAGAATACGTGACCACACACCAAAAAAGGTCCCCAGGCCCAAGGAAAGGTTCAAAGGCCCAAGAAAAGGTCTCCTGGCCCCCAAAATGGTCCCCAGGCCATCAAAAAGGTCCCAATGCTTCAGGAAATATCCCCATGGTCCAAAAAGGTCCCTAGGCCCCTGAAAAGGTCCTTAGGCTCCAGAATAGGTCTCCAGGCCCCAAAAAGGTCCCCAGGCCCCCAAAAGATCCTCAGGCCCCCCAAAAAGTCCCTGGGCCTTGAAAAGATCCCCAGGCCCCAGAAAAGGTCCCCAAGCCCCAGAAAATGTCCCCAGGCCCATGAAAAGGTCCCAAGGCCCCAAAAAGGACCCCAGAAACTAGAAAAGGTCCCCAGGCCCTAGAAAAGTTCCCCATGTCTCAGAATAGGTCCCAGGCACCAAAATGGTCCCCAGTCCCCCAAAAAGGTCCTCAAGCCCCAGAAAAGGTCCCCAGGCCAAAGAATAGGTCACCAAGCTCAAAGAAAGTCCTCAATTCATCAAAAAGGTCTCCAGGCCCCAGAAAAGTTCCCCAGGACCCAAAAAGGACCCCAGGCACCAGAAAAATTTCCCAGGCCCCAGAAAAGGTTCCCAGGCCCCAGAAAAGGTCCCTAGACATCAGAATAGGTCCCAAGGCCCCAGAAAAGGTCCCCAGGTCCCAGATAAGGTCCCAGGCCCCAGAAAAGGTCCCCAGGCCCCAAAATAGGTCCACTTGCACCAGAAAAGGTCCCCAAGCCCCAGACAGGGTTCCTAGGCCCCAGAAAAGGTCCTCATGCCCCAAAAGCATCCCCTGGCCTCAGAATAGGTCCCCAGGCTCCAAAAAATGTCCCCAGGCCCCAGAAAGGTCCCCAGGCCCCAGAAAAAGTCCCCAGGCTTTGAAAAGGTCCCCAGGCCCCCCAAAAAGTCCACTGGCCCAAGAAAAGGTCTGCAGGATCCCAAGAAGGTCCCCTGGCCCCAGAAAAGGTCCCCAGGCCCCAAAAAAGTCCCCATGCCCCACAACAGGTAGCCAGGCCCCGAAAAGGTCCCCGTACCCCAAAAATGTCAACAGGCCTCCGAAAAGGTCCTCAGGTGCAAGAAAAGGTCTCCTGGATCCAGAAAAGGTCCCCCATCCCAGAAAACGTCCCCAATCCCCAAAAAGGACCCCAGGTCCCAGAAAAGGTCCCAAGGCCACAGAAAAAGGTCACCAGGCTCCAGAAAACATTCCCAATCACCAGAATAATTCCCCAGGCCACAGAAAAGGTTTCCCCATCATCCAAAAAGGTCCACAGGCCCATGAAATAGTCCCTAGGCAGCAGGAAAGGTCCCCATTCTCCAAAAAGGTCCCTAGGCCCCTCAAAAGGTCTCCAGGTTCCAGAATAGGTTCCCAGGTCCCAAAAAGGTCCCTAGGCCCTAGAAAAGGTCCCCAGGCCCCAGAATAGGTCCCCAGGCTCCAGAAAAGTTGCCTAGGCCCCGGAATAGGTTCCCAGCCCCAGAAAACCTCATCAGTTCCCCCGAAAAGGTCCCCAGGCCCCAGAAAAGGTCCCTAGGCCACAAAAAAGGTCCCCAGGCTCTGAGAACAATAGGTGCCCAGGCCCCAGGTAAGGTCCACAGGCCCCAGAAAAGGTCCTCATGCCCCAGAAAAGGTCCCCGGGCCAACGAAAAGGTCACCAGACCCCGAAAAGGTCCCCAGGACCCTGAATACGTCCCCAAGCTCACGAGAAGGTCCCCAGGCCAAAGAAAAGGTCCCCAGGCCCCCGAAAAGGAAACCAGGCAGCAAGAAAGGTCCCTAGGCTCCAAAAGGGTCATTAGGCCCAGGAAAAGGTACCCAGGCTCCAGAATAATTCCCAGGACCCAAAAAGGTCCCCAGGCCCCACAAAAGGTCCCCAGGCCCTAGAAAAGGTTCCAAGACCCCAAGAAGGTCCCTAAGCTCCAGAAAAGTTCCCCAGGCCGTAGAATAGGTTACCAGGTCCCAAAAAATCCCCAGTCCCCGAAAAGGTCCCCATGCCCCAGGAAAGGTCCCCAGGCCCTAGAAAAGGTCCCTAGGCCACAAAAAAGGTCCCCAGGCTCTGAGAACAATAGGTGCCCAGGCCCCAGAAAAGGTCCACAGGCCCCAGGAAAGGTTCTCATGCCCCAGAAAAGGTCCCCAGACCCACGAAAAGTTCACCAGACCCCAAAAAGGTCCCCAGGACCCTGAATAGGTCCCCAAGCTCACGAGAAGGTCCCCAGGCCGAAGAAAAGGTCCCCAGGTCCCCGAAAAGGAAACCCGGCAGCAAGAAAGGTCCCTAGGCTCCAAAAGGGTCATTAGGCCCAGGAAAAGGTACCCAGGCTCCAGAATAATTCCCACGACCCAAAAAGGTCCCCAGGCCCCAGAAAAGGTCCCCAGGCCCTAGAAAAGGTTCCAAGACCCTGAAAAGGTCCCTAAGCACCAGAAAAGGTCCCCAGATCCAAGAATAGGTCTCCAAGCTCCAGAAAAGTTCCCCAGGCCGTAGAATAGGTTACCAGGTCCCAAAAAGTCCCCAGTCCCCAAAAAGGTCCCCATGCCCCAGAAAAGGTCCCCAGACCACAGCAAAGGTCCCAAGGCTCCAAGAAGGTCCCCAGGAACCTGAAAATGTCTCCAGGCCTCAGAAAAGGTCCCCAGGCCTCAAAAAGATCTCCAGGCCCATGAAAAAGCCCCCAGGTCCCAGAAAAAGTCCCCATGCCCCAGAAAGGGTCCCCATGCCCCAGAAAGGGTCCCCAATCATCAGAATACCAAAAAAGGTCCCCAGGCCCAAGGAAAGGTTCAAAGGCCCAAGAAAAGGTCCCCTGGCCACCAAAATGGTCCAGAGGCCATCAAAAAGGTCTCAATGCCTCAGGAGATATCCCCATGGTCCAAAAAGATCCCTAGGCCCCTGAAAAGGTCCTTAGGCTCCAGAATAGGTCTCCAGGCCCCAAAAAGGTCCCCAGGCCCTCCAAAAGATCCTCAGGCCCCCAAAAAAGTCCCTGGGCCTTGAAAAGATCCCCAGGCCCCAGAAAAGGTCCCCAAGCCCCAAAAAATGTCCCCAGGCCCCTGAAAAGGTCCTAAGGCCCCAAAAAGGACCCCAGAAACTAGAAAAGGTCCCCAGGCCCCAGAAAAGTTCCCCATGTCTCAGAATAGGTCCCAGGCACCAAAAAGGTCCCCAGTCCCCCAAAAAGGTCCCTAAGCCCCAGAAAAGGTCCCCAGGCCAAAGAATAGGTCACCAAGCTCAGAGAAAGTCCTCAATTCATCAAAAAGGTTTCCAGGCCCAAGAAAAGTTCCCTAGGACCCAAAAAGGACCCCAGGCACCAGAAAAAGTTCCCAGGCCCCAGAAAAGGTTCCCAGGCCCCAGAAAAGGTCCCCAGACATCAGAATAGGTCGTAAGGCCCCAGAAAAGGTCCCCAGGTCCCAGATAAGGTCCCAGGCCCCAGAAAAGGTCCCTAGGCCCCAAAATAGGTCCAATTGCCCCAGAAAAGGTCCCCAAGCCCCAGAAAGGGTTCTTAGGCCCCAGAAAAGGTCCTCATGCCCCAAAAGTATCCCCTGGCCTCAGAATAGGTCCCCAGGCTCCAAAAAATGTCCCCAGGCCCCAGAAAGGTCCCCAGGCCCCAGAAAAAGTTCCCAGGCTTTGAAAAGGTCCCCAGCCCCCCGAAAAAGTCCACTGGCCCAAGAAAAGGTTTGCAGGTTCCCAAGAAGGTCCCCTGGCCCCAGAAAAGGTCCCCAGGCCCGAAAAAGGTCCCCATGCCCCACAATAGGTAGCCAGGCCCCGAAGAGGTCCCCGTACCCTGAAAATGTCAACAGGCCTCAGAAAAGGTCCTCAGGTGCAAGAAAAGGTTTCCTGGATCCAGAAAAGGTCCCAAGGCCCCAGAAAAGGTCCCCTATCCCAGAAAACGTCCCCAATCCCCAAAAAGGACCCCAGGTCCCAGAAAAGGTCCCAAGGCCACAGAAAAGGTCACCAGGCCCCAGAAAACATTCCCAGGCACCAGAATAATTCCCTAGGCCCCAGAAAAGGTTTCCCCATCGTCCAAAAAGGTCCACAGGCCCCTGAAATAGTCCCTAGGCAGCAGGAAAGGTCCCCATTCTCCAAAAAGGTCCCTAGGCCCCTCAAAAGGTCTCCAGGTTCCAGAATAGGTTCCCAGGTCCCAAAAAGGTCCCTAGGCCCTAGAAAAGGTCCCCAGGCCCCAAAATAGGTCCCCAGGCTCCAGAAAAGTTGCCTAGGCCCCGGAATAGGTTCCCAGCCCCCGAAAAGCTCATCAGTTCACCCAAAAAGGTCCCCAGGCCCCAGAAAAGGTCCCTAGGCCACAAAAAAGGTCCCCAGGCTCTGAGAACAATAGGTGCCCAGGCCCCAGATAAGGTCCACAGGCCCCAGAAAAGGTCCTCATGCCCCAGAAAAGATCCTTGGGCCCACGAAAAGGTCACCAGACCCCCGAAAAGGACCCCAGGACCCTGAATAGGTCCCCAAGCTCACGAGAAGGTCCCCAGGCCGAATAAAAGGTCCCCAGGTCCCCGAAAAGGAAACCAGGCAGCAGGAAAGGTCCCTAGGCTCCAAAAGGGTCATTAGGCCCAGGAAAAGGTACCCAGGCTCCAGAATAATTCCCAGGACCCAAAAAGGTCCCCAGGCCCCAGAAAAGGTCCCCAGGCCCTAGAAAAGGTTCCAAGACCACAAGAAGGTCCCTAAGTGCCAGAAAAGGTCCCCAGATCCAAGAATAGGTCTCCAAGCTCCAGAAAAGTTCCCCAGGCCATAGAATAGGTTACCAGGTCCTAAAAAATCCCCAGTCCCCGAAAAGGTCCCCATGCCCCATAAAAGGTCCCCAGGCCACAGAAAAGGTCCCAAGGCTCCAAGAAGGTCCCCAGGAACCTGAAAATGTCTCCAGGCCTCAGAAAAGGTCCCCAGGCCTCAAAAAGATCTCCAGGCCCATGAAAAAGCCCCCAGGTCCCAGAAAAAGTCCCCATGCCCCAGAAAGGGTCCCCATGCCCCAGAAAGGGTCCCCAGGCATCAGAATAGGTGACCATACACCAAAAAAGGTCCCCAGGCCCAAGGAAAGGTTCAAAGGCCCAAGAAAAGGTCCCCTGGCCCCCAAAATGGTCCCCAGGCCATCAAAAAGGTCCCAATGCCTCAGGAAATATCCCCATGGTCCAAAAAGGTCCCTAGGCCCCTGAAAAGGTCCCCAGGCTCCAGAATAGGTCTCCAGGACCCAAGAAGGTCCCCAGGCCCCCAAAAAGATCCTCAGGCCCCCAAAAAAGTCCCTGGGCCTTGAAAAGATCCCCAGGCCCCAGAAAAGGTCCCCAAACCCCAGAAAATGTCCCCAGGCCCCTGAAAAGGTCCCAAGGCCCCAAAAAGGACCCCAGAAACTAGAAAAGTTCCCCAGGCCCCAAGAAAGTTCCCCATGTGTCAGAATAGGTCCCAGGCACCAAAAAGGTCCCCAGTCCCCCATAAAGGTCCCAAAGCCCCAGAAAAGGTCCCCAGGCCAAAGAATAGGTCACCAAGCTCAGAGAAAGTCCTCAGTTCATCAAAAAGGTCTCCAGGCCCCAGAAAAGTTCCCCAGGACCCAATAAGGACCCCAGGCACCAGAAAAAGTTCCCAGGCCCCAGAAAAGGTTCCCAGTCCCCAGAAAAGGTCCCCAGACATCACAATAGGTCCCAATGCCCCAGAAAAGGTCCCCAGGTCCCAGATAAGGTCCCAGGCCCCAGAAAAGGTCCCCAGGCTTCAAAATAGGTCCACTGGCCCCAGAAAAGGTCCCCAAGCCCCAGAAAATGTTCCTAGGCCCCAGAAAAGGTCTTCATGCCCCAAAAGCATCCCCAGAAAAGGTCCCTAGGCCCCAAAATAGGTCCACTGGCCCCAGAAAAGGTCCCCAAGCCCCAGAAAATGTTCCTAGGCCCAGAAAAGGTCTTCATGCCCCAAAAGCATCCCCAGGCCTCAGAAAAGGTCCCCAGGCCCCAAAAAATGTCTCCAGGCCCCAGAAAGGTCCCCAGGCCCCAGAAAAAGTCCCCAGCGTTTGGAAAGGTCTGCAGGCCCCTGAAAAAGTCCACTGGCCAATGAAAAGGTCTGCAGGATCCCAAGAAGGTCCCCAGGCCCCAGAAAAGGTCCCAGGCCCCAAAAAGGTCCCCATGCCCCACAATAGGTAGCCAGGCCCCAAAAAGGTCCCTGTACCCCGAAAATGTCAACAGGCCTCAGAAAAGATCCTCAGGTGCAAGAAAAGGTCTCCTGGATCCAGAAAAGGTCCCAAGGCCCCAGAAAAGGTCCCCCATCCCAGAAAACGTCCCCAATCCCCAAAAAGGACCCCAGGTCCCAGAAAAGGTCCCAAGGCCACAGAAAAGGTCACCAGGCCCCAGAAAACATTCCCAGGCACCAGAATAATTCTCCAGGCCCCAGAAAAGGTCCACAGAGCCAAGAAAAGGTCCCCAGGCGACAGAAAAGATTCCGAGGGCACGGAAAAGGTCCCCAGGCCCCAGAAAATGTTTGCAGGCCCCAGAATAAGTCCCCAGGCCCCAGAAATGGTCCCCAGGCCAGACAAAAGGTCCCCAGGCAATTGAAAAGGTCCCCATATGCCAGAAAAGGTCCCCAGTCACCAGAAAAGGTACCCAGGCCCCAGAAAAGGTCTCCAGGCCCCAGAAAAGGTATCCAAGGCCCAGAAAACATCCCAATGCCCCAAAAAGGTTCCCAGTCCCAAGAAAAGATCCCCAGGCCCCAGAATAGGTCCCCAGGAACCAAAAAGGTCCTCATGCCCTAGAAAAGGTCCCAAGGCAGCAGAAAATGTCCCAAAGCCCCCAGAAAAGGTCCCCAGGCCCCGGAAGAGGTCCTCAGGCCCCCAAAAAGGTCCCCAGACTCTAGAAAAGGTCCCTAGGCCCCAGAAAATGTCCACAGGCCCCAAAAAGGTACCCAGTGCCCAGAAAAGATCCCTATGCCACAGAAAGGTCCCTAGGCCCCAGAAAAGTTCCTCAGGCCCCAGAATAGGTCCCAAGTCCCAAAAAGGTCCCCAGGCCTCAGAAAAGATCCCCAGGTCCCAGAAAAGGTCCCCAGGCCCCAGAATAGGTCTTATGGCCTCCAAAAAGGTCCACAGGTCCCCGAGAAGGTCCTCAAACCCCGAAAAGGTCTACAGGCCCTCGAAAAGGTCCAAAGGCCTCAGAATAGGTCCCCTGGCCTCTGAAAAGGTCCCCAGGACCCAGAAAAGGTCCCAAGGCGCCAAAAAGGTTTCTAGGCATCCGAAAATTTCCCCAGGCCCCGAAAAGTTTCTCAGGCACCAGAAAAGGTCCCCAGGCCCCAGGCAAGGTCCCCAGTCACCCAAAAAAGCCCCCAGGCCTGAGAAAATGCCCAAAGGCCCCAGAATAGGTCCCAAGGCACCAGAATAGGTCCCAAGGCCAATAAAAAGGTCTTCAGCGTCCAGAAAAGGTCAGCAGGCCCAAGAAAAGGTTCTGAGGCCCAATAAAAGGTTCCCAGGCCCCCAAAAGGTCCAGAAGCCCCAGAATAGGTCCCCAGCCGGGAAAAGGTCCCAAGGCGCCGAAAAGGTTACTAGACCCCAGAAGAGGTCCCCAGGCACAAGAAAAGGTCATCAGGCCCCAGAAAAAGTCCCCAGACCCACGAAAAGGTCACAAGGCACCATAAAGGTCCCAAAGCCCCAGAATAGATCCCCAGGCTCATGAAAGGGTCTCCAGGTCCCAGAAAAGGTCCCCTGGCCCCTGAAAAGGTCCCCAGGCTGTCAAAAAGTTTCACATTGCACAGGAAAGGTCCCCATGCTCCGAAAAGGTCCCTAGGCCGACAAAAAAGGTCCCCAGGCTCCAGAATAGTTCTCCAGGTCCCAAAAAGATCCCAAGGCCCCCAAAATGGTCCCCAGGCCCCACAAAAGGTCCCCAGGCCTTGAAAAAGACCCAAGGCCCCAGAATAGGTCCCCAGGCCCAAGAAAAGGTTCCCAGGCCCCAGAATAGGTCCCCAGGCCCCAGAAAAGTTCCCCAGGTCCCAGAATAGGTCCCCAGGCCCTTCAAAAAATCCCCAGGCTGCAGAAAACGTCACCAAGCTCCGAGAAGGTCCCCAGGTCCCCAAGAAGGTCCTAAGGCCCCAGAAAAGTTCCCCAGGCCCCAAAAAGGTCCTCAGGCCCCAGAAAAAGTCCACAGGCCCCAGAAAAGGTTCCCAGGCCCCAGAAATAGTTCCCAGGCATCAGAATAGGTTCCTTGGCCACAGAAATGGTCCCCAGGCCCCAGAAAAGGTCACAGGCCCCAGAAAAGGTCCCCATGCACTAGAATAGGTCCACAGGCCACCAAAAAGGTACCCAGGCTCTGAGAAGTTCCCCAGGCCCCAAAAAGGTCCGCAGGCCACAGAAAAGGTCCCTAGGCCACAATAAAGTTTCCCAGGCTCCAAGAACAATAGATCCCTAGGCCCTAGAAATGGTCCACAGGCCCAAGAAAAGGTTCCCATGCACCAAAAACGTCCCCAGGCCCCAGAAAAAGTCCCCAGGCCCACGAAAAAGTCACCAGACTTGGAAAAGGTCCCCAGGCCCCTGAATAGGTCCCCAGGCTCACAAGAAGGTCCCCAGGCCGAAGAAAATGTCCCCACGCCCCCAAAAAGGTCCAGAGGCAGCAGGAAAGGTCCATAGGCTCCAAAAAGGTTCATAGGCTCACGAAAGGTACCAATGCTCCAGAATAATTCCCAAGGCCCCAAAAAGGCCCCCAGGCCCACAAAAAGGTCCCAAAGCCCCCGAAAAGGTCCCCAGCCCCTAGAAAAGGTTCCCAGGTGACAAAAAGGTCCCCAGGTCACACAAAAGGTCCCCAGACCCCAGAATACATCCTCAGGCCCCAGAAAAGTTCCCCAGGCCATAGAATAGGTTACCAGGTCCGAAAAAATCACCAGTCCACAAAAAGGTCCCCAGGCCCCAGAAAAGGTCCCTAGGCCACAGAAAAGGTCCTAAGGCTCTGAGAAGGTCCCCAGGACCCCAAAAAAGTCCCTAGGCACCAGAAAAGGTTCAAAGGCCCAAGAAAAGGTCCACATGCCCAAAAAACGTCTCCAGGACTCAGAATAGGTCCTCAGGAAGCTGAATAGGTCCCCCAGCACCAAAAAGGTCCCCAGGCTTCAAAAAGGTCCCTAGGCCCCCAAAAAGGTACCCAGGCTCCAGAATAGGTCCCTAGGCTCCAAAAAGGTCCCCAGGCCCCCAAAAAGATCCCCAGGCCCCACAAAAAATCCCTGGGCCCAGAAAAGGTCCCCAGGCCCCAGAAAGGTCCCAAGGTCCCAGAAAAGTTGCCAAGGCCACCAAAAAGGTCCCCAGGCCCTTGAAAAGCTCCCAAGGCTCTAGAAAAGGTCCCCAATACCCAGAAAGGTCCCCAGGCCCTAGAAACTCCCCATGGGCCCAGAATAGGTCCCAATGTCCCAAAAAGGTCCCCAAGCCCCCAAAAATGTCCCCAGGCCTCAGAAAAGGTCCCCAGGCCCCAGAGAAGGACCCCAGGCCCCAGAATACGTACTATGGCCTCCGAAAAAGTCCCCAATCCACCGAAAAGGTCCTCAAACCCCGAGAAGGTCCCCAGGCTCTCGAAAAGGTCCAAAGGCCTCAGAATAGTTCCCCTGGCCTCTGAAAAGGTCCCCAGGCCCCCAAAAAGGTCCTCAGGCCCCGAAAAGGTCTCCAGGCCTGCGAAAAGGTCCCCAGCCCCTAAAATAAGTCCCCAGGCCCCAGAAAAGGTCCCCAGGCCCCCAAAAAGTACCCAGGCCCCCCAAAATTTTCCCAGGCCCTGAAAAGGTCCCCAGGCACCAGAAAAGGTCTCCAGGTACCAGACAAGGTCCCCAGGCCCCAAAAAGGTCCCTAGGCACCCAAAAAGGTTCCCAGGGAGCAGAAAAGGTTCCCAGGCCCCAAGAAGGTCCCCATGCTGCAGAATAGGTACCCAGACCTCGAAAAGGTCCCCAGGCGCCAAAAAGGTCCCCAGACCCCAGAAGAGGTCCCCAGGCACCAGGAAAAGGTCACCAGGCCCCAGAAAAGGTCCCCAGACCCACAAAAAGATCACAAGGCCTCAAAAAGGTCCCCAGGCCCCAGAATAGATCCCCAGGCTCATGAAAAGGTCTCCAGGCCCCTGGAAAGGTCCCCTGGCCCCCAAAAATGTCCCCATGCCATCAAAAAGGTCCCCATGCCACAGGAAAGGTCCCCATGCTCCAAAAAAGATACCCAGACCCCCAGAAAGGTCCCCAGGCTTCAGAATAGGTCTCCAGGACCCAAAAAGGTCCCAAGGCCACCAAAAAGATCCCCAGGCACCCAAAAAGGTCACCAGGCCCTAGAAAAGTTCTCCAGGCCCCAAAAAGGTCCACAGGCCCCAGAATAGGTCCCCAGGCTCACAGAAAGGTCACCAGGCCCCAGAAAATGTTTACCCAGCCTCCAAAAAGGTCCACAAGCCCCAGAAATGGTCCCCAGGCAGCAGGAAAGGTCCCCATTCTCCAAAAAGGTCCTTATGCCTTCAAAAAGGTCTCCAGGTTCCAGAATAGGTCCCCATGTCCCCAAAAGGTCCCCAGACCACAGAAAAGGTCACCAGGACCTAGAAAAAGTCCCCAGGCCCCAGAATAGGTCCCCAGGCCCCAGAAAAGTTCCCAACACCCCAGGATAGGTCTCCAGCCCCCAAAAAGCTCCCAAGTCCCCCAAAAAGGTCCTCAGGCCCCAGAAAAGGTCCCTAGGCCACAGAAAAGGTTCCCTTACCCCAAAAACATCCCCAGGACCCAGAAAAAGTCCCCAGGCCTTAGAAAAGGTCCCCAGGCCCATGAAAAGGTCACCAGGCCCCTGAAAAGGTTCCCAGGCCTTAGAAAATGTCCCGAGACCCCAAAAAGGCCCTCAGGTGCCAAAAAAAGTGCACAGACCCCAGAATAGGTCACCAGGCCCCAGAAAAGTTCCCTAGGCCATAGAATAGGTTACCAGGCCCCAAAAAATCCCCAGTCCCTGAAAACGTCCCCAGGCCCCAGAAAGGTCTCTAGGCAGCAGAAAAGGTCCCCAATCCCCAAAAGGATCTCCAGGCCCAAGAAAAAGCCCCCAGGCCTCAGAAAAGGTCCTAATGCCCCAGAAAGGGTCTCAGGCATCAGAATAGGTCCCCACGCCACAAAAAAGATCACCAGGACCAAGAAAAGGTTCAAACGCCCAAGAAAAGGTCCCATGGCCCTCAAAAAGGTCACCAGGCTGTTGAAAAAGTCCCCATGCTGCAGGAAAGGTCCCCATGCTCCAAAAAAAGTCCATAGGCCTTTGAAAAGGTCCCCATTCTCCAGAACAGGTCTCCAGGCCCCAAAAAGGTCTCAAGGCCCCCAAAAAGGTCCTCAGGCCCCACAAAAAGTCCCTGGGCCTTGAAAAGATCCCCAGGCTGCAGAAAAGGTCTCCAAGCCCCAGAAAATGTCCCCAGGCCCATGGAAAGGTCCCAAGGCCCCAAAAAATTCCCCAGGCCTAAGAAAAAGTCCCCAGGCCCCAGAAAAGGTTCCTAGGCCCCAAAAAGGCCCCCAGGCCCCAGAAATGGTCCCAAGGACCCAAAAAGGTCCCCAGGCCCCAGAAAAGGTCCCCAGGTCACAGAAAAGGACACAAGGCCCCAGAAAAAGTTCCCATGCCCCATAGACGTCCCCAGGCTCCAGAAAAAGTCCCAAGGCCCACGAAAAGGTCACCAGACCCCGAAAAGGTCCCCAGGCCACTGAATAGGTCCCCAGGCTCACGAGAAGGTCCCCAGGCCGAGGAAAAGGTCTCCAGGCCACCGAAAAGGTCTCCAGGCAGGAGGAAAGGATCCTAGGCTCCAAAAAGGTCCCTAGCCTCACAAAAAGGTACCCAGGCTGCAGAATAATTCCCAACGCCCCAAAAAGGTCCCCAGGCCCCCGAAAAGGTCCCTAGGCCCCCAAAAAGGTCTCCAGGCCCCAGAAATGGCCACCAGACCACAGAATACGTCCCCAAGCCCCAAAAACATTCCCCAGGCCATAGAATAGGTTGGAAAGGATACCCAGGCATCAGAATAGGTCCCCAAAACCCAAAAACAGGTCCCTAGGCCCCAGGAAAGGTTCAAAGGATCAAGAAAAGATCCCCATGCCGAAAAAACGTCCCCAGGACTCAGAATAGGTCCCCAGGATGCTGAATAGGTCCCCTGGCCCCAAAATGGTCACCAGACTTTGAAAAGGTCCCTAGGCCCCTGAAAAGGTACCCAGGCTCCAGAATAGATCCCCAGGCCCCAAAAAGGTCCCCAGGCCCCAAAAAGAACCCTAGGCCCCACAAAAGGTCTCTGGGCTCAGAAAAGGTCCCCAGGCCCCAGAAAGGTCCACAGGCCCCAGAAAAGTTGCCCAGGCCCCCAAAAAGGTCCACAGGCTCTTGAAAAGCTCCGAGGCTCTAGAAAAGGTCCCCAGGGCCCAAAAAGGTCCCCAGTGTCCAAAAAGGTCCCCAGGCCCCAGAATAGTTCCTCAAGTCCCAAAAAGGTCCCCAGCCCCCCAAAAATGTCCCCAGGCCTTAGAAAAGGTCCCCAGGCAACAGAAAAGGTTCCCAGGCCTCAGAATAGGTTCTATGGCATCCAAAATGGACCCAAAGCCCCAGAAAAGGTCCTCAGGCCCCAAAAAGGTCCCCAGGCAATCGAAAAGGTCCAAAGGTCTCTGAAAACGTCCCCAGGCCCCCAAAAAGGTCCTCAGGACCGAAAAGGTCTCCAGGCATGCATAAACTTCCCCAGGCCCCAAAATAAGTCACCAGGCCCCAGAAAAGATCCCCAGGCCCCGAAAAGGTCCCCAGGCACCCGAAAATTTCCCCAGGCCCCAAAAAGGTCCCCAGGCATCAGAAAAGATCCCAAGGCCCCAGACAAGGGCCCCAGGACCCCCAAAAAGTTCCAAGGCCCCCAAAGAGGTCCCCAGGCCTGAGAAAAGGGCCAAAGGCCCCAGAATAGGTCCCCAGGAACCAGAATAGCTCCTGTAGCCCCTGAAAAGGTTTCTAGGCCCTAGAAAATGTCCCCAGGCTCCCAAAAAGTTTCCCAGGGCCCAGAAATGGTTCCCAGGCACCAAAAAAGTCCCCATGCCCTAGAATAGGTCCTCAGACCCCGAAAAGGTCCCCAGACCCCAGAAGAGGTCCCCAGGCACCAGAAAAGGTCACCATGCCCCAGAAAAGATCCCCAGACACACGAAAAGGTCACCAGTCTCCGAATAGGTCCCCAGGCCCTAGGATAGATCCCCAGGCTCATTAAAAGGTCCCCAAGCACCAGACAAGGTCCCCTGGACCCCAAAAATGTCCCTAGGCCATCAAAAAGTCCCCATGCCACAGGAAAGGTCCCCATGCTCCAAAAAAGTCCCTAGGACTTCAAAAGAGTTCCCTCTCTCCAGAATAGGTCTCCAGGCCCCCAAAAAGGCCCTCAGGCCCTGAAAAGGTCTACAGGCCTGTGAAAATGTCCCCAAAGCCCTAAAATAAGTCCCCAGGGCCTAATAAGTCCCAAGGCCCCAGAAAAGGTCCCCAGGCCACAAAAAGGTCCCCAGTCCCAAAAAAAGGGCCAAAAGCCCCAGAATAGTTCCCCAGGCAGAGAAGAGGTCCTCAGGCCTCTGAAAAGGTCCCTAGGCCTCAGAAAAGGTCCCAAGGCTCCCAAAAAGATTCACAGGGCCTAGAAAAGGTTCCAGGCCCCAAAAAGGTCCCCATGCCCCAGAATAGGTCCCCAGACCTCAAAAAGGTCCCCTGGCCCCAGAATAGATCCCGAGATTCATGAAAAGGTCCCCAGGCCCCAGAAAAGGTCCCGTGGCCCCTAAAAATGTCTGCAGGCCATAGAAAAGGTCCCCATGCCACAGGAAAGGTTCCAATGCTCCAAAAAGGTCCCTAGGCCCCCAAAAAGGTCTCCTGGCTCCAGAATAGGTCTGCAGGCCCTGAAAAGGTCCACAGGCCCTTGAAAAGGTCCCTATACCCCAGAAAAGGTCTACATGCACCAGAAAAGGTCTACATGCACCAGAAAAGGTCACCAGGCTGCAGAAAAGGTCTCCAGGCCCATGAAAAGGTATCCAGGCCCCCAAAAAGGTCCCCAGGCCTCCGAAAAGGTCCCTAGGCCTCAGAAAATGTGCCCATGCCCCAAAAAGGTTCCCAGTCCCAAGAATAGATCCCCAGGCCCCAAAATAGGTCCCCAGGCCCTGAAAAGATCCTCAAGCCCCAGAAAAGTTCCCCAGGCCACAGAAAATGTCCCAAGGCCCCTAAAAGGTCTCAGGCCCCAGAAAAGGTCTCCAGGAGCCCAAAAGGTCCCTAGGCCCCAGAAAAGGTTCCCAGGCCACAGAAAAGGTCCCAAGGCCTTGAAAAGGTCCCCAGGCCCCTGAGAAAAAATACCTATGAGACAAAAAGGTTCCCAGGCCCCAGAAAGGTCCCCAGGCCCCAGAAAGGTCCCCAGGCCCCCCCCAGAATAGGTCCCCAAGTCTCGAAAAGGTTCGAGGCCCCCAAAAATGTCCCCAGGCCTCAGAAATGGTCCCCAGGCCCCAGAAAAGGTCCCTGGCCCCTAGAATAGGTCATATGGCCCCAGAAAAGGTCTCAGGCCTGCAAGAAGGTCCCAAGGCCCCAAAATAAGTTCCCCAGGCCCCAGAAAGGTCCCAAGGCACCAAAAGGTCCCCAGGCCTCAGAAATGGTCCCCAGGCCCCAGAAAAGGTCCCCTGGCCCCAGAATGAGGTCATATAGGCCCCAGAAAAGGTCTCAGGCCTGCAAGAAGGTCCCAAGGCCCCAAAATAAGTCCCCAGGCCCCAGAAAAGGTCCCAAGGCACCAAAAAGGTCCCCAGGCTCCCGAAAATTTCCCCAGGCCCTCAAAATTTCCTCATGCACCAGAAAATGTCCCCAGGCCCCAGACAAGGTCCCCAAGCCCCAGAAAAGGTCTACAGGCCTCAGAAAAGGCCCAAAGGCCCCAGAATTGGTCCTAAGGCACCAGAATAGGTCCCCTGACCTTAAAAAGGTCCCCAGACTCATGAAAAGGTTCCCAGGTCTTTGAAAAGGTCCCCAGGCCCATGAAAAGGTTCCTAGGCCCCAAAAAGGTCCCCAGGCCCCAGGGTGGTCCCCAGGCCTCAAAATGTCCCCAGGGATGAAAAGGTCCCCAAACCCCCAGAAGAGGTCCCCAGGCACAAGAATAGGTCCCCAGGCTCATGAAAGGTCTCCAGGCCCCAGAAAATGTCCCCTGGCCCCCAAAAATGTCCAAAGGGTGTCAAGAAGGTTCCCTTGCCTCAGGAAAGGTCCCCATGCTCCAAAAAAGGTCCGTAGGCCTCGAAAAGGTCCGCATTCTCCAGAAAAGTTCACCAGGCCCAAAAAATGTCCCAAAGCCCGAAAAAAGGTCCCCAGGCCCCCAAAAGGTCCCCAGGCCTTGAAAAGAACCCCAGGCCCCAGAAAAGGTCCTCAAACCATAGAAAAGGTCTCCAGGCCCATGAAAACGTCTCAAGGCCTCCGAAGAGGCTGCCAGGCCCGTGAAAAGGTCCCAAGGCCCCTGAGAATAGGTCCCAAGGCCCCAGAAAGGAGGTTCCCAGGTCCCAGAATAGGTCCTCAGGCCCCATAAAGTCCCCAGTCCCCTGAAAAGGTCTGCAGACTCCAAAAAAGGTCCCCAGGCCACAGAAAAGGTCACCAGGCTCTGAGAAGGTCCTCAGGGCCCCAGAAAGGTCCCCAGGCCCCAGAAAAGTTCCCCTGGCCCTGAAAAGGTCCGTAGGCCCCAGAAAAGGTCTCCAGGCATTAGAATACGTCCCCAGGACCCAGAAAAGGCCACCAGGCCCCAGAAAAGGTCCCAGGCCCCAGAAAAGGTCCCCAGGCCCTAGAATAGGTCCATAAGCCAAAGAAAGGTCCCCAGGCTGCAAGAACCTCCCTAGTCCCCTAAAAGGTCCTCAGGCCACATAAAAGGTCCCTAGGCCACAAAAAAGGTCCTCAGGCCCCAGGAAAGGTCCCCAGGCTCCTGAAAGGTCCCCAGGTCCCTGAAAAGGTCCCAGGCCCCAGAAAAGGTTCCCATGCCCCAAAAACGTTCCCATGCCCCAGAAAAAGTCCCCAGGCCCAAGAAAATGTCACTAGACCCCAAAAAGGTCCCCAGCCCTTTGAATAGGTCCCCAGGCTCACGAGAAGGTCCCCAGGCCAAAGAAAAGGTCCCCAGGCTCCGAAAAGATCCCCATGCAGCAGGAAAGGTCCCTAGGCTCCAAAAAGGTCCATAGGCTCATGAAAGGTACCCAGGCTCCAGAATAATTTCCAAGGCCCCAAAAAGGTCCCCAGGCCCCCAAAAAGGTCCCCAGGCCTCCGAAAAGGTGCCCAGGCCCTAGAAAAGGTTCCCAGGCCCCAAAAAGGTCCCCAGGCCACAAAAAGGTCCCGACACCCCAGAATACGTCACCAGGCCAAAAAAAAGTTCCCTAGGCCGTAGAATAGGTTACAATGTCCCAAAAAATCCCCAGACCCTGAAAAGGTCCCCAGGTATCAGAAAAGGTACCCAGGCCACAAAAAAGGCCCCAAGGCTCCGAGAAGGTCCCCAGGACCCAAAAAATGTCCCCAGTCCCAAGAAAAGGTTCAAAGGCCCAAGAAAAGGTCTCCATGCAAAAAAAACGTCCCCAGGACTCAGAATAGGTCCCCAGGATGCTGAATAAGTCACCTGGCACTGAAAAGGCCCAAGGCTTCAAAAAGGTCCCTAGGCCCCTGAAAAGGTACCCAGGCTCCAGAATAGGTCCTAAGGCCCCAACAAGGTCCCCAGGCCCCCTAAAAGATCCCCAGACCCCACAAAAGGTCCCTGGTCCCTGAAAAAGTTCCCAGGCCCCAGAAAGGTCCCCAGGCCCCAGAAAAGTTGCCCAGGCCCCCAAAAAGGTCACCAGGCCCTTGAAAAGCTCCCCAGGCTCAAGAACAGGTTCCCAGGGCCCAGAAAGGTCCCCAGGCCACAAAAAAGGTCCCAAGGCTCCAAGAAGGTCCCCAGGACCCCAAAAATGTCCCCAGTCCCAAGAAAAGGTTCAAAGGCCCAAGAAAAGGTCTCTATGCCCAAAAAACGTCCCCAGGACTCAGAATAGGTCCCCAGGATGCTGAATAAGTCACCTGGCACCGAAAAGGCCCAAGGCTTCAAAAAGGTCCCTAGGCCCCTGAAAAGGTACCCAGGCTCCAGAATAGGTCCTAAGGCCCCAACAAGGTCCCCAGGCCCCCTAAAAGATCCCCAGACCCCACAAAAGGTCCCTGGTCCCCGAAAAAGTTCCCAGGCCCCAGAAAGGTCCCCAGGCCCCAGAAAAGTTGCCCAGGCCCCCAAAAAGGTCACCAGGCCCTTGAAAAACTCCCCAGGCCCAAGAACAGGTCCCCAGGGCCCAGAAAGGTCCCCAGGCCCCAGAAAAGATCCCCATGAGACAAAATGGTTCCCAGGCCAAAGAAAATGTCCCCAGGCCCCAGAATAGGTCCTATGGCCTCCAAAAAGGTCCCCAGGCTCTCAAAAATGTCCAAAGGCCTCAGAATAGGTCCCCCAGCCTCTAAAAAGGTCCCCAGGTCCCTGAAAAAGTTCTCAGGCCCCAAAAAGGTCTCCAGGCCCCAAAATAAGTCCCCAGGCCCCAGAAAAGGTCCCATGGCGCCAAAAAGGTCCGGAGGCTCCCGAAAATTTCCCCACGCCCCAAAAATTTCCTCTTGCACCAGAAAACGTCCCCAGGCTGCAGACAAGGTCCCCAGGCCCCATAAAAGTTCTACAGGCCTGAGAAAAGGCCCAAAGGCCCCAGAATAGTTCCCAAGGCACCAGAATAGGTCTCCCAGCCTTAAAAGTCTCCAGGCTCCAGAAAAGGTCCCCAGGCCCCTGAAAAGGTCCCCAGGCCCAAGAAAAGGTTCCTAGGCCCCAAAAAGGTCCCCAGGCCCCAGAAAAAGTCCCCAGGCCCCAGAAAAGGTCTCTAGGCATCAGAGTAGGTCCCCAGGCCCCAGAAAAGGCCTCCAGGCCCCAGAAAAGGTCCCAGGCCCCAGAAAAGGTCCCCAGGCCCTAGAATAGGTCCACATGCCAAAGAAAGGTCCCCATGCTCCGAGAAGCTCCCTAGTCCCCGAAAAGGTCCCCAGGCCCTAGGAAAGGATCGCAGGCTCCAAAAAGGTTCCCAGACCACACAAAAGGTCCCCACACCCCAGAATACGTCCCCAGGCCGAAAAAAGTTCCCCAGGCCATAGAATAGGTTTCAAGGTCCCAAAAAATCTCCAGTCCCCAAAAAGGTCCCCAGGCCCCAGAAAAGGTACTCAGGCCACAGAAAATGTCCCAAGGCTCCGAGAAGGTCCCCAGGACCCCAAAAATGTCCCCAGTCCCAAGAAAAGGTTCAAAGGCCCAAGAAAAGGTCCCCATGCCCAAAAAACATCCCCAGGACTCAGAATAGGTCCCCAGGATGCTGAATAAGTCCCCCGGCCCCGAAAAGGCCCCAGGCCCCGAATAGGTCCCCAGGCCCCAGAATAGATCCCCAGGCTCATTAAAAGGTCCCCAAGCACCAGACAAGGTCCCCTGGACCCCAAAAATGTCCCTAGGCCATCAAAAAGTCCCCATGCCACAGGAAAGGTCCCCATGCTCCAAAAAAAGTCCCTAGGACTTCAAAACAGTTCCCTCTCTCCAGAATAGGTCTCCAGGCCCCCAAAAAGGCCCTCAGGCCCTGAAAAGGTCTACAGGCCTGTGAAAATGTCCCCAGCCCCTAAAATAAGTCCCAAGGCCCCAGAAAAGGTCCCCAGGCCACAAAAAGGTCCCCAGTCCCAAAAAAAGGGCCAAAAGCCCCAGAATAGTTCCCCAGGCAGAGAAGAGGTCCTCAGGCCTCTGAAAAGGTCCCTAGGCCTCAGAAAAGGTCCCAAGGCTCCCAAAAAGATTCACAGGGCCTAGAAAAGGTTCCAGGCCCCAAAAAGGTCCCCATGCCCCAGAATAGGTCCCCAGACCTCAAAAAGGTCCCCTGGCCCCAGAATAGATCCCGAGATTCATGAAAAGGTCCCCAGGCCCCAGAAAAGGTCCCCTGGCCCCTAAAAATGTCTGCAGGCCATAGAAAAGGTCCCCATGCCACAGGAAAGGTTCACATGCTCCAAAAAGGTCCCTAGGCCCCCAAAAAGGTCTCCTGGCTCCAGAATAGGTCTGCAGGCCCCGAAAAGGTCCACAGGCCCTTGAAAAGGTCCCTATACCCCAGAAAAGGTCTACATGCACCAGAAAAGGTCACCAGGCTGCAGAAAAGGTCTCCAGGCCCATGAAAAGGTATCCAGGCCCCCAAAAAGGTCCCCAGGCCTCCGAAAAGGTCCCTAGGCCTCAGAAAATGTGCCCATGCCCCAAAAAGGTTCCCAGTCCCAAGAATAGATCCCCAGGCCCCAAAATAGGTCCCCAGGCCCTGAAAAGATCCTCAAGCCCCAGAAAAGTTCCCCAGGCCACAGAAAATGTCCCAAGGCCCCCAAAAAGGTCTCCAGGCCCCAGAAAAGGTCTCCAGGCCCCCAAAAAGGTCCCTAGGCCCCAGAAAAGGTTCCCAGGCCACAGAAAAGGTCCCAAGGCCTTGAAAAGGTCCCCAGGCCCCAGAAAAAATACCTATGAGACAAAAAGGTTCCCAGGCCCCAGAAAAGGTCCCCAGGCCCCAGAAAAGGTCCCCAGGCCCCAGAATAGGTCCCCAAGTCTCGAAAAGGTTCCGAGGCCCCCAAAAATGTCCCCAGGCCTCAGAAATGGTCCCCAGGCCCCAGAAAAGGTCCCCTGGCCCCAGAATAGGTCATATGGCCCCAGAAAAGGTCTCCAGGCCTGCAAGAAGGTCCCAAGGCCCCAAAATAAGTCCCCAGGCCCCAGAAAAGGTCCCAAGGCACCAAAAAGGTCCCCAGGCCTCAGAAATGGTCCCCAGGCCCCAGAAAAGGTCCCCTGGCCCCAGAATAGGTCATATGGCCCCAGAAAAGGTCTCCAGGCCTGCAAGAAGGTCCCAAGGCCCCAAAATAAGTCCCCAGGCCCCAGAAAAGGTCCCAAGGCACCAAAAAGGTCCCCAGGCTCCCGAAAATTTCCCCAGGCCCCAAAAATTTCCTCATGCACCAGAAAATGTCCCCAGGCCCCAGACAAGGTCCCCAAGCCCCAGAAAAGGTCTACAGGCCTCAGAAAAGGCCCAAAGGCCCCAGAATTGGTCCTAAGGCACCAGAATAGGTCCCCTGACCTTAAAAAGGTCCCCAGACTCATGAAAAGGTTCCCAGGTCTTTGAAAAGGTCCCCAGGATCATGAAAAGGTTCCTAGGCCCCAAAAAGGTCCCCAGGCCCCAGAATTGGTCCCCAGGCCTCGAAAATGTCCCCAGGAGCTGAAAAGGTCCCCAGACCCCAGAAGAGGTCCCCAGGCACAAGAATAGGTCCCCAGGCTCATGAAAAGGTCTCCAGGCCCCAGAAAATGTCCCCTGGCCCCCAAAAATGTCCAAAGGCTGTCAAGAAGGTTCCCTTGCCTCAGGAAAGGTCCCCATGCTCCAAAAAGGTCCGTAGGCCTCGAAAAGGTCCGCATTCTCCAGAAAAGTTCACCAGGCCCAAAAAATGTCCCAAAGCCCGAAAAAAGGTCCCCAGGCCCCCAAAAGGTCCCCAGGCCTTGAAAAGAACCCCAGGCCCCAGAAAAGGTCCTCAAACCATAGAAAAGGTCTCCAGGCCCCTGAAAACGTCTCAAGGCCTCCGAAGAGGCTGCCAGGCCCTAGAAAAGGTCCCAAGGCCCCAGAATAGGTCCCAAGGCCCCAGAAAGGTTCCCCAGGTCCCAGAATAGGTCCTCAGGCCCCATAAAGTCCCCAGTCCCCTGAAAAGGTCTGCAGACCCCAAAAAAGGTCCCCAGGCCACAGAAAAGGTCACCAGGCTCTGAGAAGGTCCTCAGGGCCCCAGAAAGGTCCCCAGGCCCCAGAAAAGTTCCCCTGGCCCTGAAAAGGTCCACAGGCCCCAGAAAAGGTCTCCAGGCATTAGAATACGTCTCCAGGCCCCAGAAAAGGCCACCAGGCCCCAGAAAAGGTCCCAGGCCCCAGAAAAGGTCCCCAGGCCCTAGAATAGGTCCATAAGCCAAAGAAAGGTCCCCAGGCTGCAAGAAGCTCCCTAGTCCCCTAAAAGGTCCTCAGGCCACATAAAAGGTCCCTAGGCCACAAAAAAGGTCCTCAGGCCCCAGGAAAGGTCCCCAGGCTCCTGAAAAGGTCCCCAGGCCCCTGAAAAGGTCCCCAGGCCCCAGAAAAGGTTCCCATGCCCCAAAAACGTTCCCATGCCCCAGAAAAAGTCCCCAGGCCCAAGAAAATGTCACTAGACCCCAAAAAGGTCCCCAGCCCTTTGAATAGGTCCCCAGGCTCACGAGAAGGTCCCCAGGCCAAAGAAAAGGTCCTCAGGCTCCGAAAAGATCCCCATGCAGCAGGAAAGGTCCCTAGGCTCCAAAAAGGTCCATAGGCTCATGAAAGGTACCCAGGCTCCAGAATAATTTCCAAGGCCCCAAAAAGGTCCCCAGGCCCCCAAAAAGATCCCCAGGCCTCTGAAAAGGTGCCCAGGCCCTAGAAAAGGTTCCCAGGCCCCAAAAAGGTCCCCAGGCCACAAAAAGGTCCCGACACCCCAGAATACGTCACCAGGCCAAAAAAAAGTTCCCTAGGCCGTAGAATAGGTTACAATGTCCCAAAAAATCCCCAGACCCTGAAAAGGTCCCCAGGTATCAGAAAAGGTACCCAGGCCACAAAAAAGGTCCCAAGGCTCCGAGAAGGTCCCCAGGACCCAAAAAATGTCCCCAGTCCCAAGAAAAGGTTCAAAGGCCCAAGAAAAGGTCTCCATGCAAAAAAAACGTCCCCAGGACTCAGAATAGGTCCCCAGGATGCTGAATAAGTCACCTGGCACTGAAAAGGCCCAAGGCTTCAAAAAGGCCCATAGGCCCCTGAAAAGGTACCCAGGCTCCAGAATAGGTCCTAAGGCCCCAACAAGGTCCCCAGGCCCCCTAAAAGATCCCCAGACCCCACAAAAGGTCCCTGGTCCCTGAAAAAGTTTCCAGGCCCCAGAAAGGTCCCCAGGCCCCAGAAAAGTGGCCCAGGCCCCAAAAAGGTCACCAGGCCCTTGAAAAGCTCCCCAGGTTCAAGAACAGGTTCCCAGGGCCCAGAAAGGTCCCCAGGCCCCAGAAAAGATCCCCATGAGACAAAATGGTTCCCAGGCCCCAGAAAATGTCCCCAGGCCCCAGAATAAGTCCTATGGCCTCCAAAAAGGTCCCCAGGCTCTCAAAAATGTCCAAAGGCCTCAGAATAGGTCCCCAGCCTCTAAAAAGGTCCCCAGGTCCCTGAAAAGGTCCTCAGGCCCCAAAAAGGTCTCCAGGCCCCAAAATAAGTCCCCAGGCCCCAGAAAAGGTCCCATGGCGCCAAAAAGGTCCCCAGGACCCCGAAAATGTCCCCAGTCCCAAGAAAAGGTTCAAAGGCCCAAGAAAAGGTCTCTATGCCCAAAAAACGTCCCCAGGACTCAGAAGAGGTCCCCAGGATGCTGAATAAGTCACCTGGCACCGAAAAGGCCAAAGGCTTCAAAAAGGTCCCTAGGCTCCTGAAAAGGTACCCAGGCTCCAGAATAGGTCCTAAGGCCCCAACAAGGTCCCCAGGCCCCCTAAAAGATCCCCAGACCCCACAAAAGGTCCCTGGTCCCCAAAAAAGTTCCCAGGCCCCAGAAAGGTCCCCAGGCCCCAGAAAAGTTGCACAGGCCCCCAAAAAGGTCACCAGGCCCTTGAAAAGCTCCCCAGGCCCAAGAACAGGTCCCCAGGGCCCAGAAAGGTCCCCAGGCCCCAGAAAGGATCCCCATGAGACAAAATGGTTCCCAGGCCCCAGAAAATGTCCCCAGGCCCCAGAATAAGTCCTATGGCCTCCAAAAAGGTCCCCAGGCTCTCAAAAATGTCCAAAGGCCTCAGAATAGGTCCCCAGCCTCTAAAAAGGTCCCCAGGTCCCTGAAAAGGTCCTCAGGCCCCAAAAAGGTCTCCAGGCCCCAAAATAAGTCCCCAGGCCCCAGAAAAGGTCCCATGGCGCCAAAAAGGTCCGGAGGCTCCCGAAAATTTCCCCACGCCCCAAAAATTTCCTCTTGCACCAGAAAACGTCCCCAGGCTGCAGACAAGGTCCCCAGGCCCCATAAAAGGTCTACAGGCCTGAGAAAAGGCCCAAAGGCCCCAGAATAGTTCCCAAGGCACCAGAATAGGTCTCCCAGCCTTAAAAAGTCTCCAGGCTCCAGAAAAGGTCCCCAGGCCCCTGAAAAGGTCCCCAGGCCCAAGAAAAGGTTCCTAGGCCCCAAAAAGGTCCCCAGGCCCCAGAATGGGTCCCCAGGCCCCGAAAAGGTCCTCAGGCGCTGAAAAGGTTCCCAGACCCCAGAAGAGGTCCCCAAGGACAAGAATAGGTCCCCAGGCCAAAGAAAAGGTCCCCAGGCTCCAAAAAGATCCCCATGCAGCAGGAAAGGTCCCTAGGCTCCAAAAAGGTCCATAGGCTCATGAAAGGTACCCAGGCTCCAGAATAATTTCCAAGGCCCCAAAAAGGTCCCCAGGCCCCCAAAAAGGTCCCCAGGCCTCCGAAAAGGTGCCCAGGCCCTAGAAAAGGTTCCCAGGCCCCAAAAAGGTCCCCAGGCCACAAAAAGGTCCCGACACCCCAGAATACGTCACCAGGCCAAAAACAAGTTCCCCAGGCCGTAGAATAGGTTACAATGTCCCAAAAAAACCCCAGACCCTGAAAAGGTCCCCAGGTATCAGAAAAGGTACCCAGGCCACAAAAAAGGTCCCAAGGCTCCGAGAAGGTCCCCAGGACCCAAAAAATGTCCCTAGTCCCAAGAAAAGGTTCAAAGGCTCAAGAAAAGGTCTCCATGCCCAAAAAACGTCCCCAGGACTCAGAATAGGTCTCCAGGATGCTGAATAAGTCACCTGGCACCGAAAAGGCCCAAGGCTTCAAAAAGGTCCCTAGGCCCCTGAAAAGGTACCCAGGCTCAAGAATAGGTCCTAAGGCCCCAACAAGGTCCCCAGGCCCCCTAAAAGATCCCCAGACCCCACAAAAGGTCCCTGGTCCCTGAAAAAGTTCCCAGGCCCCAGAAAGGTCCCCAGGCCCCAGAAAAGTTGCCCAGGCCCCCAAAAAGGTCACCAGGCCCTTGAAAAGCTCCCCAGGTTCAAGAACAGGTTCCCAGGGCCCAGAAAGGTCCCCAGGCCACAAAAAAGGTCCCAAGGCTCCAAGAAGGTCCCCAGGACCCCGAAAATGTCCCCAGTCCCAAGAAAAGGTTCAAAGGCCCAAGAAAAGGTCTCTATGCCCAAAAAACGTCCCCAGGACTCAGAATAGGTCCCCAGGATGCTGAATAAGTCACCTGGCACCGAAAAGGCCCAAGGCTTCAAAAAGGTCCCTAGGCCCCTGAAAAGGTACCCAGGCTCCAGAATAGGTCCTAAGGCCCCAACAAGGTCCCCAGGCCCCCTAAAAGATCCCCAGACCCCACAAAAGGTCCCTGGTCCCCGAAAAAGTTCCCAGGCCCCAGAAAGGTCCCCAGGCCCCAGAAAAGTTGCCCAGGCCCCCAAAAAGGTCACCAGGCCCTTGAAAAACTCCCCAGGCCCAAGAACAGGTCCCCAGGGCCCAGAAAGGTCCCCAGGCCCCAGAAAAGATCCCCATGAGACAAAATGGTTCCCAGGCCCCAGAAAATGTCCCCAGGCCCCAGAATAGGTCCTATGGCCTCCAAAAAGGTCCCCAATCTCTCAAAAATGTCCAAAGGCCTCAGAATAGGTCCCCCAGCCTCTAAAAAGGTCCCCAGGTCCCTGAAAAAGTCCTCAGGCCCCAAAAAGGTCTCCAGGCCCCAAAATAAGTCCCCAGGCCCCAGAAAAGGTCCCATGGCGCCAAAAAGGTCCGGAGGCTCCCTATTACATCCTAGGATTCCAAATGGCCTGTTACCCCAGGTGTAATGGGAGCAAATAAACACAGTAGAAAAAGTTTAGACTTATATTATCCTTCACCAATTTAGAACAGCAATATGTACACTATGTACAGTAATAAGTATAGTGCACGTCACGGTAAGCAAGGCAGAAATAGAAGCCACAAGATAGCAGACCGTGCTCAACCAGCTCTAGAATGGGAATGACAAGGGCAGACAGGAGAGCGGTATCCACATAACCTCTGCGATTGCCAATCCCACCTTCTTATTGGCTAGAACCTGGTCACTAGTTGAACGATGGGGCCCCATCACCAACTCTTAGCAACCTGGTTCGCTGGTTGGGGGAGATAGCCTGTAAATGAGGGTGTGTCCATGCGCCGAATAAAGGTTACGTACTCTTTGCATGCCACACCCCCACCCCCGAGAAGGCTCAGGATTAGGCTGCCACCTCCCAGTGGTAACCGTGCCGCCATGGCACAAAATAATGGGACCGCCTATCCTCTCCACCATCCAACTCTTAGATAGAGCTCAGCTTTCCTAGTGACCAAAAGCCAAACCCTAAACTCAGAGCGAGACAGCAGTCAGATAGACCAACATAGGTCCAAGATACAAGCGGACGGTAGCCCGTATCCCCTCACTAAAAAAAAACCCCACATCAGGGGATAAAAAAAAAGAGCTTGAAAGGGGTTTACCACAAATACATCCTAACCTAAATAAAATATTAAACTAGACTCTTGACAGAGTCTGCCAACACATTTTCTTTGCCGGCAATATATTTAATTTTTATGTTGTAGGGCTGCAGCCTGAGCGTCCAATGCATAAGCCTTGTGTTGTGATTCTTCATGGCTTGGAGATAGACTAACGGGTTGTGATCACTGTAGACTGTGACCACCTGCGATGTCTGGCCCACATAAACATCGAAATGCTCCAAAGCCAGTACCAGTGCGAGGGCTTCTTTTTCAATGGTAGAGTAAGCTCTCTGATGTGGCTGGAACTTGGCTGAAAAGTATGCGATTGGCTGCAGCTCCTTGTTCCCGATTTGTAATAGTACCGCCCCAACCCCAGACTCACAAGCATCAACCTGTAATGAAAAAGGTTTGGAGAAGTCTGGAGACAGGAGAATGGGTGCAGAGCACAATAATCTTTTTGCTTTATTAAAAGCAGTGTTACAATCTGAAGTCCAAATAAAGGGAACTTTATGACTGGTAAGAGGTAAGAGGGGCTACAATATCTGAGAAATTCTTACAGAATCTTCTGTAAAATCCGATCATGCCTAGGAAACGTTGAAGAGATTTCCTATCATGAGGAACTGGATATTCTTTAATCGAAAGAACTTTAGCAAGTTTAGGTGCAACATTACCACTACCTACTTCATGGCCTAGAAAAGTGACAGTGGCCTGGCCAAAGGAAGATTTAGATAAATTAACTGTTAATTGGGAATTCTTAAAGGTCTCAAACAGAGCTTTAAGTCTAAGTAGGTGTTGATCCCAAGTATCAGACACCACAACAATATCATCTAGGTATGCTGCCGTGCCTTCAAGTCCTTTAATAGCCTGATGGATGAGTTTCTGGAATGAAGAGGGGGAATTTTTCATTCCGAAGGGGGTAACTGTATACTGATAATGACCTCCTGGAATTACGAAGGCAGAGATTTCCTTCGCCTTATCTGTCAAAGGTACCTGATAGTAACCTTTAAGGAGATCTAATTTGGACACAAAAGTAGCCTTACCCACAAAGTCAATTACGTCATCCAGACGAGGAAGAGGGTAAGCATCTGTAATTGTGACCTCGTTCACTTTACGGTAGTCTGTGCACATACGAAACCCTCCATCAGCCTTTTTTACTAGGATGCACGGTGAAGCCCATGGACTAGATGACTCCTCCACTAAACCATGTTCTAACAAGAAGTCTACTTCCTGCTGAAGTAGCCTTTGCTTTTCAGGATTAGCTCTGTAGGGGGAGAGTTTAATTGGTTTAGATTTTCCCACATCTACATCATGGTAACCTAACGTACATTTTTTCGGCACATCCGAAAAAATATTAGGATATGACTGTAGAAGCTCAGTTAAATTGGTTGCTTGTATTTCAGATAATCCATCCATTAACGGGCTAGGATCCTTGAGGAGGACAGAATTTGAAAGTTTAGTATTAATTTCAGAGATAGAGTGCAAAGAGTCAGAGTCGTCCTCAGAGGTAGAGGACAGAGTCATTACTGGGACTTTATCTGGTGTATGAAAGGCCTTGATTTGATTAATGTGGTAAGTTTTTGTTTTTGAGGTCTTATCAATGGGAGCTACCACATAATTTAAATCAGATAATCTACTTACTATCTGCATAGGTCCCGTAAATCTAGCTTTCAAGGTGTGGCCAGGTATAGGTTCCTGCACCAACACCTTGTCTCCTGGATGGAAGGAGCGGAATTGTGCACTTCTGTCATACCTCTGTTTCATCTTACTTTGAGCTGTCTTTAGGTTAGCCGTGGCTAACTCACGTGCCACCTGCAACCTTGAAGACGGGTTGTAGAGCGCTGAGCTTACGTCTTCTCCCATCCATCCTTCTTTGAGCACCCAAAGAGGACCTCGTACATTGTACCCAAAGATCAGCTCAAACGGACTATACCCTGTAGACTCTTGCACCGTCTCTCGTACTGAGAACAGCAACAACGGTAGAGATTCATCCCAATCTGTCGGAAAGTGCATGCAAAAACTTCTCATCATTGTTTTTAATGTTTGGTGGAATCTTTCCAAGGCGCCTTGGGACTGAGGGTGATAGGCAGTGGATAAGTTGTGAATTATCCCTAACCTAGTTAATACTTCCCTAAATGCTTTTGGCAGTGAAGTTAGTACCTTGATCACTTTGTATAGTTTTAGGAATGCCAAAACAAGAAATGAATTTTGTTAAAGCTTTGAGAATAGCTTTAGTATTGATACTACGCATAGGGATTGCTTCAGGATATCTGGTTACTTTATCCATAATTGTAAATAAATACTGGTTTCCAGACTTTGACTTAGGTAGTGGACCTACACAATCTATAATTAAATCTGCAAAAGGTTCTCCATCAGCAGGTATGGGTTGGAGAGGTGCAGGTTTAATGGAATGTCCAGGTTTTCCAACTTGCTGACATTCTCGGCAACACCTAATATGATTCTTCACATCTTTCTTTAATTTTGGCCAATAAAATTCTTTTGTGATTCTATACAAGGTTTTTGTAATTCCCAAGTGACCTCCTAATGACGTATTATGAGCTATATTTAATATCTGAGGTCTATACTTGGTTGGAACCACTAACCTGTCGTATAATTGCCGGCCCTCTATCTCCTTACCAGTCTCAGTGCAGACCAAATAATCATTTTTAACTTCATACTTGACTGGATGACCCAAAGAGGATTTACCCATGGCTGCCTGAAAAGCGAATTTTAAAGAAGGGTCCTTTCGTTGTTCCTCCCGGAAGGACAGTCCCTCGGGCATGGAAACAGAGACATCTGGCAATCATGCAACCTGGGAATAGGAAGGCTTGATCGGGGTCTGTTCACTTGATTTACGAGACTCTGGCCGGTGTGTCTCATAAAACAACGTGGCTATTCCGAGATCGGAGTCGTCCAAGGATAGGTCAACATTCTCCCCAGACAACCCTTGGGATGTTGCCCGAGTTATGGCCAACACTGGAGAAGCATTAATCATTATAGGTTCAGGACACGAAGTAACAGTAGTAATGTTATTACCCAGTAATAACATAGCATTTTTCATGGGAAATCCTTTTGAGACACCTACAGTCAAGTACCCAGTGTAATATTTGCACTGTACATAAATTTTATGCAAAGGAACAGAATATATAGCTCCTCCATATGCTTCCAATAAAACTGAGGAATTCAAAGAAGTATTCTCTGAAAGGGGTAATATTCCTTCTCTGACAAGTGAGCAATATGCTCCAGTATCTCTAAAGGTATTTACTTTAGTTGGTTCTGAGTTTTCCTGAAGGGAAATAAGACTTTCGCAATAATAAGGGGCCATACCTTTTTCTACATCTCTAGGGGACATGTTACTAGGGATATTAGAGATTTTCCCGATGGGTTGAGGTTTTTGGGGGCAGTTGGAACTGATGTGACCTACTTTATTACACCTGAAGCAGACGACAGGCTTGCCCTTTACTCCCTGATGACGTTGCAAGTGGTGTCGTTCTGGCTGGTGCCTCTCTGGATATTGTTGTCGAGATGCTCCATAAGTAGTTTGCCTCTCCGCAGGGGGACCATATGTTGAGAAGCGTGGCTCACCAGGTGACTTAGTTGGATGTCGTAGACGCTCTCCCTCCGGCTGGCATTTCATTCTCCAATGTTGTCGATCTCTGCTCACGCCAGACTGTTGAAAAGAGAGACGGGACCGCTCGGACAAGGAGCGGTTCGTTTCGAAGGTATCAGCCCACCTGGCTGCCTCCAATGCAGTGGTTAAGTCACGATCCTGCAGAAAGACACGAACCTCGGGTCCCACAGACTCCAGCAGGTTATCAATCAGAATAAGTTGCACCAGCTCCTCAAAGGTAGAGACACCACTCGCTTTATACCAGCTGGTAAAAGCTTTGGTTTGCTGTCTCACAAAGTCCACCAGGGATTGACCAAGCTGCCGCCTGTTCAATTTAAAGGTCTTACGATATTTAGCTGGGATACATGTATATGCTCCCAACACTGTGGTCTTCACTATTTGATAATCAGAGAATTCAGCGTCAGTTAATACCGACGTAAATTCCTGTGCCTTACCCAATAATGCTGTATGAACCAACGCTGCCCAGTGCTGTTCCGGCCACCTCAAGGCTCGAGCCTGATTTTCGAAGCTTTCGAAAAATTGCTCTGGTTCGGCCTCATTGAAGCGGGGAACAAGCTGTACTGCTTTTTGTAAACTGAAGTCGTTTACAGAATGCGAAAACTGCCTCCTTTCTCTTTCCCTATCAAATTCTTCCCTTGCGAATGCTCTCTGTTCCCTAGTTTGCTCCAGCGTGATTTTTGCCAGCTCAAGTGCCAAGGACGCTGATTCACCCCGAGACAACCCAGCTGCACTATACTGACCATCTTGCTCCGTAGGTGTATCATCTTCCTCATGCGAGAACATGAGAGTTTTTTCCCTAGCTCCCGTAGAGGGAGGAGTTTGATGTGCCATCTCTTCTTCAATAAGTATGTCAGCAATAAGTGAACGCAGTTGCGCAGCTGTAAGAGTGCGTTTATAGGGAATGCCAATGGAACGAGCAATTTGCCAACAACGCTGTAGGGACAATTTAGGTAGGTTATGCAAAGTATATGCCGACACCAGGCGTCTGACTCGTCTAGGTGGCATAAGTTATTCGCTATGCACAGTACGAATACCCCAACGTAACACGTTAATTTGCAGAACACGCTTAGCTATGCACAGTACGATTACAGAAGACGCATACAAGCAAAGCCGACTGCACACAAGATTGACCGTAGCGAAGCGAGCACACTGAACAAGCTAGTAGCGAGCTGCTGAACGATCACACAATAGCAAGGCTGATAATAAGCAACTGACACGCAAAATTTGTAAAGCGAAGCGAGACAGCAAGCTACACAGTGTTCCTGCTACAAGCTTCACCCTAAGCTCAACCGTTTCTCTAAGTCCAGCTCCAGCTCTCGGACAGGCTACCCATATTACATCCTAGGATTCCAAATGGCCTGTTATCCCAGGTGTAATGGGAGCAAATAAACACAGTAGAAAAAGTTTAGACTTATATTATCCTTCACCAATTTAGAACAGCAATATGTACACTATGTACAGTAATAAGTATAGTGCACGTCACGGTAAGCAAGGCAGAAATAGAAGCCACAAGATAGCAGACCGTGCTCAACCAGCTCTAGAATGGGAATGACAAGGGCAGACAGGAGAGCGGTATCCACATAACCTCTGCGATTGCCAATCCCACCTTCTTATTGGCTAGAACCTGGTCACTAGTTGAACGATGGGGCCCCATCACCAACTCTTAGCAACCTGGTTCGCTGGTTGGGGGAGATAGCCTGTAAATGAGGGTGTGTCCATGCGCCGAATAAAGGTTACGTACTCTTTGCATGCCACACTCCCGAAAATTTCCCCACGCCCCAAAAATTTCCTACTGCACCAGAAAACGTCCCCAGGCTGCAGACAAGGTCCCCAGGCCCCATAAAAGTTCTACAGGCCTGAGAAAAGGCCCAAAGGCCCCAGAATAGTTCCCAAGGCACCAGAATAGGTCTCCCAGCCTTAAAAAGTCTCCAGGCTCCAGAAAAGGTCCCCAGGCCCCTGAAAAGGTCCCCAGGCCCAAGAAAAGGTTCCTAGGCCCCAAAAAGGTCCCCAGGCCCCAGGAAAAGTCCCCAGGCCCCAGAAAAGGTCTCTAGGCATCAGAGTAGGTCCCCAGGCCCCAGAAAAGGCCTCCAGGCCCCAGAAAAGGTCCCAGGCCCCAGAAAAGGTCCCCAGGCCCTAGAATAGGTCCACATGCCAAAGAAAGGTCCCCAAGCTCCGAGAAGCTCCCTAGTCCCCGAAAAGGTCCCCAGGCCCTAGGAAAGGATCGCAGGCTCCAAAAAGGTTCCCAGACCACACAAAAGGTCCCCACACCCCAGAATACGTCCCCAGGCCGAAAAAAGTTCCCCATGCCATAGAATAGGTTTCAAGGTCCCAAAAAATCTCCAGTCCCCAAAAAGGTCCCCAGGCCCCAGAAAAGGTACCCAGGCCACAGAAAATGTCCCAAGGCTCCGAGAAGGTCCCCAGGACCCCAAAAATGTCCCCAGTCCCAAGAAAAGGTTGAAAGGCCCAAGAAAAGGTCCCCATGCCCAAAAAACATCCCCAGGACTCAGAATAGGTCCCCAGGATGCTGAATAAGTCCCCCGGTCCCAAAAAGGCCCCAGGCTTCAAAAAGGTCCCTAGGCCCCTGAAAAGGTACCCAGGCTCCAGAATAGGTCCCAAGGCACCAGAATAGATCCCCCAGCCTTAAAAAGGTCCCCAGGCTCCAGAAAAGGTCCCTAGGCCCCTGAAAAGGTCCCTAGGCCCAAGAAAAGGTTCCTAGGCCCCAAAAAGGTCCCCAGGCCCCAGAATAGGTCCCCAAGCCCCAAAAAGGTCCCGAGACGCCGAAAAGGTTCCCAGACCCCAGAAGAGGTCTCCAGGCACAAGAATAGGAGAGCAGGCCCCAGAGAAGGTCCCCAGACCCACGAAAAGGTCACCAGAAGCCAAAAAGGTCCCAAAGCCCCAGAATAGAACCACAGGCTCATGAAAAGGTCTCCAGGCCCCAGAAAATGTCCCCTGGCCCCCAAAAAGGTCCCCAGGCTGTCAAAAGGGTTCCAATGCCAAAGGAAAGGTCCCCATGCTCCAAAAAAGTCCATAGGCCCCGAAAAGGTCCCCATTCTCCAGAATAGTTCTCCAGGTATGAAAAAGGTCCCAAAGGCCCCAAAAAGGTCACCAGGCCCCACAAAAGGTCCCTGGGCCTTGAAAAGAACCCCAGGCCCCAGAAAGGTCCCCAGGTCCCAGAAAAGTTGCCCAGGCCCCCAAAAAGGTCACCAGGCCCTTGAAAAGCTCCCCAGGCCCAAGAACAGGTCCCCAGGGCCCAGAAAGGTCAACAGGCCCCAGAAAAGATCCCCATGAGACAAAATGGTTCCCAGGCCCCAGAAAATGTCCCCAGGCCCTAGAATAGGTCCTATGGCCTCCAAAAAGGTCCCCGGGCTCTCAAAAATGTCCAAAGGCCTCAGAATAGGTCCCCCAGCCTCTAAAAAGGTCCCCAGGTCCCTGAAAAAGTCCTCAGGCCCCAAAAAGGTCTCCAGGCCCCAAAATAAGTCCCCAGGCCCCAGAAAAGGTCCCATGGCGCCAAAAAGGTCTGGAGGCTCCTGAAAATTTCCCCACGCCCCAAAAATTTCCTCTTGCACCAGAAAACGTCCCCAGGCTGCAGACAAGGTCCCCAGGCCCCATAAAAGGTCTACAGGCCTGAGAAAAGGCCCAAAGGCCCCAGAATAGTTCCCAAGGCACCAGAATAGGTCTCCCAGCCTTAAAAAGTCTCCAGGCTCCAGAAAAGGTCCCCAGGCCCCTGAAAAGGTCCCCAGGCCCAAGAAAAGGTTCCTAGGCCCCAAAAAGGTCCCCAGGCCCCAGAATAGGTCCCCAGGCCCCGAAAAGGTCCTCAGGCACCAAAAAGGTTCCCAGACCCCAGAAGAGGTCCCCAAGGACAAGAATAGGTCACCAGGCCCCAGAAAAGGTCCCCAGACCCACGAAAAGGTCACCAGGCCCCAAAAACGTCCCCAGGCACCAGAATAGATCCCCAGGCTCATGAAAAGGTCTCCAGGCCCCAGAAAATGTCCCCTGGACCCCAAAAAGGTCCTCAGGCTGTCAAAAAAGCTCCCATGCCACAGGAAAGGTCCCCATGCTCCAAAAAGGTCCATAGGCCCCAAAAAGGTCCCCATTATCCAGAATAGTTCTCCAGGCCAAAAAAAGGTCCCAAAGCCCCTGAAAAGGTCCCCAGGCCCCACAAAAGGTCCCCAGGCCTTGAAAAGAACCCCAGGCCCTAGAGAAGGTCCCCAAATCATAGAAAAGGTCTCCAGGCTCCCAAAAACGTCCCAAGGCCCCCAAAAAGGCCCCCAGAACCTAGAAAAGGTCCCAAGGCCCTAGAATAGGTCCCAAGGCCCCAGAAAAGTTCCCCAGGTCCCAGAATATTTCCTCAGGCCCCATAAAGTCCCCAGTCCTTCTAAAGGTCTGCAGACCCCAAAAAAGGTCCCCAGGCCACAGAAAAGGTCACCAGGCTCTGAGAAGGTCCTCAGGACCCCAAAAAGGTTCCCAGGCCCCAGACAAGTTCCCCAGGCCCTGAAAAGGTCCCCAGGCCCCAGAAAAAGTCCCCAGGCCCCAGAAAAGGTCTCCAGGCATCAGAATAGGTCCCCAGGCCCCAGAAAAGACCACCAGCCCCCAGAAAATGTCCCAGGCCCCAGAAAAGGTCCCCAGGCCCTAGAAAAGGTCCACTGGCCAAAGAAAGGTCCCTAGGCTCCGAGAAGCTCCCTACTCATCGAAAAGATCCCCAGGCCCTAGAAAAGGTTTCCAGGCCCCAAAAAGGTCCCCAGGCCCCAGAATAGATCCCCAGGCTCATGAAAAGGTCTCCAGGCCCCAGAAAATGTCCCCTGGACCCCAAAAAGTTCACCAGGCTGTCGAAAAGGTTCCCATGCCACAGAAAAGGTCCCCATGCTCTAAAAAGGTCCATAGGCCCCGAAAAGGTCCCCATTCTCCAGAATAGTTCTCCAGGCTCGAAAAAGGTCCCAAAGCCCCGGAAAAGGTCCCCAGGCCCCACAAAAGGTCCCTGGGCCTTGAAAAGAACCCCAGGCCCCAGAAAAGGTCCGCAAACCATAGAAAAGGTTTCCAGGCTCCCAAAAACGTCCCAAGGCCCCCAAAAAGGCCCCCAAAAAGGCCCCCAAGCCCTAGAAAATGTCCCAAGGCCCCAGAATAGGTCCCAAGGCCCCAGAAAAGTTCCCCAGGTCCCAGAATAGGTTCTCATTCCCCATAAAGTCTCCAGTCCCCAGAAAAAGTCCCCAGACCCCAAAAAAGGTCCCCAGGCCACAGAAAAGGTCACCAGGCTCCGAGAAGGTCCTCAGGACCCCAAAAAGATCTCCAGACCCCAGAAAAGTTCCCTAGGCCCCAAAAAGGTCCCCAGGCCCCAGGAAAAGTCCCCAGGCCCCAGAAAAGGTCTCTAGGTATCAGAGTAGGTCCCCAGGCCCCAGAAAAGGCCTCCAGGCCCCAGAAAAGGTCCCAGGCCCCAGAAAAGGTCCCCAGGCCCTAGAATAGGTCCACATGCCAAAGAAAGGTCCCCAAGCTCCGAGAAGCTCCCTAGTCCCCGAAAAGGTCCCCAGGCCCTAGGAAAGGATCCCAGGCCCCAAAAAGGTTCCCAGACCACACAAAAGGTCCCCACACCCCAGAATACGTCCCCAGGCCGAAAAAAGTTCCCCAGGCCATAGAATAGGTTTCAAGGTCCCAAAAAATCTCCAGTCCCCAAAAAGGTCCCCAGGCCCCAGAAAAGGTACCCAGGCCACAGAAAATGTCCCAAGGCTCTGAGAAGGTCCCCAGGACCCCAAAAATGTCCCCAGTCCCAAGAAAAGGTTGAAAGGCCCAAGAAAAGGTCCCCATGCCCAAAAAACATCCCCAGGACTCAGAATAGGTCCCCAGGATGCTGAATAAGTCCCCCGGCCCCGAAAAGGCCCCAGGCTTCAAAAACGTCCCTAGGCCCCTGTAAAGTTACCCAGGCTCCAGAATAGGTCCCAAGGCACCAGAATAGATCCCCCAGCCTTAAAAAGGTCCCCAGGCTCCAGAAAATTTCCCTAGGCCCCTGAAAAGGTCCCTAGGCCCAAGAAAAGGTTCCTAGGCCCCAAAAAGGTCCCCAGGCCCCAGAATAGGTCCCCAAGCCCCAAAAAGGTCCCGAGATGCCGAAAAAGTTCCCAGACCCCAGAAGAGGTCTCCAGGCACAAGAATAGGAGAGAAGGCCCCAGAGAAGGTCCCCAGACCCACGAAAAGGTCACCAGAAGCCAAAAAGGTCCCCAAGCCCCAGAATAGAACCACAGGCTCATGAAAAGGTCTCCAGGCCCCAGAAAATGTCCCCTGGCCCCCAAAAAGGTCCCCAGGCTGTCAAAAGGGTTCCAATGCCAGAGGAAAGGTCCCCATGCTCCAAAAAGGTCCATAGGCCCCGAAAAGGTCCCCATTCTCCAGAATAGTTCTTCCAGGTATGAAAAAGGTCCCAAAGCCCCCAAAAAGGTCCCCAGGCCCCACAAAAGGTCCCTGGGCCTTGAAAAGAACCCCAGGCCCCAGAAAGGTCCCCAGGCCCCAGAAAAGTTGCCCAGGCCCCCAAAAAGGTCACCAGGCTCTTGAAAAGCTCCCCAGGCCCAAGAACAGGTCCCCAGGGCCCAGAAAGGTCCCCAGGCCCAAGAAAAGATCCCCATGAGACAAAATGGTTCCCAGGCCTCAGAAAATGTCCCCAGGCCCCAGAATAGGTCCTATGGCCTCCAAAAAGGTCCCTGGGCTCTCAAAAATGTCTAAAGGCCTCAGAATAGGTCCCCCAGCCTCTAAAAAGGTCCCCAGGTCCCTGAAAAAGTCCTCAGGCCCCAAAAAGGTCTCCAGGCCCCAAAATAAGTCCCCAGGCCCCAGAAAAGGTCCCATGGCGCCAAAAAGGTCCGGAGGCTCCTGAAAATTTCCCCACGCCCCAAAAATTTCCTCTTGCACCAGAAAACGTCCCCAGGCTGCAGACAAGGTCCCCAGGCCCCATAAAAGGTCTACAGGCCTGAGAAAAGGCCCAAAGGCCCCAGAATTGTTCCCAAGGCACCAGAACAGGTCTCCCAGCCTTAAAAAGTCTCCAGGCTCCAGAAAAGGTCCTCAGGCCCCTGAAAAGGTCCCCAGGCCCAAGAAAAGGTTCCTAGGCCCCAAAAAGGTCCCCAGGCCCCAGAATAGGTCCCCAGGCCCCGAAAAGGTCCTCAGGCACCGAAAAGGTTCCCAGACCCCAGAAGAGGTCCCCAAGGACAAGAATAGGTCACCAGGCCCCAGAAAAGGTCCACAGACCCACGAAAAGGTCACCAGGCCCCAAAAACGTCCCCAGGCACCAGAATAGATCCCCAGGCTCATGAAAAGGTCTCCAGGCCCCAGAAAATGTTCCCTGGACCCCAAAAAGGTCCTCAGGCTGTCAAAAATGTTCCCATGCCACAGGAAAGGTCCCCATGCTCCAAAAAGGTCCATAGGCCCCAAAAAGGTCCCCATTCTCCAGAATAGTTCTCCAGGCCAAAAAAAGGTCCCAAAGCCCCTGAAAAGGTCCCCAGGCCCCACAAAAGGTCCCCAGGCCTTGAAAAGAACCCCAGGCCCTAGAAAAGGTCCCCAAATCATAGAAAAGGTCTCCAGGCTCCCAAACACGTCCCAAGGCCGCCAAAAAGGCTCCCAGAACCTAGAAAAGGTCCCAAGGCCCTAGAATAGGTCCCAAGGCCCCAGAAAAGTTCCCCAGGTCCCAGAATATTTCCTCAGGCCCCATAAAGTCCCAAGTCCTTCTAAAGGTCTGCAGACCCGAAAAAAAGGTCCCCAGGCCACAGAAAAGGTCACCAGGCTCTGAGAAGGTCCTCAGTACCCCAAAAAGGTTCCCAGGCCCCAGACAAGTTCCCCAGGCCCTGAAAAGGTCCCCAGGCCCCAGAAAAGTCCCCAGGCCCTAGAAAAGCTCTCCAGGCATCAGAATAGGTCCCCAGGCCCCAGAAAAGACCACCAGCCCCCAGAAAATGTCCCAGGCCCCAGAAAAGGTCCCCAGGCCCAAGAAAAGGTCCACTGGCCAAAGAAAGGTCCCCAGGCTCCGAGAAGCTCCCTACTCCTCGAAAAGATCCCCAGGCCCTAGAAAAGGTTTCCAGGCCCCAAAAAGGTCCCCAGGCCCCAGAATAGATCCCCAGGCTCATGAAAAGGTCTCCAGGCCCCAGAAAATGTCCCCTGGCCCCCAAAAAGTTCACCAGGCTGTCGAAAAGGTTCCCATGCCACAGAAAAGGTCCTCATGCTCTAAAAAGGTCCATAGGCCCCGAAAAGGTCCCCATTCTCCAGAATAGTTCTCCAGGCTCGAAAAAGGTCCAAAAGCCCTGGAAAAGGTCCCCATGCCCCACAAAAGGTCCCTGGGCCTTGAAAAGAACCCCAGGCCCCAGAAAAGGTCCCCAAACCATAGAAAAGGTTTCCAGGCTCCCAAAAACGTCCCAAGACCCCCAAAAAGGCCCCCAAGCCCTAGAAAATGTCGCAAGGCCCCAGAATAGATCCCAAGGCCCCAGAAAAGTTCCCCAGGTCCCAGAATAGGTTCTCATTCCCCATAAAGTCTCCAGTCCCCAGAAAAGGTCCCCAGACCCCAAAAAAGGTCCCCAGGCCACAGAAAAGGTCACCAGGCTTCAAGAAGGTCCTCAGGACCCCAAAAAGGTCTCCAGACCCCAGAAAAGTTCCCTAGGCCCCAAAAAGGTCCCCAGGCCCCAGGAAAAGTCCCCAGGCCCCAGAAAAGGTCTCTAGGCATCAGAGTAGGTCCCCAGGCCCCAGAAAAGGCCACCAGGCCCCAGAAAAGGTCCCAGGCCCCAGAAAAGGTCCCCAGGCCCTAGAATAGGTCCACATGACAAAGAAAGGTCCCCAAGCTCCGAGAAGCTCCCTAGTCCCCGAAAAGGTCCCCAGGCCCTAGGAAAGGATCCCTGGCCCCAAAAAGGTTCCCAGACCACACAAAAGGTCCCCACTCCCCAGAATACGTCCCCAGGCTGAAAAAAGTTCCCCAGGCAATAGAATAGGTTTCAAGGTCCCAAAAAATCTCCAGTCCCCGAAAAGGTCCCCAGGCCCCAGAAAAGGTACCCAGGCCACAGAAAATGTCCCAAGGCTCCGAGAAGGTCCCCAGGACCCCAAAAATGTCCCCAGTCCCAAGAAAAGGTTCAAAGGCCCAAGAAAAGGTCCCTATGCCCAAAAAACATTCCCAGGACTCAGAATAGGTCCCCAGGATGCTGAATAAGTCCCCCGGCCCCGAAAACGCCCCAGGCTTCATAAAGGTCCCTAGGCCCCTGAAAAGGTACCCAGGCTCCAGAATAGGTCCCAAGGCACCAGAATAGATCCCCCAGCCTTAAAAAGGTCCCCAGGCTCCAGAAAAGGTCCCTAGGCCCCTGAAAAGGTCCCTAGGGACAAGAAAAGGTTCCTAGGCCCCAAAAAGGTCCCCAGGCCCCAGAATAGGTCCCCAAGCCCCAAAAAGGTCCCGAGATGCCGAAAAGGTTCCCAGACCCCAGAAGAGGTCTCCAGGCACAAGAATAGGAGAGCAGGCCCCAGAGAAGGTCCCCAGACCCACGAAAAGGTCAACAGAAGTCAAAAAGGTCCCCAAGCCACAGGATAGAACCACAGGCTCATGAAAAGGTCTCCAGGCCCCAGAAAATGTCCCCTGGCCCCCAAAAAGGTCCCCAGGCTGTCAAAAGGGTTCCAATGCCAGAGGAAAGGTCCCCATGCTCCAAAAAGGTCCATAGGCCCCAAAAAGGTCCCCATTCTTCAGAATAGTTCTTCCAGGTATGAAAAAGGTCCCAAAGCCCCCAAAACGGTCCCCAGGCCCCACAAAAGGTCCCTGGGCCTTGAAAAGAACCCCAGGCCCCAGAAAGGTCCCCAGGCCCCAGAAAAGTTGCCCAGGCCCCCAAAAATGTCACCAGGCTCTTGAAAATGCTCCCCAGGCCCAAGAAAAGGTCCCCAGGGCCCAGAAAGGTCCCCAGGCCCAAGAAAAGATCCCCATGAGACAAAATGGTTCCCAGGCCTCAGAAAATGTCCCCAGGCCCCAGAATAGGTCCTATGGCCTCCAAAAAGGTGCCCGGGCTCTCAAAAATGTCCAAGGCCTCAGAATAGGTCCCCCAGCCTCTAAAAAGGTCCCCAGGTCCCTGAAAAAGTCCTCAGGCCCCAAAAAGGTCTCCAGGCCCCAAAATAAGTCCCCAGGCCCTAGAAAAGGTCCCATGGCGCCAAAAAGGTCCGGAGGCTCCCGAAAATTTCCCCACTCCCCAAAAATTTCCTCTTGCACCAGAAAACGTCCCCAGGCCCCAGACAAGGTCCCCAGGCCCCAAAAAAGGTCTACAGGCCTGAGAAAAGGCCCAAAGGCCCCAGAATAGGTCCCAAGGCACCAGAATAGGTCTCTTAGCCTTAAAAAGTCCCCAGGTTCCAGAAAAGGTCCCCAGGCCCCTGAAAAGGTTTCCAGGCCCAAGAAAAGGTTCCTAGGCCCCAAAAAGGTCCCCAGGCCCTAGAATAGGTCCCCAGGCCCCGAAAAGGTCCTCAGGCACCAAAAAGGTTCCCAGACCCCAGAAGAGGTCCCCAAGGACAAGAATAGGTCACCAGGCCCCAGAAAAGGTCCCCAGACCCACGAAAAGGTCACCAGGTCCCAAAAAAGTCCCCAGGCACCAGAATAGATCCCCAGGCTCATGAAAAGGTCTCCAGGCCCCTGAAAATGTCCCCTGGACCCCAAAAAGGTCCTCAGGCTGTCAAAAAGGTTCCCATGCCACAGGAAAGGTCCCCATGCTCCAAAAAGGTCCATAGGCCCCAAAAAGGTCCCCATTCTCCAGAATAGTTCTCCAGGCCCAGAAAAAGTCCCAAAGCCCCTGAAAAGGTCCCCAGGCCCCACAAAAGGTCCCCAGGCCTTGAAAAGAACCCCAGGCCCCAGAAAAGGTCCCCAAACCATAGAAAAGGTCTCCAGGCTCCCAAAAACGTCCCAAGGCCCCCCAAAAGGCCCCCAGAACCTAGAAAAGGTCCCAAGGCCCTAGAATAGGTCCCAAGGCCCCAGAAAAGTTCCCCAGGTCCCAGAATATTTCCTCAGGCCCCATGAAGTCCCCAGTCCCTCTAAAGGTCTGCAGACCCCAAAAAAGGTCCCCAGGCCACAGAAAAGGTCACCAGGCTCTGAAAAGGTCCCCAGGCCCCAGAAAAAGTCCCCAGGCCCCAGAAAAGGTCTCCAGGCATCAGAATAGGTCCCCAGGCCCCAGAAAAGGCCACCAGCCCCCAGAAAAGGTCCCAGGCCCCAGAAAAGGTCCCCAGGCCTTTGAATAGGTCCACTGGCCAAAGAAAGGTCCCCAGGCTCTGAGAAGCTCCCTACTCCCTGAAAAGATCCCCAGGCCCTAGAAAAGGTTCCCAGGCCCCAAAAAGGTCCCCAGGCCCCAGAATAGATCCCCAGGCTCATGAAAAGGTCTCCAGGCCCCAGAAAATGTCCCCTGGCCCCCAAAAAGTTCACCAGGCTGTCGAAAAGGTTCTCATGCCACTGAAAAGGTCCTCATGCTCTAAAAAGGTCCATAGGCCCCGAAAAGGTCCCCATGCTCTAAAAAGGTCCATAGGCCCCGAAAAGGTCCCCATTCTCCAGAATAGTTCTCCAGGCTTGAAAAAGGCCCCAAAACCCCGCAAAAGGTCCCTGGGCCTTGAAAAGAACCCCAGGCCCCAGAAAAGGTCCCCAAACCATAGAAAAGGTCTCCAGGCTCCCAAAAACGTCCCAAGGCCCCCAAAAAGGCCCCCAGGCCATAGAAAAGGTCCCAAGGCCCCAGAATAGGTCCCAAGGCCCCAGAAATGTTCCCCAGGTCCCAGAATAGGTTCTCATTCCCCATAAAGTCTCCAGTCCCCAGAAAAGGTCTCCAGACCCCAAAAAGGTCCCCAGGCCACAGAAAAGGTCACCAGGCTCCGAGAAGGTCCTCAGGACCCCAAAAAAGTCTCCAGACCCCAGAAAAGTTCCCTAGGCCCCGAAAAGGTCCCCAGGCCCCAGGAAAAATCCCGAGGCCCCAGAAAAGGTCTCTAGGCATCAGAGTAGGTCCCCAGGCCCCAGAAAAGGCCACCAGGCCCCAGGAAAGGTCCCAGGCCCCAGAAAAGGACCCCAGGCCCTAGAATAGGTCCACATGCCAAAGAAAGGTCCCCAAGCTCCGAGAAGCTCCCTAGTCCCCGAAAAGGTCCCCAGGCCCTAGGAAAGGATCCCAGGCCCCAAAAAGATCCCCAGGCCACACAAAAGGTCCCCACACCCCAGAATACGTCCCCAGGCCGAAAAAAGTTCCCCAGGCCATAGAATAGGTTACAAGGTCCCAAAAAATTCCCAGTCCCCAAAAAGGTCCCCAGGTCCCAGAAAAGGTACCCAGGCCACAGAAAATGTCCCAAGGCTCCAAGAAGGTCCCCAGGACCCCAAAAATGTCCCCAGTCCCAAGAAAAGGTTCAAAGGCCCAAGAAAAGGTCCCCATGCCCAAAAAACATCCCTAGGACTCAGAATAGGTCCCCAGGATGCTGAATAAGTCTCCCAGCCCCGAATAGGCCCCAGGCTTCTAAAAGGTCCCTAGGCCCCTGAAAAGGTACCCAGGCTCCAGAATAGGTCCCAAGGCACCAGAATAGATCCCCAGCCTTAAAAAGGTCCCCAGGCTCCAGAAAAGGTCCCTAGGCCCCTGAAAAGGTCCCTAGGCCCAAGAAAAGGTTCCTAGGCCCCAAAAAGGTCCCCAGGCCCCAGAATAGGTCCCCAAGCCCCGAAAAGGTCCCGAGGCACCAAAAAGATTCCCAGACCCCAGAAGAGGTCTCCAGGCACAAGAATAGGTGAGCACACCCCAGAGAAGGTCCCCAGACCCACGAAAGGTCACCAGAAGCCAAAAATTTCCCCAGGCCCCAGAATAGAACCACAGGCTCATGAAAAGTTCTCCAGGCCCCAGAAAATGTCCCCTGGCCCCCCAAAAGGTCCCCAGGCTGTCAAAAGGGTTCCTATGCCAGAGGAAAGGTCCCCATGCTCCAAAAGAGGTCCGTAGGCCCCGAAAAGGTCCCCATTCTCCAGAATAGTTCTCCAGGCCTGAAAAAGGTCCCAAAGCCCCCAAAAAGGTCCCCAGGCCCCACAAAAGGTCCCTGGGCCTTGAAAAGAACCCCAGGCCCCAGAAAAGGTCCCCAAACGATAGAAAAGGTCTCCAGGCCCCCGAAAATGTCCCAAGGCCACAAAAAAGGCCCCCAGGCCCAAGAAAAGGTCCCAAGCCCACAGAATAGGTCCTAAGGCCCCATAAAGTCCCCAGTCCCCCCAAAAGGTCCCCAGATCCCAAGAAAGATCCCCAGGCCACAGAAAAGGTCACCACTCTCTGAGAAGGTCCTCAGGACCCCAAAAAGTTCTCCAGGCACCAGAAAAGTTCCCCAGGCCCCAAAAAGGTCCCCAGGTCCCAGAAAAAGTCCCCAGGCCCCAGAAAAGATCTCCAGGCATCAGAATAGGTCCCCAGGCCCAAGAAAAGGCCACCAGGCCACAGAAAAGGTCCCAGGCCCCAGAAAAGGTACCCAGGCCCTAGAATAGGTCCACAGGCCAAAGAAAGGTCCCCAGGCTCTGAGAAGATCTCTAGTCCCTGAAAAGGTCCCCAGGCCACATAAAAGGTCCCTAGGCCACAAAAAATGTCTCCAGGCCCCAAAAAGGTCCCCAGGCAGCAGAAAAAGTCCCCAGGCCCCTGAAAAGGTCTCCAGGTATCAGAATAGGTCCACAGGCCCCAGAAAAGGCCACCAGGCTCCAGGCCCCAGAAAAGGTCTCCAGGCCCTAGAAAAGGTTCCCATGCCCCAAAAACTTTCCCAGGCCCCAGAAAAAGTCCCCAGGCCCAAGAAAATGTCACAAGAACATAAGAACATAAGAAAGGAGGAACACTGCAGCAGGCCTGTTGGCCCATACTAGGCAGGTCCTTTACAATTCATCCCACTAAGAAACATTTGACCAACCCAATTTTCAATGCTACCCAAGAAATAAGCTCTGATGTGCAAGTCCCACTCAAATCCAACCCCTCCCACAAGAAACCAAAAAGGTCCCCAGGCCTTTGAATAGGTCCCCAGGCTCACGAGAAGGTCCCCAGGCCAAAGAAAAGGTCCACAGGCCCCAAAAAGATCCCCAGGCTGCAGGAAGGTCCCTAGGCTGCAAAAAGGTCCACAGGCTCACAAAAGGTACCCAGGCTCCAGAATAATTTCCAAGGCCCCAAAATGGTCCCCAGGCCCCAAAAAGGTCCCCAGGCCTCCGAAAAGGTCCCCAGGCCCTAGAAAAGGTTCCCAGTCCCCAAAAAGGTCCCCAGGCCACACAAAAGGTCCCCACACCCCAGAATACATCCCCAGGCCGAAGAAAAGTTCCCCAGGCCATAGAATAGCTTACAAGGTCCCAAAAAATCCCCAGTCCCCAAAAAGGTCCCTAGGCCCAGAAAAGGTACCCAGGCCACAGAAAAGGTCCCAAGGCTCCGAGAAGGTCCCCAGGACCCCAAAAATGTCCCTAGTCCCAAGAAAAGGTTCAAAGGCCCAAGAAAAGGTCCTCATGCCCAAAAAACGTCCCCAAGGACTCAGAATAAGTCCCCATGATGCTGAATAAGTCCCCCGGCCCCAAAAAAACCTCAGGCTTCAAAAAGGTCTCTAGGCCCCTGAAAAGGTACCCAGGCTCCAGAATAGGTCCTCAGGCCTCAAAAAGGTCCCCAGGCCCCCTAAAAGATCCCCAGACCCCACAAAAGGTCCCTGGTCCCCGAAAAAGTCCCTAGGCCCCAGAAAGGTCCCCAGGCCCCAGAAAAGATGCCCAGGCCCCCCAAAAGGTTACCAGGCCCTTGAAAAGCTCCCCAGGCTCAAGAAAAGGTCCCCAGGGCCCGGAAAGGTCCCCAGGCCCCAGAAAAGGTCTTGAGGTCCCAGAATAGGTCCTCAAGTTACAAAAAGGTCCCCAGGCCCCCAAAAATGTCCCTAGGCCTCAGAAAAGGTCCCCAGGCCCCAGAAAAGATCCCCAGGCCCCAGAATAGGTCCTATGGCCTCCGAGAAAGTCCTCAGGCCCCCAAAAAGGTCCTCAAACCCTGAAAAGGTCCCTAGGCCCTCGAAAAGGTCCAAAGGCCTCAGAATAGGTCCCCTGGCCTCCGAAAATGTCACCAGGCCCCCGAAAAGGTCCTCAGGCCCCGAAAAGGTCTCCAGGCCTGCGAAAAATTCCCCACGCCCTAAAATAAGTCCCCAGGCCCCAGAGAAGGTCCCTAAACCCTGAAAAGATCCCCAGGCCCCCGAACTTATACAAAATAGGAACTTATACAAAAGGTGGGATGAACTTATATCAGAGGTGGGAGGAACTTATATCAGAGGTGGGAGGAACTTATATCAGAGGTGGGAGGAACTTATATCAGAGGCAGGAGGAACTTATACTAGAGGAGTGAGGAACTTATGTCATAGGTGGTAGGAACTTATATCAGAGGTGGGAGGAACTTATATCAGAGGTGGGAGGAACTTATGTCAGAAGTTGGAGGAACTTATACCAGAGGTGGGAGGAACTTATATCAGAGGTGGAAGGAATTTATATGAGAGGTGGGATTAACTTATTTCAGAGGTGGGAGGAACTTATGCAAGAGGTGAGAGGAACTTATATCACAGGTGGGAGGAACTTATATCAAAGGTGGGAGGAACTTATATCAAAGGTGGGAGGAACTTATATCAGAGGTTTGAGGAACTTATATCAGAGGTGGGAGGAACTTATATCAGAGGTGGGAGGAACTTATATCAGAGGTGGGAGGAACTGATATCAGAGGTGGGAGGAACTTATACTAGAGGAGTGAGGAACTTATATCAGAGGTGGGAGGAACTTATATCAGAGGTGGGAGGAACTTATATCAGAGGTGGGAGGAACTTATATCAGAGGTGGGAGGAACTTATACTAGAGGAGTGAGGAATTTATGTCATAGGTGGTAGGAACTTATATCAGAGGTGGGAGGAACTTATATCAGAGGTGGGAGGAACGTATCAGAGGTGGGAGGAACTTATATCAGAGGTGGGAGGAACTTATATCAGAGGTGGGAGGAACTTATATCACAGGTGAGAGAAACTTATGTGAAAGGTGGAAGGAACTTATATCAGAGGGATTGAACTTATATCAAAGGTGGGAGGAACTTATATCAGAGGTGGGAGGAACTTATATCAGAGGTGGGAGGAACTTATATAAGAGGTGGGAGGAACTTGTCAGAGGTGGGAGGAACTTATGTCAGAGGTGGGAGGAACTTATATCAGAGGTGGGAGGAACTTATACGAGTTGTGGGAGGAACTTATATCAGAGGTGGGAGGAACTTATATGAGAGGTGGGAGGAACTTATACGAGTTGTGGGAGGAACTTATATCAGAGGTGGGAGGAACTTATATGAGAGGTGGGAGGAACTTACATCAGAGGAGGGAGGAGCTGATGTCAGAGGTGGAAGGAACTTATACGAGAGGTGTGAGGAACTTATATCAGAGGTGGGAGGAACTTATATGAGAGGTGGGAGGAACTTACATCAGAGGAGGGAGGAGCTGATGTCAGAGGTGGAAGGAACTTATACGAGAGGTGTGAGGAACTTATATCAGAGGTGGGAGGAACTTACATCAGAGGTGGGAAGAACTTATATCAGAGGTGGGAGGAACTTACACGAGAGGTGGGAGGAACTTATATCAGAGGTGGGAGGAACTTATATAGGAGGTGGGAGGAACTTATATCAGTGGTGAGAGGAACTTATGTGAGAGGTGTGAGGAACTTATATCAGATGTTGGAGTAACTTATATTAGAGGTGGGAGGAGTTTATTTCAGAAGGGTGAGGAGCTTATATCAGAGGTGGGAGGAGTTTATATCAGAGGTGGGACTAACTTATATCATAGGTGGTAGGAACTTGTATCAGAGGTGGGAGGAACTTATATCAGTGGTGGGAGGAACTTATATCAGAGGTGGGAGGAACTTATATCAGATGTGGGAGGAACTTATATCAGAGGTTGGAGGAACTTATATCAGAGGTGTGAGGAACTTGTATCAGAGGTGGGAGGAACTTATATCTGAGGTGGAACTTATATCAGAGGTGAGAGGAACTTATATCAGAGGTGGGAGGAATTTATTTCAGAGGTGAGAGGAACTTATATCATAGGTGGGAGTAACTTATATCAAAGGTGGGAGGAACTTATATCAGAGGTGGGAGGAACTTATATCAGAGGTGGGTGGAACTTATATCAGTGATTGGAGGAACTTGTATCAGAGGTGGGAGGAACTTGTGTCATGGTGCACACCGAATGTATTTTTTTTCACCATAATAATAAGGTATATTTGATAAATTGTATCCATTAAATATTAGTCTTAGACGTATTCTAACAGTTAGAATTGTCGGAAGTGTCACTCGTAGTGCCAGTTTGTCATGCCATGCTGCCATATGTCAAAAATCAATAAATATTTTTTTTCTCCGTTGTTTGTTGGCCAATCAAGTTGAAACTTTGTCATATTCGTTTACATATGCACGTCTAAACGTACACCAAAAATAAAAGAAATCGGGCGAAAATTAAAGGAGGGGAACGAAATTGGAGCATTGTGCCCTAAGCCAGTAGGGATAGGCCTAATTACGAGTGTTATGTCCCTCTGTAATCTTTTGACTACCGCCCTCAGCTTGGGTATTGACTACTGTCCACAGGATAGGCATGACTACTGCACAAAGAATGGGTATGACTACCGCCCACAGTATATGACTACTGCCCACAGAATGGGTATGACTACAACCCACAGGATAGGTATGATTACTGCCCACAGGATGGGTATGACTACTGCCCACAGGATGGGTATGACTACTGCCCACAGGATGGGTATGACTACCATCCACAGGATGGGTATGACTACCACCCACAGGATGAGTATGACTACTGCCCACAGGATGGGTACGGGAAGCATAATGAAGATATTAAACTGTAAACACTTCTAAGAAAACCCATGTCATGGATCAGTCCAGGTGAACCTATGGAGGGATCTAGTCTGAGAAACCTTTCTGGAACATATGTATACCTTTGGTAGAGCCCTCTATCCTACAAGGACCCCAGCTATGTCACACGTGTATACCCTTGGTAGAGCCCTCTATCCTACCAGCATCCCAGCTGTCACCTGTGTACACAATTGGTAGAGCCCTCTATCCTACCAGGATCCCTGCTATGTCACCTGTGTACACCATTGGTATACCCCTCTGTCCTACCAGCATCCCAGCCATGTCACCCATATACACCTTTGGTAGAGCCCTCTATATTACCAGGATCACAGCTGTGTCACCTGTGCATACCCTTGGTAGAGCCCTCTATCCTACCAGGATCCCAGCTGTCACCTCTGTACACCCTTGGTAGAGCCCTTTATCCTACCAGGATCCCAGCTGTGTAACTTCTGTACACCCTTGGTAGAGCCTTCTATCCTACCAGGATCCAAGCTGTGTCACCTCTGTACACCCTTGATAGAGCCCTTTATCCTACCAGGATCCCAGCTATGCCACCTGTGTACACCCTTGGTAGAGCCCTCTCTCCTGCCAGGATCCCAGCTATGTCACTTGTGTACATCCTTGGTAGAGCCCTCTATCCTACCAGCATCCCAGCTATGTAACCTGTGTGTACCCTTGGTAGAGCCCTCTATCCTACCAGGATCCCAGCTATGTTACCTGTGCACACCCTTGGTAGAGCCCTCTGTCCTACCACGATCCTAGGTATGTCACCTGTGTACACCCTTGGTAGAGTCCTCTATCCTACCAGGATCCCAGTTATGTCACCTGTGTACACCCTTGGTAGAGCCCTCTATCCTACCAGGACCCCAGCTTTGTCACACGTGTATACACTTGGTAGAGCCCTCTATCCTACCAGGATCTCAGCTGTGTCACCTCTGTACACCCTTGGTATAGCCCTCTATCCTACCAGGATCCCAGCTATGTCACATGTGTACACCCTTGGTAGAGCCCTTTATACTACCAGGATCCCAGCTATGCCACCTGTTCATACCCTTGATACAGCCCTCTCTCCTACCAGGATCCCAGCTATGCCACCTGTGTACACCCTTTTTAGAGCCCTCTACCCTACCAGCATCCCAGCTATGTCACCTGTGTGCACCCTTGGTAGAGCCCTCTGCCCTACCAGGATCCCATCTTTGCCACTTTTGTGTACCCTTTGTAGAGCCCTCTATCCTACCAGGATCCCAGCTATGTTGCCTGTGTACACCCTTGGTAGAGCCCTCTGTCCTACCACGATCCCAGGTATGTCACCGGTGTACACCCTTGGTAGAGCCCTCTGTCCTACAACGATCCCAGGTATGTCACCGGTGTATACCCTTTGCAGAGCCCTCTATCCTACCAGGATCCCAGTTATGTCACCTCTGTATACCCTTGGTAGAGCCCTCTGTCCTACCAGGACCCCAGCTATGTCACACATGTATATCCTTGGTAGAGCCCTCTATCCTACCAGCATCCCAGCTATGTCACCTGAGTAGACCTTTGGTAGAGCCCTCTATCCTACCAGCATCCCAGCTATGTCTCTTGTGTACTCCCTTAGGAGAGCCCTCTATCGTAACAGGACCCCAGCTATATATCTGGTAAGAGTCATACACCCCTATGAAGCCCCTCTACCAAGATCCCGGCTATGTCACTGGTAGGGGTCATAGGCCCCTGTGAAGCCCCTCTACCAAGATCCTGGCTATATCACTGGTAGGGGTCATTGGTCATACACCTCACAGACTGGAAGCCATTCAGGTTTGGTTCAAGGAATTGAAGCATAGGTTTAATTCCTCAGATCAAGAGCCCCTCACCAACATGAAGGACCCTCCCTAGAGGAAAGGGGGGGGGGTAACTGGCATATTATAATAATCAAAACCAAGTGCTAAACCCACTAGGGTCACACAGTGCTGCCTTGAATTCTATTAATCAGGGGAAAATGCTAAACCCATAGGTCATATAGCATCTTATCCCTTGGACTAAACCCGTATGGGTGGTAAACCGCTGCCCAGCCTTCAAAACTTCCTTCATATTCAACCATTTTTTTAAATTGGAGACGTAAGACACTGTTATTACATTCATGGGGAGCACTAAACCCACTGGGGTCATAGTGATGCAAGGAATGGAAGGCATTCAGGCTTGATTCAAGGTACTGGATTATTAATATTATTATTATTATGGAAAGCACTAAACCCATAGTGTATAATCATAACTAAGCTCTAAACCCATCAAGGTATTAGAACATTGGTCCAGTTTCTCAGATCAAGAGCCACTCACCAACATCAAATTATTACAGTCAAAACTAAGTGCTAAGCCCAAAAGAGTCACTAACATCAAAGGACCTTCTTGGAGGGTCGCTGCTGGACTATAGAATATGATAATCACAGTGGGAACAAAAGTTATATTTCCTTGTTATATTACTGTAGCAAGCAGGATATTACTTCAAGGTGAGAGTTAGTCAGGTAATAATTCCATCAGCACAAGACTGATACATTTCAACACCTTGTGAAAGTCCCAATTTCACAGGTTATCTTCCCAAGTCAACATCTTTATTAATATCACTGGTAATATGACCACAGAATGGGTGAGGTTAGAACCCATGGTGGGTCATAAAAATCCAGGCCATGGGTTCAAACCCCACCAGTTCCCTGGTTTGTTTACAATCGTATTACAGTTTTGTGAGTTACTTGTAATCTACTTTATTAAAATAAGGGAAAGTGCTAAAGCCCAAAGGGGTCATACAGGACATGGGCAACGAGAGGCTCTTGTTCAGTACACTTCCTTGGGTCAATACTTTTTGTCATTAAGATGCCTCGCTAGGTGCATAAATCTAGTTCAATACGAGGAACGAAATTTTATTACCACTGCATTCATGGATAAAAATTAAACCCAGAGGGATCATGTAATGCCTGGAAGAATAGGAATGATCCAAGCAAGGTTACGTCCAGTTCCTTACATCAAGAACCCCTCACTGGCATCAAGGCACCTACCTCTCTTGAGAGGTTTCTGTTCTAAGTCAAAGTTATTTATTTATTCATTTATTGTTATTCTGATTTTCAGTCTCCAGTGCTTAATAATAATGATTCATAACTTTGAATACTATTCTGGTAGTAGTAATAGTTGATATTTATGGAGTACTTTCACCAGAACACTATCCTGCTGGATAGTCTAACAATTTTTGATTGTTGTACTTGGTGTAGACAAATACTAACATAAACAGTAGTCATTCTAATAAAGTTTTATTGTTCATACTGAGAAACGTATAAAGTAGCATTCACTGAAGTGAATGTGAGGCTCAGAATGTTCTATTCTATAACCCACACTCGTCAATACCACACTAAGGTTATTAGTAGTGCAGGTCACAGATTTTTGTCCAATTTTACGAGGTCTCGTTACTAAAAGCATTGTTATTATGAGGAAACACTAAAAAAGTAAGTACCATATAGTGCTTTGTTGCATAGGAGGTAATTATATTCAATCCAAGGATTGAGAAGGGTACCTCAAAATCTTCACTTGTATTAAGATACCATCCTTCAAAGATGGGTCTAATGGTAAGGCAGACCAAGTTCTTGGCAGACCAAGAACTGTGCTCATTTGAGATGTGATTTTTTTATGGTATGAAGCGAGAATTTAGTGACTGGTTACACGGTCGAAAATTTCGAAAAACGCTGAATTATAGTTCAGGGATTTTTTATTTATTTTTTTTCCTAGCAGATGAGGTAGATAAATTGTTGTGGTCTTTGAAGGCGAGATCCTCTGGCATTATCACTCCCAGGTCCTTCACATTTCTTTTTCGCTCTATTGTATGGTTAGAATTTGTTGTATACCCTGATACTTTTTAATTTCCTCAAGTTTTCCATATCTGAGTACTTGAAATTTCTTCTCGTTGAACTTCATATTGTTTTCAGTGGCCTATTTGAAGATTTAGTCTTAATGAAAATATAAGCTTCCTCTATTAGGTTTTTCCTGCAAAGGAGGGCCTCATATGATCCTAAAATTATCTGATTTTACATTTTTAAGCGTATCTTCTGAATCAGCATAGAAAATAGAACCCCTGATATGATTTTTAAGGAATTTTGAAAATCTGGCCGAAAATGGCGAAAAATGGAAAATATAACTTCTTCTCTCAAAATGGAAAATGGTCATGATGACACTGTTTGTTGGATCAATGGTCATGATGACACTGTTTGTTGGATCAATGGTCATGATGACACTGTTGGATCAATGGTCATGATGACACTGTTTGTTGGATCAATGGTCATGATGACACTGTTTGTTGGATCAATGGTCATGATGACACTGATTGTTGGATCAATGGTCATGATGACACTGTTGGATCAATGGTCATGATGACACTGTTGGATCAATAGTCATGATGACACAATTTGTTGAATCAATGGTCATGATGACACTATTTGTTGGATCAATGGTCATGATGACACTGTTAGATCAATTGCCATGATTACACTGTTGAATCAATGGTCATTATGACACTGTTTGTTGGATCAATGGTCATGTGACACTATTTGTTGAATCAATGGTCATGATGACACTATTTGTTGGATCAATGGTTATGGTACTGTTGGATCAATGGTTATGGTACTGTTGGATCAATGGTTATGATGACACTATTTGTTGGAGCAATGGTCATGATGACACTGTTGGATCAATGGTCATGATGACACTGTTGGATCAATGGTCATGCTGACACTGTTGGATTAATGGTTATGATGACACTGTTGGATCAATGGTCATGATGACACTGTTGGATCAATGGTCATGATGACACTGTTGGATCAATGGTCATGATGACACTGTTGGATCAATGGTCATAATGACACTGTTGGATTAATGGTCATGATGACACTGTTGGATCAATGGTCATGATGACACTGTTGGATCAATGGTCATGATGATACTGTTGGATTAATTGCTCCCCACAATCCTTAAAATATCCGATATATTCAATTTTCATAGACGTTTATCAGAGTTTTTATAAGATAAGCACTCAAAATGCAGGCATGAATGAAGCACCCAGAACACAGGCATTGAGGAAGCACCCTGAATGCAGACATTGAGGAAGCACTCAGAACACAGGCATGAAGGAAGCACTCAGAATGCAGACATGAATGAAGCACTCAGAACACAGACATGAAAGAAGCACTCAGAATGCAGACATGAAGGAAGCACTCAGAACGCAGACAGGTATTGTGGAAACACTAGTCAGGAAATACTAAGTAAATATTTGCATGAACTCTCTCCGAGAGTGAAGCAAAAAAACTTTTGCTAATAGGAGTCCAAGTTTGTGATTCACTGCCCCAAGTTGGAGCAATATCCACAATCACCGTCAGTTTACATAAACTTAATATTCCTGAGAGTGTGACAACTTTCCTTAAGACAAGTTATCCAGCTCTTAGGAAATTCACACAGAGAATTCCTTGGATGGATGGACCACAAATACTGATGGGAGAGTATTTGCTTACAAAAAGGCTAAATTTTCCACATTATAATATTCATTTTTGTCCAGCTGCTGAAACATACATGTGAGTGTGAGGGAGGTGCATGAGGCTGTGTCTAGGGAAGGTGCATGAGGCTGTATGAGTGTGGGGGAAGTGTGTGAGGTTGTATGAGTGTGAAGGAGGTACATGAGGCTGTATGAGTGTGGGAGAGGTGCGTGAGGCTGTGTGAATGTGAGGGAAGTGCACGAGCCTGTGTGTGCTAGGGAGGTGTGTGAGGCTATGTGAGTGTGAGGGTAGGTGCGTGAGGCTGTGTGAATGTGAGGGAGGTGCGTGAGCCTGTGTGTGTGTGGGGAAGGTGCGTAAAACTGTGGGTGGAATGAAAGGGGGTAAAGCAGCTGGGACTGATGGGATCTAGACAGAACTGTTTAAATCAGGTGAGAAAATAGCTTTCGAATGGTTGGTGTTTTTATTTAATAGATGTATGAAATAGGGGAAAGTACATACGGACTGGCAGAGAGTGTGCATAGTTCCTTTCTACAAGAGAAAAAAGGACTGAGGAGTATACCTGGTAAAGTGTTTGGCAGAGTTGTTATTGAAAGAATTAAGAGTAAGTTTTAGAACAAGATCGATGATGAACAAGGTGGTTTTAGAAAGGGTAGGGGGTGTGTAGACCAAGTGTTTATATTGAAACAGGTGAGTGAACAATATTTATGAATCTGGAAAAGGCATATGCTGAGTGGGTAGGGGAGTAATGTGGCAGATGTTGCAAGTGTATGGTATAAGTGGTAGGTCACTTAAAGCAGTGAAGAGTTTTTACGAGGATAGTCAGACTCAGGTTAGAGTATTTAGGAAAGAGGGAGATTATTTCTCTTTAGAAAGAGATATGTGATGTCACCATGCTTGTTTAATATATTTATAGATGGGGTTGTAAGAGAAGTGAATGTTCGGGTATTGGCAAGAGGCGTAGGATTAAAAGATAAAGAATCTAACACAAGGTGGCAGTTGTCACAGTTGCTTTTTGCTGATGACACTGTGCTTTTGGAAGAGAAGCTGCAGAGGTTGGTGGACGAGTTCAGTTGGGTATGTAAAAGAAGGAAATTAAAAGTGAACAAAGGAAAGAAGAAGGTGATGAGGATAAAAAAAATCGATACTGAAACATTGGATATCAGATTTGAGGGAAGGAGTACGTAGGAAGTGAATGTATTCAGATATTCAGGAGTGGACTTGTCAACAGATGGGTCTATGAGAGACGCAGTGACTCACAGAATTGATGAGGGTTAAAAGGCTTGATGGTACACCAAGGAGTCTATGAAAACAAAGAACGTTATCCATGGATGCAAAGAGAGGCATGTATGAGATTATAGTTATACCAATGCTCTTATATGGGTGTGAATCATGGGTGGTGAATGTTGTAACATGAAGAAAGCTGGAGACAGTGGAGATGTCGTGTCTGAGGGCAATGTGTGGTGTGAATATAATGCAGAAAATTCTAGGGTATAATGTTCAGTAATGGATATAGTTGAGACTCATCACCACTACGGTGATCTTCACCAAGACTGAGCGACTGATTACCTCATCTTTTGTATTGATAAAGTCACTGGATGGCAAAACGTCTACAATAAAGATACCCAGATGTTGCACATGTACTCAACTAGTTGTAGTTGCAAGGGTAGAGTCACAACTTCTGGCCCCGCCTCTTCACTGAGATGTTATCCTGCCCTTCGACTTTCAGGTATCTAGATCGCTTAGTGGCTCTTATTATTAGTGCAGGTTAGTGTTAGCATAAGTTAGTGTTAGTGCAGGTTAGTGGTAGCGCAGGTTAGTGTTAGTGCATGTTAGTGGTAGTGAAGGTTAATTGTAATGCAGGTTAGTGGAAGTGCAGGTTAGTAGTACTGCAGGGTGGTAGTAGGGCAGGTTAGTGGTAGTTCAGATCAGTAGTGCAGGTTAGTAATAGTGCAGCATAGTAGTAGTGCAGGTTAGTGGAAGTGCAGGCTACTGGTAATGCAGGTTAGTGGTAGTGCAGGTTAGTAGTACTGCAGGTTAGTGGTAGTGCAGGTTAGTGGTAGTTCAGATCAGTAGTGCAGGTTAATAATAGTGCAGCATACTAGTAGTGCAGGTTAGTGGAAGTGCAGGCTACTGGTGATGCAGGTTAGTGGTAGTGCAAGTTTGTTTTAGTGCAGGTTAGTGGTAGTGCAAGTTTGTTTTAGTGCAGGTTAGTGGTAGTGCAGGTTAATGGTGCCCCGTGGAACTAACAACATTCCCCTAACAATATACTTTTACTACCACTATTACTTTTCTCCCCCCTCACCGTATATCCTGCCTACCACACTATATGCTCTCACATCCCCTTTACTACTCTCACTATTTCTCTCTCCTCTACCTCATATATTTTTTCTATATACAAAACTTGCCGATCATGACACTATTTTCTAACTTCTTTATTTTTTTAAGTTCTTTTTGCTCTCTTCTTCACTTTCTTATACAAATGTCCTTCATTAATCCATTACCTTAGTCCCACTAAAGCCAGTTATTTACCACTTTCACTATAAATCCTCACTTTCTTTCACAACATTGCAACTTTCCCAGCAGTTGAAAATTTAATGAGTCACTAACAGCTACAGAAGATTCCTGTTATTGTGTCAGTTATTTTAGTGGTACGAGGAGAAATAAACCGATGGTCCCTCAAACTGCCAGTCTCTTGCTTGTTTTACTGTAGCACCAGCCTGGTGAGGCATCAAGGCTAACCACTGTAGCACCAGCCTGGTGAGGCGTCAAGGCTAATCACTGTAGCACCAGCCTGGTGAGGTGTCAAGACTAACTACTGTAGCACCAGCCTGGTGAGGCATCAAGGCTAACCACTGTAGCACCAGCCTGGTGAGGCATCAAGGCTAACCACTGTAGCACCAGCCTGGTGAGGCTTCAAGGCTAACCACTGTAGCACCAGCCTGGTGAGGCGTCACGGCTAACCACTGTAGCACCAGCCTGGTGAGGCGTCAAGGCTAACCACTGAAGCACCAGCCTGGTGAGGCCAGCTCTTTACCACTGTACCACTGACCGCATGAGTGAGAGGTATCAAGATTACCATTGTAACAAATGAGTGATACATTACACCACACACATCTATACCATACATAACTGCACCACACACAAATATACCACACACAACGGCACCACATACAACTACACAACACACAACTACACTATGCACAAGACCACCACACACAACTACACCATGCACAACTACACCACACACAACTACACCATACAGCCGCACTGCACACAACTATACCAAACACAAGTACACCATACAACTACACAACACACAACTACACCATGCACACCTACTATACACACAACTACACTTAACAGCCGCACCACACACAACTATAAAACACACAACTATACCAAACACAAGTACACCATACAACTACACCGCACACAACCGTACCACACACAACTACACAACACACAACTACACCACACAAACGCACCACACACTACACCACACACAACTACACCACAAAACTGCATCGCACACAAATGCACCACACAACCGTACCACACACAACTACATCACACACAACTACACCATACAGCAGCACCACACACAACTATACCACACACAAGTACACCATACAACTACACCACACACAATTACACCACGCAACTGCACCGCACATACCCGCACCACACAACCGCACCACATATAACTACACCACACACAACTACACCACACACAACTAAAATACACAACCGCACCACACACAGAAAACTGACCAGTTGTGTATCATCAACTAGTGACAACTAGTAACTACTACGACTACTACTACTACACCATGTATTATAAAAACACGTGACCACTACACAATGGATTATACAAACACGTGACCACTACTTCATGGGTGATACAAACATGTGACCACTACACCATGGGTGATACAAGCATTTCACCACTACACCATGGGTGACACAAACATGTCACCACTACACCATGGGTGAAACAAACACGTGACCACTACACCATGTGTGATACAAACATGTCACCACTACACCATGGGTGATACAAACATGTCACCACTACACCATGGGTGATACAAACATGTCACAACTACACTATGGATTATACAAATACGTGATCACTACACCATGGGTGATACAAACACGTGACCACTACACCATGGGTGATACAAACATGTCTCCACTACACCATGGGTGATACAAACATGTAACCACTACACAATGGGTGATACAAACATGTCACCACTACACCAAGGATTATACAAACACGTGACCACTACACCATGAGTGATACAAACATGTCTCCACTACACCATGGGTGATGCAAACACAATGGAAGATACAAACACGTGACCACTACACCATGGGTGATACAAAAAAGTCACCATTACACGATGGATTATACAAACACTTGACCACTACACCATGGATCACACAAGCACGCGACCACTACACCATGGGTGATACAAACATGTGACCACTACACCATGGGTGATACAAACATGTGGCCACTACACCATGGGTGATACAAACATGTGACCACTACACCATGGGTAATACAAACACGTGACCCCTACACCAAGGGTGACACAAACACGTTACCACTACACCATTGGTGATACAAACAAGTCACCACTACACCATGGGTGATACAAACACGTGACCACTACACCATGGGTGATACAAGCATGTGACCACTACACCAAGTGTGATACAAGCATGTCACCACTACACCATGAGTGATACAAACATGTCACCACTACACCATGGGTGATACAAACATGAGACCACTGCACCATGGCTGATACAAACATGTCACCACTACACCATGGGTGATACAAACATGTGACCACTACACTATGAGTGACACAAACATGTCATCACTACACCATGGGTGATACAAACACAATGGGTGATACAAACACAATGGGTGATACAAACACGTGACCACTACACCATAGGTGATACAAACATGAAACCATTACACCATGGATTATACAAACACTTGACCACTACACCATGGGTGATACAAACATGAGACCACTACACCATGGCTGATACAAACACGTGACCACTACACCATGGGTGATACAAACACGTGACCACTACACAATGGGTGATACAAACATGTCACCACTACACCATGGGTGATAAAAACAAGTGACCGCCACACCAAGAGTGATGCAAACATGTGACCACTACACAATCGGTGATACAAGCTCGTGACCACTACACCATGGGTGATACAAGCACGTGATCACTACACCATGGGTCAGACAAACACGTGACCACTACACCATGGGTGATACAAACACGTGATCACTACACCATGGGTGATACAAACACGTGACCACTACACATTGGGTGATACAAACTCGTGACAACTACACCATTCGTGATACAAACATGTTATCACTACACCATGAGTGATACAAACACGTGACCACCACACCATGGGTGATACAAACACGTGACCACTACACCATGGGTGATACAAACACGTGGCCACTACACAATGGGTGATACAAACATTTCACCACTACAGCATTGGTGATACAAACACGTGACCACTACACTATGGGTGATACAAACATAACACCACAAAACCATGGGTGATACAAACATGTCGCCACTACACCATGGGTGATATAAACATGTCACCACTACACCATGGGTGATACAAAAACGTGACCACTACACAATGGGTGGTAAAAACATGTCACCACTACACAATGGATTACAAAAACACGTGACCACTACACCATGGTTGATACAAACACGTGATCACTACACATTGGGTGATACAAACTCGTGACCACTACACCATGGGTGATACAAACATGTCATCACTACACCATGGGTGATACAAACATGTCACCACTACACCATGGGTGATGCAAACACGGGACCACTACACCATGGGTGATGCAAACATGTCTATACTACACCATGGGTGATACAAACACTTGAGCACTACACCATGGGTGATACAAACACGTGATCACTACACAATGGGTGATACAAACACATGACCACTACACCATGGGTGATACAAACACGTGACCACTACATGATGGATGATACAAACAAGTCACCACTACAATATGGTTGATACAAACACGCGACCACTACACCATGGGTGATTAAAACATGTTACCACTACAACATGGGTGATGCAAACATATCACCACTGCACAATAGGTGATACAAACATGTCACCACTACACCATGGATGACGGAAACACATGACCCCTACACCATGGCTGACACAAACATGTCACCACTACTCCATGGGTGATACAAACACGCGACCACTACAACATGGGTGATACAAACACGTGACCACTACACCATGGGTGATAAAAACACGTGGCCACTACACCATGGGTGATACAAACATTTCACCACTACACCATGGGTGATACAAACACGTGACCACTACACCATGTGTGATACAAACACATGACCACTACACCATGGGCGACAGAAACACGTGACCACTACACTATGGGTGATACAAACATATCACCACTACACCATGTGTGATACAAACATGTCACCACTACACCATGGGTGATGCAAACACGTGACCACTACACAATGGGTGATACAAACATGTCACCACTACACCATGGATTATACAAACACGTGACCACTACACCATGGGTGATACAAACATGTGACTACTGCATAATGGGTAATACAAACATGTCACCACTGCACCATGGGTGATACAAACACGTAACCACTACACCATGGGTGATACAAACACGTGACCCCTACTTTATTGGTGATACAAATATGTCACCACTACACCATGGGTGATACAAACACGTGACCACTACACCATGGGTGATACAAATATGTCACCACTACACCATGGGCAATACAAACATGTCACCACTACACCATGGGTGGTACAAACATGTCATCACTACACCATTGGTGATACAAACACGCGACCACTACACCATGGGTGATTCAAACACGTGACCACTACACCATGGGACGTTACAAACATGTCACCACTTCACCATGGATTATTCAAACAAGTGACCACTACACCATGGATTATACAAACACGCGACCACTACACCATGGGTGATACAAACATGTCACCACTACATCATGGGAGATACAAACACGTGACCATTACACCATGGGTGATACAAACATGTGACCACTACAACATGGGTGATACAAACACATGACCACTACACCAAGAGTGATACAAACACGTTACCACTACACCATTGGTGATGCAAACATGTCACCACTACACAATGGGTGATACAAACACGTGACCACTACACCATGGGTGATACAAACACGTGGCCACTACACAGTGGGTGATACAAACATGGCACCACTACACCATGGGTGATAGAAACATGTCACCACAACACCAAGGCTGATACAAACACGTGACCACTACACCATGGCTGATGCAAACATGTCACCATTGCACCATGGGTGATAAAAACACGTGACCACTACACCATGGGTGACACAAACATGTCACTACTATACTATGGGTGATACAAACACGTGACCACTTCACCATGGGAGATACAAACATGTGACCACTACACAATGGGTGATACAAACTCGTGACCGCTAAACAATGGGTGGCAAAAGCATGTCACCTCTACACAATGGGTGATACAAACAGGTGACCACTACACCATGGGTGATACAAACACGTGACCACTGCACAATGGGTGATACAAACACGTGACCACTACACAATTGGTGATACAAACTGGTGACCACTACACCATGGGTAATTCAAACCTGTCACCACTACAAAAAGGGTGATACAAACACGTGACCACTACACCATTGGTGATGCAAACACGTGACCATTGCACCATGGGTGATACAAACACGTGACCACTACACCATGGGCGATGCAAACTCGTGACCACTACACTGTGGGTGATACAAACATGTTTCCACTAAACCATGGATGATACAAACATGTCACAACTACACAATGGTTAATACAAACATGTCACCACTACACCATGGGTGATGCAAACACATGACCACTACACAATGGGTGATACAAACACTTGACCTCTACACAATATGTGTTACAAACACGTGACGACTACACAATGGGTGATACACACACGTGACCACTACAAGATGGGTGATACAAGCATGTCACCACCCACCATATGTGATACAAACATGTCACCTCTACACCACGGGTAATACAAACACGTGACCAGTACACCATGGGTTACACAAATATGTCGCCACTACTCCATCGGTGATAAATCATGTCACCATTACCCAATTGGAGATACAAAAACGTGACCACTACACCATGGGTGATGCAAACACGCGACCACTACATCATCGGTGAAACAAACACGTGACCAATACACCATGGGTGATACAAACGAATGACCACTACACCATGAGTGATACAAACGCATGACCACTACACCATGGGTGATACAAACATGCGACCACTATGCAATGGGTGATACAAACTCGTGACCACTATACCTTGGGTGATACAAACATATAACCATTACACAATGGATGATACAAACACGTGACCACTAGACCATGGGTGATACAAACACGTGATCACTACATCATGGGTGATACAAACATGTCACCACTACATGATGGGTGATACAAACATGTCACCACTACACCATTGTTGATACAAACACGTGACCACTACACAATGGGAGGTACAAACATGTCACCACTACACCATGGGTGACACAAACACGTGACCACTACACAATAGGTGATACAAACACGTGACGACTACACAATGGGTGATACAAACATGTCACCACTACTCCCTGGGTGATACAAACACGTGACCACTACACCATTGGTGATAGAAACAAGTGACCACTGCACCATCGGTGATACAAACACGTGGCCTCTACACAATGGGTGATACAAACATGTCACCACTAAACCATGGGTGATACAAACACGTGACCACTACTCCATGGGTGATACAAACTCGAGACCAATTCACCATGGGTGATACGAACACGTGATCACTACATAGTGGGTGATACAAACATGTCACCACTAAACCATGGGTGATACAAACATGTCACCCCTACACAATGGGTGATACAAACATGTCACCACTACACCATGGGAGATGCAAACACGTGACCACTACACAATGGGAGATACAAACATGTCACTACTACACCATGGGTGATACAAACACATGACCACTACACAATAGGTGATACAAACACGTGACGACTACACAATGGTTGATACAAACACGTGCCCACTACACCTTGGGTGATACAAACACGTGACCACTACACAATGGGTTATACAAACACGTGACCACTACACCATGGGTGATACAAACACGTGACCACTACACCATGGGTGATGCAAGCACGTGACCACTACACAATGGGTGATGCACACATGTCACCAATAAATCATGGGTGATACAAGCATGTCACCAGTACACTATGGGTGATATAAACACGTGACCACTACACCATGGGTGATACAAACATGTCACCACTACACCATTGGTGATGCAAACACGTGACCACTACACCATGGGTGATACAAACATGTCACCACTACACCATGGGTGATACAAACACGAGACCACTACAACATGGGTGATACAAACACGTGACTACACCATGGGTGATACGAACACGTGACCACTACGACATGGTTGCTACAAATACGTCACAATTACACCATGGGTGTTGCAAACATTTCACAACTACACCATGGGTGATGCAAACACGGGACCACTACACCTTGGGTGATACAAACATGTCACCACTACACCATGGGTGATACAAACACTTGACCACTACACCATGGGTGATACAAACACGTGACCACTAAACCATGGGTGATAGAAACATACGATCACTACATCATGGGTGATACAAACATGTCACCAGTACATGATGGGTGATACAAACATGTCACTACTACACTATGGTTGATACAAACACGTGACCATTACACGATGCGTGATACAAACACGTGACCAGTACACCATTAGTTATACAAACATGTGGCCAGTACACCATGGATCATACAAACACGTGACCACTGCACAATGGGTGATACAAACTTGTCACCACTACACCATGGGTGATACAAACACGTGACCACTATTCCATGGGTGATACAAACATGTCACCACTGCACAATGGGTGATACAAACACGTGACCACTACACCATGGGTGATACAAACATGTCATCACTACACCATGGGTGATACAAACACGTGACCACTACAACACGGGTGATACAAACACGTGACCACTACACCATGGGTGATACAAACACGTGACAACTACAACATGGTTGCTACAAACACGTCACAACTACACCATGGGTGATACAAACATTTCAGAACTACACCATGGGTGATGCAAACACGCCACCACTACTCCTTGGATGATACAAACATGTCACCACTACACCATGGGTGATACAAACAAGTGACCACTAAACCATGGGTGATAGAAACATATGATCACTACATCATGGGTGATACAAACATGTCACCACTACATGATGGGTGATACAAACAAGTCACCACTACACCATGGTTGATACAAACACGTGACCACTACACGATGGGTGATACAAACAAGTAACAACTACACCATGGGTGATACAAACACGTGACCACTCCACCATGGGTGATACAAACACGTGACCACTACACAATGGGTGATACAAACACGTGACCACTACACCATTAGTTATACAAACATGTGGCCAGTACACCATGGATTATACAAACAGGTGACAACTACTCATTGTGTGATAGAAACACGTGACCACTACACCATGAGTGATACAAACATGTCACCACTTCACAATGGGTGACACAAACACGTGACCACTATACCATGGGTGATACAAACATGTCACCACTACACCATGGGTGATAGAAACACGTGACGACTAGAATATGGTTGATACAAACACGTGACCACTGCACCGTGGGTTACACAAACACGTGACCACTACAAGATGGGTGATACAAGCATGTCACCACCCACCATATGTGATACAAACATGTCACCACTACACCATGGGTTACACAAATATGTCGCCACTACCCCATGGGTGATAAAAACATGTCACCATTACACAATTGGTGATACAAAAACGTGACCACTACATCATGGGTGATACAAACATGTCACCACTACACCACGGTTGATTCAAGCACGTGACCACTTCACCATGGGTGATACGAACATGTCACCACTACACAATGGGTGATACAAACACGTGACCAATCCACCATGGGTGATACAAACACGTGACCACTACACCATGGTTGATTCAAACACGTGACCACTACGCTATTGGTGATACAAATATGTGGCCACTATACCATGGATTGCACAAACACGTGACAACTACACCATGGGTGATGCAAACTTGTCTCCTCTACACCATGGGTGATACAAACACGTCACCACTACACCATAGGTGATACAAACATGTCACCACTACTCCAGCGTTATACAAACACGTGACCACTACTCCATTGGTGATACAAACATGTCACCACTACTCCATGGGTGATTCAAACACGTGACCACTACAAAATGGGTGATACAAGCATGACACCTCTACACCATGTGTGATACAAATATGTCACCACCACACCATTGGTGATACAAACACGTGACCACTACACCATGGGTCATACGAATACGTAACAACTACACCATGGGTGATACAAACACGCTACCACTACTCCATCGGAGATACACACACGTGACCACTACAATATGGGTGATACAAACACGTGACCAATACACCATGGGTGATAAAAACACATGACCACTACATCATGGGTTATACAAACGTGTGACCACTACACCATGGGTGATACGAACATGTGATCACTATACAATGGGTGATGCAAGCATGTCACCACTACACAATGGGTGATACAAATAGGTGACCACTACACCATGAGTGATACAAACATGTCACCACTACACCATGGGCGATACAAACACGTGGCCACTATACAATGGGTGATACAAACACGTGGCCTCTACTCCATGGATGATACAAACATGTCATCACTACACCATGGGTGATGCAAGCAGTTGACCACTACACCATGGGTGATACAAGCACGTGACCACTTCAACATGGGTGATACAAACACGTGACCACTACACTATGGGTGAAACAAACATATCACCACTATACCATGTATTACAAAAAAAAAGTAATTTTTAAAGATGGTAAGTTTTACTCATTTTGTAGTAAAGAGTTCGGGATACATAAATACGCACATTAAAATCAATTAATCTTTAATATAATATAAAAATCAATCTTTGGTCAAGAGGTATTTAAAATATATATATGCATGTTACAATAATAAATTATAATTAGCATTTTACTAAAATAATAAATAATTCGTAACCCTACACAGGGTACAACTTTCTTGACACTCCAGTGTCACTATATATATATATATATATATATATATATATATATATATATATATATATATATATATATATATATATATATATATATATATATATGCTAAAATAATAATTTAAGTAACATTTAAAATAATAAATTACAATCAACTGCGTTTCTCACGACACTTATCCGAGTTGTTACGCTCTTTCTCCACCGTGTCACTTGACACTCTTTTCTCCGTGTAATACACACACTTTCGCAACCGTGTCACACTTGACACCCTTGTCTCTGCGTCACACTACCCGCGAAGCGTCTTTGTCGAGGCCAGTCACATGACACTATTCAATGTACACTACAACCTGACCATCATCAGTGTCACACGACACCCTTTTCTTCTCAGTGTTCCACTACGGTCCTGTAGTATATCTCAGTGTTCCACTCCATCATACTTCCCTAAGTGTCACACTACGGTCCTAGCCCAGTTCAGTGTAACACTCCAACCTTTTCTTCATGTAATGTCACACTAAACAGCATCAGATGACTCCGGCCCACAGTTGACCAGCGTAGACGGTGAGTCCGCAGACATCACCGGTAGTCCTGTAAATACTCTCTAAGGCCGGTAGAAGTACACCGTAGGATGGTCAGATGAGTACTATCTACCGCCTTCAAGACCAGTTCACACACCGCAAGGTGGTCCGATGCAGCACACACTATGTTGCAAGCTCACTGAATGCGGCCGTCAAATAACTGAGGCCAACAGACTCAGTGAGCTGCGGTGAGCGCTTCTTCTAAAATCAGTAGAAGCCAGTAGAATACTCTACTGCCAGGAGATGTGCACCATTAGGTGTTCAGGTACCTACTGCTTAGATGTGTACCGTGAGGTGTTAAGGTACTTAATGCTGCTAAGGCCAGCTCACCAGTCCCCACAATGGGTTTGATGACGTTCCAAGTGGTACTGCAGGCCGGCAGGTTAACAATTTAACCGCTAGTTTGTTAAGGGGCCGCAACACCATGGATGATACAAACATGTCACCACTACACCATGGGTGATGCAAACACGTGACCACTACACCATGGGTGATACAAACATGTCACCACTACACCATGGGTGATACAAACACGTGACCAGTACACCATGGTTGATACAAACAGGTGACCACTACACCATGGGTGATACAAACTCGTGACCACTACACCATGAGTGATACAAGCACGTGACCACTACACAATGGGTGATGCAAACATGTGGCCAGTTCACCACGGGTGATACAAACATGCCACCGCTACATCATGAGTGATAAAAACACTGGATCACTATACCATGGGTGATAAAAGCAAGTGACCACTACACTATGGGTGATACAAACGTCATCACTAAACCATTGTTGATACAAACATGTCACCACTACACCATGGGTGATAAAAACATGTCACCACTACACCATGCGTGATGCAAACACGTGACCACTATACAATGGGTGATACAAACATGTCACCACTACACCATGGGTGATACAAACACCTGACCACTGCACCATGGGTGATACAAACATGTCACCACTTCACAATGGGTGATACAAACACGTGACCACTACACCATTGGTGATAAAAACATGTCACCACTACCCCATGGGTGATAAAAAAACGTGACCACTACACCATGCTTGATGCAAACATGTCACCACTACACAATGCGTGATACAAACACGTGACCACTACAACATGGGTGATACAAACACGTGACCACTACACTATGGGTGATACAAACACGTAACCACTACACCATGGGTGTTACAAACATGTCACCACTACACCATGGGTGATGCAAACACGTGATCACTACACCATGGGTGATGCAATCATATCACCACTACACCATGGGTGACAAACACGTGACCACTACACCATGGGTGATACAAGAACGTGACCACTACGCCATGGGTGATACAAACATGTAATCACTAAACCATTGGTGATACAAACACGTGACCACTTCACCCTGTGTGATACAAGCATGTGACCACTACACAATGAGTGATACAAACCCGTGACCACTACACAATGGGTGATATGAACATGTCATCACTACACCATGCGTGATACAAGCACGCGACCACTACACCATTGGTGATACAAACACGTGACCACTACGCAATGGGTGATTCAAACACACGACCACTACACCGTGGGTGATACAAACTCGTGACCACTACACCATGGGTGATACAAACATGTTACCACTACACCATGGGTGATATAAACACATGGATACTACACCGTGGGTGATACAAACACGTAACCACTACATCATGGGTGACAAACACGTGACCACTACACAATGGGTGATACAAACATGTCACCACTAAACCATGGGTGATACAAACATTTCACTAGTACACCCTGGGTGATACAAACACGTGACCACTTCGCCGTGGGAGATACAAACATGTTACCACTACACCATGGGTGATACAGACACGTGATCACTACACCATGGGTGATACAAATATATCACCAATACACCATGGGTGACACAAACATGTCACCACTACACCATGGTTGATGCAAACACGTGACCACTACACCCTGGGTGATACAAACATGTCACCACTTCACGATGTGTGATACAAACTCCCGACCACTACAACATGGGTGATACAAACACGTGACCACTACACCATGGGTGATACAAACAAGTAACCACTACACCATGGGTGTTACAAACATGTCACCACTACACCATGGGTGATACAAACACGTGACCACTACACAATGTGTGATACAAACATATCACCACTACACCATGGGTGATACAAACACGTGACCACTACACCATGGTTGATGCAAACATGTGACCACTACACCATGGGTGATACAAATTCGTGACCACTACAGCATGAGTGATACAAGCACGTGACCACTACACAATGGGTGATACAAACTCGTGACAACCACACCATGGGTGATACAAACACGTGACCACTACACAATGGGTGATACAAATAGGTGGCCAGTTCACCATGGGTGATACAAACATGCCACCACTACATCACGAGTGATAAAAACACTTGACCACTATACCATGCATGATAAAAGCAAGTGACCACTACACTATGGGTGATACAAACATGTAATCGCTAAACCATTGGTGATACAAACATGTCACCACTACACCATGGGTGATACAAACATGTCACCACTACACCATGCATGATGCAAACACGTGACCACTACACAATGGGTGTTACAAACATTTCACCACTACACCATGGTTGATGCAAACAGGTGACCACTACACCATGGGTGATACAAACTCGTGACCACTACACCATGAGTGATACAAGCACCTGACCACTACACAATGGGTGATACAAACTCGTGACAACCACACCATTGGTGATACAAACACGTGACCACTACACAATGGGTGATACAAATAGGTGGCCAGTTCACCATGGGTGATACAAACATGTCACCACTACATCACGAGTGATAAAAACACTTGACCACTATACCATGCGTGATAAAAGCAAGTGACCACTACACTATGGGTGATACAAATATGTAATCGCTAAACCATTGGTGATACAAACATGTCACCACTACACCATGGGTGATACAAACATGTCACCACTACACCATGCATGATGCAAACACGTGACCACTACACAATGGGTGATACAAACATTGCACCACTACACCATGGGTGATACAAACATGTGACCACTACACCATGGGTCATTCAAACACGTGACCACTGCACAATGGGTGATACAAACACGCGACCACTACACCATGGGTGATACTAACACGTGACCACTACACGATGGGTGATACAAACATGTCACCACTACACTATGGGTGATACAAACACGTGACCACTACACCATGGATGATGCAAACACGTGACCACTACACCATGGGTGATACGAACAAGTGACCACTACACAACGGGTGATACAAACATGTCAGCACTAAACCATGGGTGTTACAAACATTTCACCTGAACACCATGGGTGATATAAACACGTGACCACAACACCATTGGTGATACAAACATGTCACCACTACGCAATGGGTGATACAGACACGTGATCAATACAGAATGGGTTATAAAAACATGTCACCACTACACAATGGGTGATACAAACATGTCACCACTACACCATGGGTGACAAGATAAGATTTTGTTCGGATTTTTAACCCCGGTGGATTAGCCACCGAGGATAACCCAAGAAAGTCAGTGCGTCATCGAGGACTCAGTCATTTCTATTGTGGTCCACAATCTTGTCCCCCAGGATGCGGTCCACACCAGTCAACTAACAACCAGGTACCTACTTGCTAGGCGAACAGGAAAACAGGTGTAAGGAAACATGTCGAATGTTTCCATTCCGCTGATAATCAAACCCTGACTCTCACCGTGTGAAGCGATAGCTTCGCCAACCAGGCCAAGAGGTCTGAACTTATCACCACTACACAATGAATGTGGGAAATAACTTAATACTATCATTTACTCAGTGGATCAAGTTATTTATTTATTTTACTTATTTTCCACAACACAATAGTCTGGTAACGCGCTGATATTATTCAGTGACATTTTTCCATGTATGTTCCACTTTGTGTTATGATTATTTATATTAATTTTTTTAAAGCGGTGGACTGGTAAGAAGCCAGTTGAAGGCCTCGGCCAGATGACCAAAAGCTCCAGCTGTGGAACATGATATGACTAAGACACGCGTCAGGAAACACTTGTCCTGTTTCCTGATGAATCGTACCTAACCTAACATTATGTAACATATCCTCTCTTGCTTTCATTATATATTTTGTCATACCAACAAACGTTCCACTGTGATTAAAACTCATACCTGTGAATTTTAGCCAATTTGGATGATGTGTAGCGGGTTCAGCCTGGGCTCGAAATCTCCTGTAATCCTCGTTCAAATTGCCTACAGTTCTGATGCTAAACTATTGATCAGATTGCGCAGACCTGTCAGGTTACGCTCCAACACAATAATAAAATATTCAGGTATGGCAAAAGAAAATAATTCTGCTAATTCGGAAAGGACATCCTTGCCGAATAGGCTAAACCAGCCGGTTTGCCGTAATCAGCATGACGGACATGACGGTACTTCAGCTAAAAAATTTCCATCCCCAGTGGCGAAAATCACTCGACACTCTAACTCACAGGACCACCCAATCCTACAAAGATCACGCACCCAGCAGAGCTAGGTAATGTATCGTGATCCGAGGACATTCGATGGTGTGGTTTCCTCAGAGCTAATTTTATTCTACTCCCTGTTTGGTGTACTAGCCTCCACAAGCAATATATATATCGTATTGTAACCACGAACGAGTGGTATTTAATCAATAACAACACTGCGACTAGCTGAGGGCTCAAACCCATGTTGTTTTGGCCCGCCTCATGGTGAGCGAAAATCACACGACGCTCTAACCCACAGGACTACCCAATCCTACAAAGATCATGCACACTCAGTTCACGGTACAACACCTAACTCTGCTGGGTGATCTTTGCAGGAGTGGGTGGTCCTCTGGGTTAGAGTGTCGTTATCAGTACACTTTTCTGGAAGGCTTTTCCTTAGGTTTAGTCCTTTAAAAAGTCTTCCTAGCTCACATTATGGCATTCTCAACAAAATCCCTGAGGTATCTCAGTTTTGTGGTAATGTTGAATATCTTATTGATTTTATCTTTTAAATATTCAGGACTGCAGATATGCAAAATATTTGGAAGAAGCAATCAATATTACATTCAATGTTGCCACAAGCTATTCAACATTATAACTGCCACAGTCAGCAGCAGTGGCAACACCTGACCTTTAATTACCACAACCTTCATTATAAATGTCATAATCAGGAGCAACAACACCTGACCTTTACGTACCACCACCTCATAAACATTAGAGTATCTCAGGGATTTACAGGTGGTCAAGAGGACTCAGGTGAGGCAATATAACCTCTGAAGAATGAGACACTTGTCCAACATTTGAGAATCTTTATTGAGGAAACGTATTGCCAGCCAGTGGCTTCTTCAGTTCAATACAGAGAAAAACGGTGGAAGATGAGGAGTTTAGGGTAATCAGTCCCTCAGCCTGGAGTCGATGTGTTCGGTTCTCAATCTTGAACACATTGGCTTCAGGCTGAGGGACTGATTACTTCAAACTCCTCCTCGTCTTCCACCGTTTTTCTCTGTATTTGACTGAAGAAGCCACTAGCTGGTGAGAAGTTTCCTAAGTAAAGATTCCCAAATGTTGCACAAGTGTCTAATTTTTCAACTTGTGGGTTTTCTAAACCATTTCCATCGCAACATAACTTCCTACTGTAAACATGGATGTCTTACTTTCCTTTTCAAGTTTTTCTTTAGTATACTATTTAAGAAAGGTTGATTTAGATTAGGTATAATTAATGAGAGTGATTTATTAAGTGATGTAAAGTGGAGAATGACAAGAACTTAGTATACCTTGCAAGATAAGAGCAGATCTAAGGGTACAATGTTTTACTTAAGAGTAAGAAATCCTTCTTGGCAGTAAGTGAATAATGGCTCGTCCATATCCAGACGACCAGCTAAAATGACCTGAGATTGTCCAATTTTCAGCGAGTGAAGTAAAATGGCGGCTACTTCACTAGAGAACAAGTGTACAGTAACTACTTTTTTCTTAGTCATGGAGTAGAATTTTCCAAAGGACATATATAGCCACACTAATGAAATTAAAAGAAGGAATTAAGTCAGGAAATAGGACAAGTGTTTCCTGACTCTGCTCTTAGTCATATGATGACCCGCAGCCGGAACTTTTGATCATCTGACCAGAGGGAGGGTTGCAAGACTTTGAGAAGCAAACTACGGATGGGGTTTGAACCCTTGACAAGTGAGTTCTAAAAGTCAAAAGGCCATAAAAAGAAGTAGAGAATTATGCCCATTAGCTGTTAAAGTTTTCTAGTAAATTATGTTATCGTTGAGCTGTTTAAGTTGTATTTCAATGATCTCTTGCTTGTTGCAGAACCATTTATAAGAAAATAATTACCTTCGCTGATCATATTGACTCCTGGGTGAGAGACTGATTACGTCATACTCCTCCTAATCTTCAACCGTTCTCTGTATTGGGCTGAGGAAGCCACTGGTTGACGAAACTTTTCCACAATAAAGATACCCAGGTATAGCACAAGTATCTAATTCATCAATTTACAGTATATAAACAATGGATAACTAAAGTGTAATGAACACTTGTCAATGCTCAGTAATAATCCACATGGTAACAGAAACTCAGAAGATTAATTGATCAGAATATTTCGAAATATAGACCAATCAGTCTTCTGAGTTTCTGTCTACATAAACAATGTTTATAATAAACCTGTAAAGAGGCCTATGGATATGTAGGGCCTTATTAGAACTGAAATAATCAGGTGGAGTGGCACGACCAATCCATAATATATCTGAGGAGAGATGTCTTGTGTGTAATGGGGATTTGCCCTAAATATCCCCACTAGTCACCACCGTAAATAACTTGGCCGCCTCTCCCCTGCCATAACATCGATCCACATTTGACAGGAAGTGTTATTGGATTGCTACATAAAAGCCAGTAACGATGTGTTCTTCCCGCATTCTGTAGTAACATACATATTACGTTAGATATATGACACATCTTGGATTCGATCCCTCAGGTTAAGGGTACGTTATCTGCAAGTACGTTATCTGCAGGTACGTTATCTGCAGGTACATTATTTGTGGGTACGTTAACTGTTGGTACGTTATCTGCAGTTACGTTATCTGCAGGCACGTTATCTGCAGATGCGTTATCTGCAGGTACGTTATCTGCAGTTATGTTATCTGCAGGCACGTTATCTGCAGATACGTTATCTGCAGGTACGTTAGGTTAGGTTAGCCGCTTTATGATGAAATGAAGTGCATCACTTCATTTCTTCTAACTGTAATATTAATTATGAGGTACATTACTAAATTTTAAAGCTAAGGTTTGTGAAGATGAGCTTTTATCATACAGAAATCTTACATCTTCAGCCAAGCCCTCTATTTCAGCTGCCAGAATTCATTCCCAATCTCACAATCATGTGCTTAGTCGGAACGACATTTCTTGTTTTTTCTGCTAAAGATCAAAGCACTCTGGATTTTAAAATTTTAGAAAGCTTATATATTTAACAAAACAAACCTTGATTAAATGATGATTTTTTTTAAGCCAAATCAATTTTACAGGTTAAGAGCTGCTATTTTACCTCAGTTCATTTTTACAAAGCGCAGCACCACGCTCCAAGGATGCCACCAATAACAGTTTACTAACACCTAAGTACCTGCTTATCGCTAGGTGAAGAGTGACAGCATGTGTAAGATGAATAAAACCCAGGTACCTACTTACTGGTAGGTGAACCACAGACAATGTATGAGACGAGTGCGTTACCAACCGAGCCACGGGACCCGTGTTATTACAATAAATATTTTATGAAAATATTCTGAGTCTTTTTCCAATGCCAAATTGTATATATATACATATGTATATATGTCCTGCCGAATAGGCAGAACTTGCCATCTTGGCTTAAATAGCAACACTCATCTAGTCATATAGGACAAGCAAAAATTTGTGTATGGAATAATTTCGCCAAAATCCTTCTGAACCTAACGAAAAAAAATATTTTTCGCTGTGTTTGTTTAGTATTAAATAATTGTAAACAAATCTAAAATATATTTAGTTGGGTTAGGCTAAAATAAATTGTTCTTGTTATAATAAGGATAGGTAAGTTTTCTAAGATTCTTTTGGAGCAAAATTAAATTTTTTTACATTAATATTAATGAAAAAATATATCTTTAAACGTATAAGAGAAAATTTTAGAAAGGACTTAATTTTAAATGAGTTCTTGCTAATTGACCAGTTTTACATATTCGCTAAGACATATATATGTATATATATATATATATATATATATATATATACATATATATATATATATATATATATATATATATATATATATATATATATATATATATATATATATATATATATATATATATATATATATATATATATGTCGTGCCGAATATGTAAAACTGGTCAATTAGCAAGAACTCATTTAAAGCTAAGTTCTTTATAAAATTTTCTCTTATAAGTTTAAAGATATATTTTTTTCATTAATGTTAATGTAAAAATTTTTAACTTTGCACCAAAAGAATCTTAGAAAACTTACCTAACCTTATTATAACAAGACCAATTTATTTTAACCTAACCCAACTAAATATATTTTAGATTTGTTTACAGTAGTTTAATACTAACAAACACAATGAAATATATTTTTTTTCGTTAGGTTCAGAATGATTTTGGCGAAATTATTGCATACACAAATTTTTGCTTGTCCTATATGGCAAGATGAGCATTGCTGTTTAAGCCAAGATCGCAAGTTCTGCCTATTCGGCACGACATATATATATGTATATATATATATATATATATATATATATATATATATATATATATATATATATATATATATATATATATATATTTATTTATATATATGTATGTCGTGCCGAATATGTAAAACTAGTCAATTAGCAAGAACTCATTTGAAATTAAGTCCTTTCTAAAAATTTCTCTTATACGTTTAAAGATATATTTTTTTCATTAATGTTAATGTAAAAATTTTTAATTTTGCACCAAAAGAATCTTAGAAAACTTACCTAACCTTATTATAACAAGAACAATTTATTTTACCCTAACTCAACTAAATATATTTTAGATTTGTTTACAATAATTTAATACTAAACAAACACAGTGAAATGTATTTTTTTCGTTAGATTCAGAATGGTTTCGGCGAAATTATTGCATACACAAACTTTCACTTGACCTATATGGCAAGATGAACGTTGCTATTTAAGCCAAGATCGCAAGTTCTGCCTATTCGGCACGGCATATATATATATATATATATATATATATATATATATATATATATATATATATATATATATATATATATATATATATATATATATATATATATATATATATATATATATATATATATATATATATATATATATATATATATATATATATATATATATATATATATATGTGTATATATATATATATATATATATATATATATATATATATATATATATATATATATATACATATATATATATATATATATATATATATATATATATATATATATATATATATATATATATATATATATATATATAAATATATATATATATATATCCTCACAAGGTGCCTTACTATTCCAAAACTCACTTACTTCCTGAGGTGTGCACCCTCTTTTGACAACCCAACACTCCAAGAATATGACGCACACCTGAGGTCAACCCTTAAGAAGGCACTGAACCTGTCACTAGAGGATCAGCAATGGGATCAGGCAACCCTCCCAGTACGACTGGGAGGTATAGGGGTGCGCAAAGCAACGCATGTTGCTTTACCTGCTTTTCTGTCTTCGTGTTTGGCTTCCAGTGCATTAGTCAAGAAGATTGTTCTCGAACGCTTGAGAGACATGATAGGAGCTCAAGACCCCAGGTTTACTGAAGCAGCGATTCGGTGGGACACCCTTACAGATTCCTCCAGTAGACAAGCTCCTCCCAAAGAACACAAACAGTCCCACTGGGACAAACCGGTCATGGAAAAAATCGCCAACACAATGCTCTCCAACGCCTCAGGAAAGGACAAAGCTCGTCTCCCGGTAGTGAAGGCACCACACTCAGGAGATTTCCTGTTAGCTGTTTCTAATTCCTCCTTGGGCACTCGACTAGACCCACAGGCCATTCGGATTGGTGTTGCTCTTCGCCTAGCCGCCCCCATCCTCACCGAACATAGGAGTATATGCGACAGGGCGACAGCTGATCAATTCGGACTTCATGGTCTCGTGTGTCACACAGCAAAAGGGAAGTATGCCATGCATGAGGAGGTCAATGACATCAGAAAGAGAAGCCTCGCCACAGCCCGTTGCCCAGCTCAACGGGAAACCCAAGTGCAGAGGTCTGACGGAAGTCTAAAGCGTCCTGATGGAGCCACTATGCTACCTTGGAAGGATGGAAAGCAGATTGCCTGGGACTACACATGTGCCCCCACATTGGCAGACACCTACTTGCCATGCTCCGTAGTGGAAGGGGGTGGAGCTGCCAGCCACAGGGAGACCCAGAAGATCCGCAAATACGAAGACCTTCCCCCTTGCTATAACTTCATCCCAATACGGTCGGAGACCCTTGGAGCATGGGGCAAGTGTGCTCTAAAGTTCCTAGTAGAGCTGGGTGAATAGCTCATCATAGAAACCAAGGACCACAAGGCGACCAGCTTCCTATTTCAGAGACTCAGTGTTGCGATCCAGAGAAGAAATGCCTGCAGCATTCTGGGCACGCGGCCCACCGCAGGGGAGCTGGACGAAGTATTCGAGATGTAGCTCTGAGTTACCTATGTTGCTTTACTTTCTATCGTATTTTTGTGAATGTTTTGTCAATGTATTTTGTCTTTAAATAATATATATATATATATATATATATATATATATATATATATATATATATATATATATATATATATATATATATATATATATTTATATATATATATATATATATATATATATATATATATATATATATATATATATATATATATATATATATATATATATATATATATATATATATATATATATATATATATATATATATATATATATATATATATATATATATATATATATATATATATATATATATATATATATATATATATATATATATATATATATATATATATATATATATATATATATATATATATATATATATATATATATATATATATATATATATATATATATATATATATATATATATATATATATATATATATATATATATATATATATATATGAGGTGCCGAATAGGCAGAACTTGCGATCTTGGGTTAAATAGCAACGCTCATCTTGCCATATAGGACAAGTGAAAATTTGTGTATGCAATAATTTCGCCAAAATCATTTTGAACCTAATGAAAAAAATATATTTCACTGTGTTTGTTTAGTATTAAATTACTGTAAACAAATCTAAATTATATTTAGTTGGGTTAGGCTAAAATAAATTGTGCTTGTTATAATAAGGTTAGGTAAGTTTTCTAAGTTCCTTTTGGAGCAAAATTATAAATTTTTACATCAACATTAATGAAAAAAATATATCTTTAAATGTATAAAAGAAAATTTTAGAAAGGACTTAATTTTAAATGAGTCCTTGCTAATTGACCAGTTTTACATATTCGGCATGACATATATATATATATATATATATATATATATATATATATATATATATATATATATATATATATATATATATATATATATATATATATATATATATATATATATAATGTCGTGCCGAATAGGCAGAACTTGCAATCTTGGCTTAAATAGCAACGCTCATCTTGCCATATAGGACATGTGAAAATTTGTGTATGCAATAATTTCGCCAAAATCATTCTTAACCTAACGAAAAAAATGTATTTCACTGTGTTTGTTTAGTATTAAATTATTGTAAACAAATCTAAAATTAAAATATATTTAGTTGGTTTAGGCTGAAATAAATTGCGCTTGTTATAATAAGGTTAGGCAAGTTTTCTAAGTTCCTTTTGGTGCAAATTTATAAATTTTTTCATCAACATTAATGAAAAAAATATATCTTTAAACGTGTATATAAGAGAAAAATTTAGATATACTTAATTTTAAATGAGTTCTTGCTAACTGACCAGTTTTACTTATTCGGCACGACATATATATATATATATATATATATATATATATATTATATATATATATATATATATATATATATATATATATATATATATATATATATATATATATATATATATATATATATATATATATATATATATATATATATATATATTGAAACAGTTACCAAACTGCGGCCAGCCGAGATTAGATCCTGCGACACATTCTCCCATGTCAAGAGACAAAACAACGTTCACATCACCTTAACCACTTAACTAGCTTTCGCTGGTGAAGTGGTTAAGTTATATTATACCAGAAATTTCAGAACGAAATTGAATAATTTAGAGAGAAAAACTCAAATATAAAACGCCATACAAGCAGCACAATACTAAACAATATAGATTAGATTCTAATTGAAACTTTAATTTAAAATACAGTACAAAGTATCAGAAGAAATTTACTCACAGAATTTAGTCCTGAAGTTAACAATTTAAACGAGACTTCCCAAGGCAGGTTAGGTAAGGTTGGACGCCGGTTTTAGTCATATAATGACCCACAGCTAGAACTTTTGGTAATCTGACCGAGACCTTCCACTGGCTTACCCCTCCATCACTTAAGAAATTATTATTTTAGTTACTATGTAGACTACCGAAAAACCTATCATTGTGGAACCTAATTAAATTTTTCATTGAATAAAGTAATCAGAGAGTGATGTTATATTATGTAATATAAAAAACAAACTAGATTTTTAGGAAATTTTTTTAAAAGATGTTAGCGCACTCATCTCACACACTGAGGTCCGTGGTTCGATCCCCGGTACGGGTGAAAACATTAGGACGTCTTTCCTTAAGACACCCGCTGTCCCTGCTCATCTAGCAGTAAAATAGGTACCTGGGCGTTAGTCGACTGGTTTGGGTCGCATCCTGGGAACAAAACTGACCTATTTTTTTTCCGAAATGCTCTGCATAACCATATAGCAGTATGTCATTGATGTCAGCTATGGTCTGTGTAAGTTGTATCATGTATTTGTAGAAATAAAGATTATTATTATTATTATTATTACTATTATTATTATTATTATTATTATTATTATTATTATTATTATTATTATTATTATTATTATAGCTGAAGACTATTATTAATATCAGGTTTTCTACACATTTCTTCAATGGTAAACTATGACAAATTATTTATAGTGAAGCGATGAATTGATTTTTCTTAGTAAGCAAGTAAGTAAAAAAGTAAGTAGGTAAGCTAGTAAGTAGGTAAGTTAGTAAGTAGTAAGTAGTAAATAGAAAAGTAGGTAGGTAGGTAAGAAGGTAAGTAAATAAGTTTATCTAGGTACAGTTACACGTATGTACGATTATCATATTTAGTAATATATGTGAAAATTACCAACGATAACCCAAAATAATCAGTCAAAGTGACGTGCTTCGTTTTATGATGCTTGTATAGCGTTTGATGTTTGAGTTTTCGTACCAAAATTATTCACTTTGGTTCTGACATTTCTAGTATAATCTTTAAAATATGTTGTTTGTATACAAAGACATTTTAATTTAAGTCTGTTGTAAGTCATATTGGTTGAATTATTTTAGTTGCATTACTCAACTCATGATGTAGACACAATATGAAACGTATTTTTTTTAAACTCTACTGTTATTGTAATAAATTTTAGATTCTGATGATGGATAAAGAAACATCTGAAGTGATATAAGAAGAGAGGAATATATGATGAGTAAAAAAGGGACTCAGAAAGTGGTGAAAGAATGTAAAAGAAGAGCAATGAGAAAGTGAGTGAAAAAGTTTTGAAGTGAAATCAATAAGTTGAGAAAGCCTAGAGAACGAATGAACAGGAGAAGGGAAGAGTTATTAGATGGGGAGGCAGAGGTATCGAGAAGATTGAGAGAATATTTTGATTAGCTGTTAAATGCTAAAGAAGAGAGGGAAGCTCTGATATCGTGCATTGGGCAAGGAGGTATAACATCTTTTAGGAGTAAGTACCAATTGCGAGTGTGGGGAAGGTGCGTGAGGCAGTGGCTAGAATGAAAGGGAGTAAAGCAGTGTGGAATGATGGGATTAACCCACAAATGTTAAAAGTAGGTGGGGATATAGATTTGGAATGGTTGGTGCTTTTATTTAATAAATGTATGAAAGAAGGGAAGGTACCTAGGGATTGGCAGAAAGCATGCATAGTTCCTTTGTATAAAGGCAAAATGGACAAAAAGTATGTAAGAATTATAGGGAAACAAGCCAGTCGAGTATACCTGGTAAGATTTGTGGTAGAGTTATTATTAAAAGAATTAAGAGTGAGACAGAGATCAGGATCGCAGATGATCAAGGAGGCTTTAAGAAGGGTAGGTGATGTGTTTACAGTGATGCATATAAGTGAAAAGTATTTACATAAAAGCAAGGAAGTTTTCGTTGACTTTGTGGATTTAGAAAACACATATGTTAGAGTGGATAGGGGAGCAATGTGGTAGATGTTGCAGGGGAGGGAGATTATTTTCCAGCACAATTAGGCCTTAGACAGGGATGTAGGATAACATGTTTTTTTTTTATTTATAGATAGGGGAGAAGGGTTGGATTAAAAGATTAAGAATCTAATACAAAATGGGAGATGTCACGGCTGTTATTTGCTGATGACACAGTGCTTCTGGGAGATTCTGAAAAAACGTTGCTAAGGTTGGCAAACGACTTTGGGAAGGAGTGTAAAAAAGGAAATTAAAAGTGAATATTGGAAATTGCAAATTTAGGTAATGAAATCAGATTTGGGGAAGGGAATATGGAGGAAGTGAATGTGTTCAGATATTTAGGAGTGAACACATCAGCAAATTGGTCTATGAAAGATGATGTGAACCACAGATTTGACTAAAATGGAGGAATATAGCAAATAATATTGTTGCAGTAATAACACCAGGAGGTAGCTCTGATGAAAACTCACACTCACACGAGCTTTTAAATCTCTGCACAAAATTCAGTTTAAACCAGCAAATAATAGAGCCTACTAGACTGGAGAATACACTAGACCTCATTTTCACTAACAATGATGATCTGATAAAAAATGTCACCATATCAAAAACAATATACTCAGATCATAACATAATTGAGGTTCAGACATGTATGCGTGGAGCCCCAGACCGACATAATGAGATTAGTCACGAGGGAGCATTCACCAAATTCAACTTCAATAACAAAAACATAAAGTGGGACCAAGTAAACCAAGTCCTAACCGATATAAGCTGGGAAGATATACTAAGCAACACAGACCCCAACTTATGCCTAGAACAGATTAACTTGGTGGCACTCGATGTATGCACAAGGCTTATTCCTCTAAGAAAAAAGAGGAGTAGATGTAAAATAGAAAGAGACAGGCGCTCCCTTTACAGGCGACGGAAAAGAATAACAGAGCGGCTAAAAGAGGTCAATATATCTGAAATGCGTAGGGAGACACTGGTCAGAGAAATAGCAAGCATCGAACTTAAGCTAAAGGAATCTTATAGGAGTCAGGAATCGCAGGAAGAACTAAAAGCCATAAATGAAATCGAAAGAAACCCAAAGTATTTCTTCTCCTATACCAAATCAAAGTCGAGAACAACGTCCAGTATTGGGCCCCTACTTAAACAAGATGGGTCCTACACAGATGACAGCAAGGAAATGAGTGAGCTACTCAAGTCCCAATATGACTCAGCAAGCCGCTAACCAGACTGAGAGTCGAAGATCAAAATGAATTTTTATGAGAGAGCCACAGAATTTGGTTAACACAAGCCTATCCGATGTTATCCTGACACCAAATGACTTCGAACAGGCGATAAATGACATGCCCATGCACTCTGTCCCAGGGCCAGACTCATGGAACTCCGTGTTCATCAAGAACTGCAAGAAGCCCCTATCACGAGCCTTTTCCATCCTATGGAGAGGGAGCATGGAGACGGGGGTCGTCCCACAGTTACTAAAAACAACAGACATAGCCCCACTCCACAAAGGGGGCAGTAAAGCAACAGCAAAGAACTACAGACCGATAGCACTAACATCCCATATCATAAAAATCTTTGAAAGGGTCCTAAGAAGCAAGATCACCACCCATCTAGAAACCCATCAGTTACACAACCCAGGGCAACATGGGTTTAGAACAGGTCACTCCTGTCTGTCTCAACTATTGGATCACTACGACAAGGTCCTAGATGCACTAGAAGACAAAAAGAATGCAGATGTAATATATACAGACTTTGCAAAAGCCTTCGACAAGTGTGACCATGGCGTAATAGCGCACAAAATGCGTGCTAAAGGAATAACAGGAAAAGTCGGTCGATGTATCTATAATTTCCTCACTATCAGAACACAGAGAGTAGTCGTCAACAGAGTAAAGTCGGAGGCAGCTACGGTGAAAAGCTCTGTTCCACAAGGCACAGTACTCGCTCCCATCTTGTTCCTCATCCTCATATCCGACATAGACAAGGATGTCAGCCACAGCACCGTGTCTTCCTTTGCTGATGACACCCGAATCTGCATGACAGTGTCCTCTATTGCAGACACTGCAAGGCTCTAGGCGGACATCAACGAAATCTTTCAGTGGGCTGCAGAAAACAATATGAAGTTCAACGATGAGAAATTTCAATTACTCAGATATGGTAAACACGAGGAAATTAAATCTTCATCAGAGTACAAAACAAATTCTGGCCACAAAATAGAGTGAAACACCAACGTCAAAGACCTGGGAGTGATCATGTCGGAGGATCTCACCTTCAAGGACCATAACATTGTATCAATCGCATCTGCTAGAAAAATGACAGGATGGATAATGAGAACCTTCAAAACTAGGGAGGCCAAGCCCATGATGACACTTCAGGTCACTTGTTCTATCTAGGCTGGAATATTGCTGCACACTAACAGCACCTTTCAAGGCAGGTGAAATTGCTGACCTAGAAAATGTACAGAGAACCTTCACAGCGTGCATAACGGAGATAAAACACCTCAATTACTGGGAGCGCTTGAGGTTCCTAAACCTGTATTCGCTGGAACACAGGCGAGAGAGATACATGATTATATACACCTGGAAAATCCTAGAGGGACTAGTACCGAACTTGCACACGAAAATCGCTCACTACGAAAGCAAAAGACTTGCCAGACGATGCAACATCCCCCCAATGAAAAGCAGGGGTGTCACTAGCACGTTAAGAGACCATACAATAAGTGTCAGGGGCCCGAGACTGTTCAACTGCCTCCCAGCATACATAAGGGGGATTACCAACAGACCCCTGGCAGTCTTCAAGCTGGCACTGGACAAGCACCTAAAGTCGGTTCCTGACCAGCCGGGCTGTGGCTCGTACGTTGGTTTGCGTGCAGCCAGCAGTAACAGCCTGGTTGATCAGGCTCTGATCCACCAGGAGGCCTGGTCACAGACCGGGCCGCGGGGGCGTTGACCCCCGGAACTCTCTCCAGGTAAACTCTCCAGAGGAAAGAGGTGAGAGGTGCACTAAGGCATGTGTGGAGACAAAGATCGTTATCCTAGAGAGGTAAAAAGGGGAATGTATATTATTGTGGTACCAACGATCTTATATGAATATAAACCATAGGTTTCAAACATTGCAGCAAAGAGGAGTTTGGAGGTAGTGGAGATGTCATATGTGATCCCCAGGCTCGTAGTTTGAAAAATAAACGTGAGATACAGTGTTATTATAAGTATTATTCAGGGGGCTGAGGAGAGGTTGTAAAGGTTGTTTTTACAGTCCGAGAGGAAAGAGAAAAATAGGATAACTTATTGGGTGTATAAGATGGGAGGGAGGGGGTAAAGGAGGTTTTGGATGCGAGGGGCTTGGGCACCCATCAGGCATATGCATGCGTGTTAGATAGGAGTCAGTGGAGGCAAGTGGCTTTATATGACTTGACGTGCTGTCGGAGTGTGAGCAAAGTAACATGAATGAAAGTATTCAGGGAAACCTGTTAGCCGGATTTGAGTCCTGGAGGTGGGAAAGTACAGTGCCTGCACCCTGAAAGAGAGATAGAGATATTACAGTTTGATGGATCATCTGAGCTGTAGTGTAGGCGTGCTTCTGGTAAGATGGCGATGGAGTGAATGATGGTGAAAGTGTTTCTTTTTCAAGTCACCCTACCTCGGTTGGAGACTGCCGGAATGTCAGAATAAATAAAGATCTTAACGGGGTTAATGATGAAATTTGCATTAAAAGTTTCAGGCGTCAAGAATTATTACCTCACGAAATAAATAAAGTAATAAATAAACTCCGAAGAGTTTATCACTGTGTTGATGAAGATAATGTTTCAAAGCTAATTTATATTATATATATGACGGAGGACTCGGCTTTATTGTGGACAGATTTTTAATAAAACGTATATTAGATATAAATAATCTATCTTACCGTTGCTGCCTCACTGTTGTTCCTTCCCAGTTGCTGCATCACTGTTGTTCCCTCCTCCCTGTTGCTGCCTCACTATTGTTCCCTCCCTGTTTCTGCCTCACTGTTCTTCCCTCCCTGTGCTGCCTCACTGTTGCTCCCTCACTGTTGCTGCCTCACTGTTGCTCCCTCTCTGTTGCTGCCTCACTGTTGTTCTTTCCCTGTTGCCGTTGCTACCTCACTGTTGTTCCCTCCCTGTTAATGCGTCACTGTTGTTTCTTCTCTGTTGCTTTCTCTCTGTTGTTCATTTCCTGTTGCTACTTCACTGTTGTTCAGTTTTTATTTTTGTTGCTAATTTACTGATGTTGCCTCGCTGTTACTGCGTCGCTGTTGTCGTCATTTCTGCGTCACTGTTGCTGCGTCAGTGTTATTATTTATGCGTCATTGTTGCTGCCTCACTGTCGTTCCTCACATTTTCTTCTTTACTGTTGTTTCCTTACTGTTGTTGAGTCACTGTTCCCTTACTGTTGCTACCTTACTGTTGCTACCTCACTGTTCTTCCTTTACCGTTGTAGCCTCACTGTTGTTCCCTTATTGATGCTGCCTCAGTGTTGTTCCCTTACCGTTGCTGCCTCAGTGTTGTTCTCTTACCGTTGCTGCCTCAGTGTTGTTCCCTTACCGTTGCTGCCTCAGTGTTGTTCCCTTACCGTTGCTGCCTCAGTGTTGTTCCCTTACCGTTGCTGCCTCAGTGTTGTTCCCTTACCGTTGCTGCCTCAGTGTTGTTCTCTTACCGTTGCTGCCTCAGTGTTGTTCCCTTACCGTTGCTGCCTCAGTGTTGTTCCCTTACCGTTGCTGCCTCAGTGTTGTTCTCTTACCGTTGCTGCCTCAGTGTTGTTCCCTTACCGTTGCTGCCTCAGTGTTGTTCCCTTACCGTTGCTGCCTCAGTGTTGTTCCCTTACCGTTGCTGCCTCAGTGTTGTTCCCTTACCGTTGCTGCCTCAGTGTTGTTCCCTTACCGTTGCTGCCTCAGTGTTGTTCCCTTATTGATGCTGCCTCAGTGTTGTTCCCTTACCGTTGCTGCCTCAGTGTTGTTCTCTTACCGTTGCTGCCTCAGTGTTGTTCTCTTACCGTTGCTGCCTCAGTGTTGTTCCTTACCGTTGCTGCCTCAGTGTTGTTCTCTTACCGTTGCTGCCTCAGTGTTGTTCCCTTACCGTTGCTGCCTCAGTGTTGTTCCCTTATTGATGCTGCCTCAGTGTTGTTCCCTTACCGTTGCTGCCTCAGTGTTGTTCTCTTACCGTTGCTGCCTCAGTGTTGTTCTCTTACCGTTGCTGCCTCAGTGTTGTTCTCTTACCGTTCCAGCTACACAGTCGCTGTTTCACTGTTACTTCATTACTGTCATTATTTTATTACCCAGATTATGCAGCAAAATTTAATAATAATTTTTCTGCTTGGGAATTACCATAAAGTTGGCAGCTTCCTGCTCATTATACTTAAGCAGGACGAATATCTATTTTTTTAAGGAAGAAATAATTAGGGCTGAAAAATGCTGGTGGGAAGATAATTGGCAATTTAGTGAGGGAATACAACGAAATTGGGACGTTTAAGGGATGGGCGAGGGATACAAATGCCATGAATGGTGTTTCTGGGACCTATGAATATTCATAAGTTTTTCTATATAATGTATATTAGATATCAGTGAAGTGTTTGTGATGGGAGACAGAGACTTAGGGAACACACAGAGAGTGTCAGTGAAACATATGCTCATGTCTACCTACCTACCTAGAGTCTACCTGAAGGCTATCCCAGGGATCAACATCCCCGCGGCCCGGTCCCTGATCCACCAGGCCTCCTGGTGGATCAGGGACTGATCAACGAGGCTGTTACTGCTGGCCGCACGTAGTCCAACGTACGAACCACAACTCGGCTGATCCGGCAATGACTTTAGGTATCTGTCCAGCTCCCTCTTGAAGACAACCAGAGGTGTATTGGTAATTCCCCTTAAGGCTGGTGGGAGGCTGTTGAACAGTCTTGGGCCCCGGACACTTATTGTATTTTCTCTTAGTGTACTAATGGCGCCCCTACTTTTCACTGGGAGTATGTTGCGTCGCCTGCCAAGTCTTTTGCTTTCGTAGGGAGTGATTTCTGTGCGCAGATTAGAGGCCATTCCCTCCAGGCTCTTCCAGGTGTAGATTATGATGTAACGCTAACGCCTGCGCTCCAGTGAGTACAGGTCAAATGCTTCTAGGCGTTTCCAGTAGTTAAGGTGTTTGATAGAACTTATATGTGCAGTAAACGCTCTCTGTACTTTCTCTAGAACTGCAATGTCTAGCGGTAATGTCTAGTGGTAAATAATTTCTTACAAAAATTTTTTAGGGCATGATAAAGCTGAATGACATATTATGTTTAAGTTGTAATGACATGTCATGTTGAAGTTTCAGTGGCATGTTATGTTGATGTAATGACATGTCATGTTGAAGTTGTAATAACATGTCATGTTGAAGTTGTAATGACATGTCATGTTGAAGTTATAACGACACGTCATGTTGTAGTTGCAATGACATGTCGTGTTGAAGTTGTATACCTGGAGGGTGTTCCGGGGGTCAACGCCCCCGCGGTCCAGTCCTTGACCAAGCTTCCCTGTGGATCAGGCTGTTATTACTGGCCGCACGTAGTCCAACGCACGAACCGCAGCCCGGCTGATCAGGCACTGACTTTAGATATGTGTCCAGCTCGGTCTTGAAGGCAGCAACCAGGGGTCTATTGGTAATTACATGTAAATATTGAGTCACTTGTGTGGAATAAAGGCTGGAAGCAGATACACAGCAGTTGTCACTTATTACCAAGACCCTTCTATTAATAAACAAATAACCTGCACATACACTCAAACTTATGACATTTCGGTCCGACTTGGATCATTAACTAGTCACAGTAAACTGTTCAAGTCGGACCGAAACGTCGTCATAAGTTTCATTCTAGTATACCTGGAGTATACCTGGAGGGGATTGCAGGGGTCAATGCCCCAGGTGACCGGGTCCGTGCGAGTTATCTGCGTATTGATCCAGTCACGATGTTCTGCCTTTTTTATTCTTTAATTTTTTATCAAATACTTAATAAGGGTCTCAGTGGCTGACACGTCGTATAAGGTTTCATGATATATCTGTCTGTCTACTACCACAGATGTTTACAGCAGAGCGAAGCATCTAAACGTTTCGCTTGAAGGTGAGTTTTCAAAACCCTTTCATGAATTCAAAACCTTACAGTTTAGAGAACTGTTATGTATGTAATAGCTTGAAGATATCGCAAATATTGCAAGAAAAAACGAGATCACTGCCTCCACCAGGTGCCAGATCAACCAGGCTGTAATGGCTATGAAGGCCAGCGGGTCGCGTAATGGCATGTCATGTTGAAAGTTGTAATAACATGAGCTTCAGTGTTTGAAAATAAATTACAAACTTGGTCACGAGACCAAAACTTTCACAGCTCACTCATTTCCCTAAGAGTTTTACATGTATTTTGGTTATTATCCGCAATATAACGCTTAGTGTTTCTCACACAACTAGCGAGGTAAACAGTTTCTATCAAGGATGATATTTCCTCCTGCAGATCGTTTGAGTCACTAAAGTGCATGATTTCAATTTAAATCTTTTCAAATTCTCAGCACGAAAACAGGTCTGACGGAAGGAATTACTGGCGGAGCCGTAACAGATTGAAACTGCTGTAACAGAAAAAAAAAATAGAAATAATAAAGAGAAATGCAGGCACGTATGATAACACATTATCCAGCAAGTTATCTGGCATCGGCAGTTGTGCGAATGAAAATATAATCTTCTAACCGAGGTCATTCAAAACACCGAAGATATTGTGAGCTATAGATGAAACTAAACTTTGTGTAAATAAGCAAATAGGTATACACTCCTAGATGTATTTACCCTGTGATTTATATCATGAAATGAAAAAATACAGAAATTAATGATATGGGTTACAATATATATATATATATATATTTATATATATATATATATATATATATATATATATATATATATATATATATATATATATATATATATATATATATATATATATATATATATATATATATATATATATATATATATATATATATATATTTATTTATTTATTTTTTTATAAATGAGAGAGAGAGAGAGAGAGAGAGATCTTTTGTGCTGCAATTGAAAATGCTTCTTCAGGAGCAATGCAACAATGAAGAAAATGGAATTAAGGAGAATCCATGCAGGTGTGACCTCAGGCACAGTCCAACCAGGTCAGACAACATCCAGCAGCTAGATACACTAGGCAGCTATGACCTTAAGTGCCAGATGTCAAGGAAAGTATTTTAAGGATTAAAATGATAATTAAGCCCATAAGCCTTGGTGATTTAGGGTAAAATATAACCCGTACAGTTTGTCAATAATCATCAAAGGGTCACTGATTGCCCTTTCATTTTTATTTAACGTGTATTAGGCAATTTTGCCGTGCCTCTGACAACTCATATGAATACCATTACGTCCCGCGGATTTTCCATTGTTCATTTGTAACTACTGAAGCTCATATAACCGCCGAAATTGATCTGTAATTGCTTATCAATTACACGTCCTAGAAACTCAAACAATTTTGATAAACGAGAAACAGACACTCTAGTCACGTTTCAGTTCAAATACCGCAAACTTAATAAAATTTTCTATAGTTCATTTATTACTACATCTCATTTATCCACCGTAATTAATTTGTAATCGCTTTCTCAACTAATTATATTAGGAGCTACGTAATTTTTAATTTCAAGTAAATTCTTATTTTCGATTTCATGTGAATGATGGATTAAATCTGCTGAGAAGACACCAGAACCGAGATCATCTAAGTGCATGACAACTGTGACGAAATAAAGGCTTGACTAAGTGTGTGTTTTTTAAACCTTTCGTAAATTCACCCACCTGCCATAACACTGAAAGATTCTCAATGAAGAAGGACACAACGATGGCAAGGATCCAGGGAGGAAGCAGCAGCAGCAGAAGCACCACGGCTCACACACGACACAGCAACACATTACCCACCCACATACAGAAATACCTCGGATAACTGGTTCAGAGAACCAACAGGTTGATAAGTTAGACAATAAAGATACCCAAGTACTGCATATGTGTCTAACTTATCAACAGAAATACCTGCTCCTCACCTGACTGACGAATGGTCTAACACACGATTTTTCCTAGCTAGAAACGAGAAAATGTGAGTCAAAATACATGTATGGTCGGGCAAATGACCTATTGTTCATGCTGAGTTACAATATTTAAGGTAGTCTAGAGAATTCGGGAAATTACCAGGATTGAGATTATGGACAATGGCTTCAGTTAAGAATGAATCAAGACTGAAAATATCTGCATTATTATATAATGGAAAGTTATCATGTTTTATAATTGCTTACTCTAAGATGTTTCTTCCCACCACTGACGAACTTGGAACTATAATTCTGGCCTCAGACCAGAATTATTGCAAACTCTTATGTGATTAAGTATGGCGTTTGATTCCTGCATTGTCTAGGTCGAGTATTGTCTCTGTGCTAACCCCAATGTGAAACCAAACTGCAACTCTTACGAGGCACTTGCTATACTCCTACTAAGTTTTCTTGTGAATTCTTGATAAGTATGCTTTTTCCTGCCCCTAAATTCATAACAACTACATGGATGTTAAATCTTTTAAGAACACTTGGTAAAATCACAAGATTCTCATTATATGGAAGCAAAAGAAAATTCTTTCTAGGAGGGTTTATCCTGTGTTCAGTCCTTTAATGAGTTCTCTTCGCTGCTGTCAAGGCCATTTCCACAAAATTCTTTGGGTATCATAGTCTTATTGCAACATCATAGACCTGTCGCGATTTCCTCATCTAAATACTCAGGGCTACAAATGCACTGAACTCTCAGAAACTTTGTGAGAGCCGAATTTTTCACTAAATCTATCATCATGATTGCAATCAAAATGAATGTAGGAGCATACATTAATTACCTTCCTGTAAAATAAAATTTTCTTTTAACTTGGTAGATAAAAACATCAAGAAACGGAAGTTTATTATTCACGTTCTTCTCAACTGTGAACTTAATGGACGGGGCAACAGGGTCAATGAATCTCAGAAGAAAACCATTCAAGTCCTGGGAGGAATGACACAAACAAATAATGTCATACACATATTTGAACCACCTGGCTTGACTAGACATAAAATTCTCCACTAATCTACTAATCATATTGCCATCCTATGTTCTTAGGCACAGAATTTTCCCTCAGTCATGAATTTCCAGTCCACGAAACACAATTTAATTAGTTTAATGATAATCTTCCCGGGGAATGGCAAAATAAACTTGTTTACTTCTTCCAAATACGATAATAAATCATGTACAATGACTTTAGTGGCAACGAAACTTATTATTCAAAGTATCAGAACTATCGTAATGAAACCGACACAATATATTTAAATCTGCAATGGCACATAATATTTCATATGTGTAATACGGTTTATCGAAGAAAAAAATAATGTCTCCTGAACAACTAAAGGCAAATGAGTAAATAAATAAAATAGTGAAGAATTGTTATGTTTTAAATGTTGGTTATTTTTTAGTTTAGTTTAGTTTTTTATGATTTATTTTTAACATAGTTTATTTTCATTGTAGTTTATTTTTTTTATATGATTTTATTTTATTTTCTGGGTAGTTTATTTTTCAGTGTAGTTTTTTTTCAGTGTAGTTTATATTTTCAGTGTAGTTTATTTTTTCAGTGCACTTCATTTTCCAGTGTACTTTATTTTTTTAGTGTAGATTATAATTCAGTGTAGTTCACCTTTCAGTGTAGTTTATCTTTCAGTGTAGTTTACTTTTTATTGTAAGCTGTAGAGTAGTGTCAGTAGACAGCAGTAGGAAAAAGATGGCCGGTAAGCTATTGTGGTTTAACAGAAAAGAGTTTATAGCATTCTAACTCGCACAGTCATTGTTTCCAGCAGTTTAATGTTGTTATGCTGGGAGACTGGCAGTTTGTTGATAGCTGACCCAGCAGCTGAGTCATGCTGGGAGACTGGCAGTTTGTTGATAGCTGACCAAGCAGCTGAGTCATGCTGGGAGACTGGCAGTTTGTTCATACCTGACCAAGCAGCTAAGTCATGCTGGGAGACTGACAGTTTGTTGATAGCTGACCAAGCAGCTGAGTCATGCTGGGAGACTGGCAGTTTGTTGATAGCTGACCAAGCAGCTGAGTCATGCTGGGAGACTGGCAGTTTGTTGATAGCTGACCAAGCAGCTGAGTCATGCTGGGAGACTGACAGTTTGTTGATAGCTGACCAAGCAGCTGAGTCATGCTGGGAGACTGGCAGTTTGTTGATAGCTGACCAAGCAGCTGAGTCATGCTGGGAGACTGACAGTTTGTTTATAGCTGACCCAGCAGCTGAGTCATGCTGGGAGACTGGCAGTTTGTTGATAGCTGTCCAAGCAGCTGAGTCATGCTGGGAGACTGGCAGTTTGTTGATAGCTGACCAAGCAGCTGAGTCATGCTGGGAGACTGGCAGTTTGTTCATAGCTGACCAAGCAGCTAAGTCATGCTGGGAGACTGACAGTTTGTTGATTGCTGACCAAGCAGCTGAGTCATGCTGGGAGACTGGCAGTTTATTGATAGCTGACCAAGCAGCTGAGTCATGCTAGGAGACTGACAGTTTGTTGATAGCTGACCAAGCAGCTGAGTCATGCTGGGAGACTGGCAGTTTGTTGATAGCTGACCAAGCAGCTGAGCCATGCTAGGAGACTGACAGTTTGTTGATAGCTGACCAAGCAGCTGAGTCATGCTGGGAGACTGGCAGTTTGTTGATAGCTGACCCAGCAGCTGAGTCATGCTGGGAGACTGACAGTTTGTTGATAGCTGACCAAGCAGCTGAGTCATGCTTGGAGACTGACAGTTTGTTGATAGCTGACCAAGCAGCTGAGGCATGCTGGGAGACTGGCAATTTGTTGATAGCTGACCAAGCAGCTGAGGCATGCTGGGAGACTGACAGTTTGTTGATAGCTGACCAAGCAGCTGAGTCATGCTAGGAGACTGACAGTTTGTTGATAGCTGACCAAGCAGCAGCTGAGGCAGAGTTTTCATTGGTAATTAATACTGACTTGTAAGCAAACACTAGGGCATATTAGAAAGCATTCCGGTCCTTGGACCTTGATCAAAGTACCAGTACCAAAACGTTTACTAATAAGTATTTCCTAGTGTTTGCTGACGTGTTTTTTTAAACCAGAATTTTCATTACTCTGAACATCGGCATATCCAAGATCCCAAGTTAGAAGTGTGACACAAACAATGTTTTATACAGGGTGGATAAGGTTGGTCAGGAAGCAGAACAAGTGTTTCCTCACGGAGCTGGTTTTTTTAGTCATCTGACCGAGGCCTTCCACTGGCTTACCCCTCCACCACTTTAACAATTAAATATGCATAATGATCATATACAAAGGGCGACAGGATGTGAGTAGTCAAATGTGTGGATAACTTGTAACGCAATTTGAGAACAAGGCAGAGATGGTTACAAAGTGTATTGTACATAACTCTAATGTGAAATTACTGGAAGTTCTAGTAAACAGTAGCATGCAGTAATCGAATCCATCTGAGGACTTGGAACGAAAAAGTGGACGCGGCTATGACACGAGAATGTGAATGAAATTGTTCAAGCAAGAGAGTGCAAGTTTACAGAAGTCATGCGAGTGTTTGGTTATATAAAGGAAAAGAGCAAACATAAATCTCCAGAATCTCCGGGAAATGAGAGAAAAGCAAAATACGAGGTGAACATAGAAGGATGGTAAATTACGAGATGTTAATAGATCTGGAATACGGATAAATAAAGCGTGTGCAACATTTAGGTATCTTTATTTGCAAATGTTGCACATGTGTATTACTTATCTACTTGTCGGTATTGTACACCATTGTTATAGAACACGGATGCTAAAAAGACGTAATGAACATGGGCAACACTTAACTAAATTCGTTTTACAAACATTTGTAATTATCCTGTTTGTGAAAATATCATGAAGAGTGATGGAAGGAGACACAGTAGGGAAGATAATGAAGATAAATGATTTAGAGAACCTTCAAGTTGATAAATTAGACACATGTGTTACACTTGGGTATCTTTGTGGAAACGTTTCGACACTGATGAAGCCACGGTGCGGCGAAGCGTTTCCACAATAAAGATAACCAAGTGTTGCAGTTGTGTTTAATTTATCATCAGGGAAAACAATGATCATCGCATCATTCATGAGAAGAAAGGACGTGTTCCTCTGTATCTGAGCTCTTGACCAGGGCAGATTGAAAAGCCCTGAGACAACCATGAACTCTGATGATAAATGAGCTCAAGCTGAGGAAGAGCAGAGCTGAGTAATATACAATAATTGATTGTGGAGCTTAGATAAGCTTTGGTGCATGGGAGTAATTTGTAGGTCACTTTCTCAGACACTGCAACACAACGGTATCTTGGCAGAGAAGACATCTTCCACATTTCATCGTTCAACTACTAGTTTTGAGTGAAAAGAGTTGGATTCCAGAGGGACCTGCCTAGCGTGGGCAGTAGGCATGCTGAAGTGCTCTTCAAATCCTGCTTTCTTGGGTCTACTAGTAAATCTCGTCCCCTATACCGTCTTCGAGATCTTCCACCTTACATTCGACATTATAAAAGACTCCATTCTCATTCTTCTGCTTTATATCTTTCCAGACCATGACGTCGAATCCTTATCCAGGCTGAGTGACTGACCACCTCAAATACTATTTCTCCAAAGTTGATGGACTGATTATATCTTCATTTCACTACTACATCTGCTGCCTCTGTATTTGACTGAGGAAGTCTACTGTGTAGGCGAAACGTTTCAACAATAGATACCCAACAGTTGCACTTGCATCTTACTCATCATGAAGATGAAAAAGAAGAGAGGAGGAGGAGGAAGAAGACATAGGAGAAGAGGAGAAGGAATAATTGCATAACAAGGGAGAAGTAGGAGAGGAAGACAGCTAAAATAATTATTGACATCTTCCAGCGATAGAGAGCCACCTAATGCACTAATAAATCTGAAAACTAACTAGGACAGCATATAGACACGTCTACAGCCATTGACAACGTCCAGAACTTGTGCTGATATCTAAGCTCTCACTCTAATTCAGTACGTAACTAAATTACGCAACATACGTGTTGTTACTGTGTGTCAAGGAGTTGTTCTGATACATAGTGATACTAACTCATGTATAATTGGACAACACGGTATCAGTATCAGTGATCTGTTTCAGTAATTAAATACGGAAGTGTGATATATCACCTTTAGCTATCATGTATTTGTAGAGTTTCAGTATGGAAAGGAACACATAAATGAATTTTGTAAAAAAGTCACTGACTATATATGTCAAATTTATGACATATTTTAGATGTGCAAAATGGGCCACTGTGCTTCCTGTTTTCAAGGTGGGAGATACGTTCTTATCTTTCAATTACCTACCAGTCATTATTAAAGTTGCCTCTCCCAATTTGGAGAGGCAACTTTAAAAGAGGTTCCGGTTCATCTTATCATCACAAATGAGAGACAAAAGAAAAAAAAATATTAGAAGACAGACGAGGTGAAGTGGTGAGCAAATATTACAAGAAACGGGTCTACTGAGGAACATACTAACAAGAGAGGTAAAAGTCATGGAAGATCAAACCTAGTTGTTTGTGCTTTGAAAAATTTTCACAAGAAACCAAGGTCTAAGATTCTCGTTACTAATATTTTATATAAGGTCTGAGGTTAGGTAAACCACGATACGGGTGGTGTTCGAACCCATGGCGGGTGAATCGTAAAACTCCATGGATTCAAATCCCACCCATAACGTGATTTGTTTGCATTACCTATCAGGCTAACCCAAAAAGAGTCAGACAAAATAACTTATTTCCACTGGGATCCTTGGTTAGAATGATAGACTTTTTAACACAGGACTACTATATAAAATAGCTAAGCTCTCTGATATAACAGAAAGCAGCATTTATAGTATGTATAAATGGCTTAGAAAACCGACAAGTTGATAAGTGAAATACCCGGGCAACACTTGGGAGTCTATTCTCAAACTCCTCCTCATCTTCCCCCATTCTTCTGTGTTGGACTGAAGAAACCTTTGGTTGGTAAAACATTTCCAGAAGACAGACTCTCAAGTGTAGCGCAAGTGTCTAAATTATCAGTATCCCCAGTGTTAGCAATACAAACACTTGTGTTGTGATTTTAAAGCTCCTATACAAGTGCATAGGTTGAAAGTGATTTTAAATATATTTTTTGTATTTCACAGGTGTATATCGCATGAATATTTTTTTTTCTGGATTCTACAACTTTAAACTTGCAAATTAAACTAATCTATTTTACCAGTCTGATATGATCTGTATGACGTATAAAGTAATAGATTTGTACTGCTATCTCCACCAGAGAGAGAGAGAGATTAAAGTGAATAACTATACAAAGTATGCTGACTCCATGTGAGACAAAAATAGCTTTATATCTACTCATACTATGTAAGTGAAGTGCGTCACATATTTTAACATGCTATCTCTCTCTCTCTCTCTCAATTTCCCTTTCTCTGCTAACTCTGTAGCGCCACGTTCCTTTTATATGTTGGTCTGGGCAGCTCAGGTCATAACATTTTCTGGACTGCGTTGAAGCTTTACACATTACTGGATGGAAGTACCTGCTGCACTCTTTGTTGAAACAACACTTTCCCTTCCTCAACATGTTCGCACATTTTCTGGTGTGTTTATTCCAACAATCTCTGCCATATAGGCACATACCTTTAGCATAGTAATTGCAAATGTTCTGACTACCTATATTTATTGATTTTGTGTCGTTCCCAAGTTCTGCCACCTGATCTGAGCTCTCTTGTTCACTTTCTTATAGGTTAATTTCTTCCCTTTGTTCGTTTTCGTTTGTTCCTGCTCTAGCTTTCTCATCCTCCCTTTCCTTTTCCACTGTGTTATGGATTTCTGTTTCATTCTTTTCCGACTTGCTCTGTATGACGTTTTCCATTCTTACTTCCACTCCTTGGTTTTCACCTCTATTTGCATTTTCCTCCTTTTCTTGTTCCCTTTTCCCTGTTTTCTACTCTTTGTATAACTCTGGCAAGCTCCTTAGAAACTTTCTTACGCTTTCTAGGTTTTCACTTTTCAGTACCTCTCTTATGCTTAACCAGCTGTCCCTTTCACTGGCACAAATCCAGAAAAGACTTTCTTGTTTTTGGTCATTTGTCATGGTTGCATGAATCTTTGTACATGATATATATAATGTTTTACCGCATATTTCACAATCATTGCCCCTCACGTTTCTCCCAAAAGGTTTTCACATATACAACAGCCTTTATTCCTGGCCATGATTACTTTCAAGCAGATGTATGTGGTGGATGGTGCATTTATTATGTGTGGCTGGTGGTGGGGTGGCTGGTAGGTGGGGTGGGCTGGGCGGTGGGTATCCTTGGGTGGAGGGTAGGGACGATAGGAGGAGGGGGCTGTGCGGTGGTGTGGTAAGCTGGGAGATAGGGGTATGTGTGTGTACTCACCTAATTGTGGTTGCAGGGGTCGAGACTCAACTCCTGGCCCCACCTCTTCACTGAGTGCTACTAGGTCCTCTCTCTCCCTGCTCTATGAGCTTCATCATACCTCATCTTAAAGCTATGTATGGTTCCTGCCTCCGCTACCTCACTTGCTAGGATATTCCACTTCCTGACTACTCTATGACTGAAGAAATACTTCCTAACATCCCTTTGACTCATCTGGGTCTTCAACTTCCAATTGTGACCCCTTGTTTCTGCGTCCCATCTCTGGAACATCCTGTCTTTGTCCACCTTGTCTATTCCACGCTGTATTTTGTATGCTGTTATCATGTCTCCCCTAAGCCTCCTGTCCTCCAGTGTCGTCAGGCCGATTTCCCTTAACCTTTCTTCGTAGGACATTCCCCTTAGCTCTGGAACTAACCTTGTCGCAAACCTTTGCACTTTCTCTAATTTCTTGACGTGCTTGATCAAGTGTGGGTTCCAAACAGGTATTCCATACTCCGGTATGGACCTGACGTACACGGTGTACAGTGTTTTAAACGATTCCTTACTAAGCTATCGGAGCGCTATTCTCAGGTTTGCCAGGCGCCCATATGCTGCAGCAGTTATCTGGTTGATTTATGCTTCTGGAGATGTGCTCGGTGTTATACTCACCCCAAGATCTTTCTCCTTAAGCGAGGTTTGCAGTCTTTGGTCACCTAGCCTATACTCCATCTGCGGTCTTCTTTGCCCTTCCCCGATCTTCATGACTGCATTTTAAATTCGAGAAGCCAGTTGCTGGACCAGGTGTCCAGCCTGTCCAGGTCTCTTTGAAGTCCTACCTGATCCTCATCTGAGTTAATTCTCATTAACTTCACATCGTCTGCGAACAGGGACACTTCTGAGTCTAACCCTTCCATCATGTCATTCACATATACCAGAAATAGCACTGGTCCAAAGACCGACCCCTGTGGGACCCCGCTCGTCACAGGTGCCCACTCGTACCATGACTCGTTGTTGCCTCCCTGTCAGGTATTCTCTGATCCATTGCAGTGCCCTTCTTGTTATATGCGCCTGATCCTCTAGCTTCTGCACCAATCTCCTGTGAGGAAATGAACATAAGAACATAAAAAAGAAGGAACGCTGCAACAGGCCTACTGACCCATGCGAAGCAAGTCCATGTCCTCCCCTCCGGATTAGCCCAATGACCCACCTAGTCAGGTCACTTCCACTTAAGGAAGGAGCAAGGCATCAGACCTAGTAGCACAAGTTAGACAGGTCCAACTCACACCCACCCACACCCACTCATGTATTTATCTAACCTATTTTTAAAACTACACAACGTTTTAGCCTCTATAACTGTACTCGGGAGTTTGTTCCACTCATTCAGAACTTTATTACCAAACCAGTGCTTTCCTATATCCTTCCTGAATCTGAATTTTTCCATCTTGAAACCATTGCTGCGAGTCCTGTCTTGGCTGAAAATTTTCAGCACGCTATTTACATCCTCTTAATTTATTCCTTTTATCCATTTATACGCCTCGAGAGAGTACGCCTTTCGAGAGAGTGCAGATTCAGGGCCCTCAGTCTATCCTCATAGGGAAGATTTCTGATGCATGGGATCAACTTTTTCATCCTCCTCTGCACGTTTTCCAGTGCATTTATATCCATTGTGTAATACGGTGACCAGAACTGTGCAGCATTATCTAAATGAGGCCTAACCAAGGATATATAGAGTTGAAGAAAAACCCGAGGACTTCTATTACTTAAACTTCTAGATATGAAGCCAAGGGTTCTGTTAGCTTTATTGCAAACACTAATGCACTGTTGTCTTGGTTTTAGATTACTGCTAACCAGAACTCCTAAATCCTTTTCGCAATCAGTAGTATTAAAATCTACATTATTTAGTCTATATGTGGCATGGTTATTTTCCTGTCCAACATTTAGAACTTTGCATTTGTCTATATTAAACTGCATCTGCCACTTCTTCGACCATTGCATCAGTCTATTCAAATCATCCTGGAGTGCTCTAGTGTCCTCATTAGAATGAATTGGCCGGTCTATTTCGGTGTGTCGATGGCCTTGCAGTTCAAGAAGATGCAATCAACTCACCCCTCTCTCTCGTGTCTTACTTCTGTTACTTTATCATAAAACTCCAGTAGGATCGTGACAGAGGATTTGCCTTCCATAAATCCGTGCTGGTTGGCGTTTATACTCTTGTTCCATTCCAGGTGTTCCACCACTCTCCTCCTGATAATCTTCTCCATGACTTTGCATACTATACACGTCAGTGACACTGGTCTATAGTGTGTGTGTGTGTGTGTGTGTGTGTACCTTCTCATTTAATACAGTTTAGTTGTTTGAATAATTAACATTAAATATCGAATGGAAGGACAAAAAAACTTTTTGAATTTAAAATTCTATACTTTTTACTAAAACAACTATATAACATATCTGGTGTTTGTTACATGACAGTTTATAGCTGCTGATGTGAAAAAAACTGTCCAGGAAACTTAGTGAAAATTATAACAACAATTTTAATAATATATGTTGTGATGCATTTGAACCCTTTCTACATGTGACTGAATACATCTGATCCCTTCCTACATGTGACTGGATACACTATATGTAACTGGATACATCTGAAGCCTTCCTATTCAAAACTCAATCCATTTTGCCTCTTACAGACGTTCTCGAGCACATGTTCTCCAGCACATATTCTCCAGCACATATTCTCCAACACATGTTCTCCAGCACATATTCTCCAGCACATATTCTCCAGCACATGTTCTCCAGCACATGTTCTCAATACATCTCCAGCACATCTCCAATACATGTTCTCCATGTTCTCCAACATGTTCTCCAGCACATGTTCTCCAACATTTGTTTTCCAACACATGTTCTCCAACATATGTTTTCAGTACATGTTCTCCACTGCATGTTCTCCAAAACATGTTCTCTATCACATGTTCCCCAACAGTGTGGACATGTTCTGTGGACACATTCGTCTATTTAGCACAGATATGTTCACCAGTACTGCTAACATATTCACCAGCATTGCAATCATGTTCACTAGCACTACTGACATGTTCACCAGCACTGCCATCATGTTCACCTGCTATAATTTGTTCATCAGCACTGCTATCATGTTCACCAGCACTGCAAACATGTTCACCAACACTGCTAACATGTTCACCAACGCTGCTAACATGTTCACCAGCACTGTCAACATGTTCACCAGCACTGCTAACAAGTTCACCAGCACTGCTATCATGTTCACCAACGCTGCTAACATGCTCATCAGCACTGCTAACATGTTCGCTAGCACTGCCATGATGTTCACCAGCACTGCTATCATGTTCATCAGCACTGCTAAAATGTTCACCACCGCTGCTAACATGTTCACCAGCACTGTCATCATGTTCACTAGTCAGGTTTTGTTCAAAATAACAGTCACAGCAACACACAACATCTACAGAAACACATTTTGACGAAATGTCAGACAAAAGTAACAACACATTATCAAAATAAATTGTATCTGAAATCATTCCACAGCAACATTATGTGACCATAACAACATACCATGACCACATATCTTTCTCCTCATAAATATGTCCTTTCTTCTCCATCATAATGTTGCAGCATACTTCAGCCTCAGTGTTGCAACATAGATTGCAGTCTGACTTAGTGAAACATAATGATACAGCAGAATATGGCGTCTAACACCGTGTTACAGCATGTTATGGCATCAACAGCACAGTGTTTCAGTATATTATTGTCACTTTAATACAAAGTTACAGCACAGTATGCTCTTGGGAACACGCAGTATTACAGCACAGTACAGTATCAGTGTAATTGTTTTACAGCATAGAATAGAATCTGAAACACAAAATGTTACAACATGGTATAACTTTAGGATCACATAATGTTACATCACAGTATTTCCTAAGTAACACAGTGTTACAACATAGCATTTCCTCAATAAAAACATTACAGTATACTAGTACATCCTCATTAACAGTGTTACAGCAGAGTATTTCCTCAGCAGCACAATGTTACTGCATAGTAAAGCCTCGGTAATAATTGAATAAAAAAATATAAAAAAACGATAAAAATAGTTTTTCCGCAGTAACACAGTGTTACATGTTACAACCTTGATAGTAGAGTTGCAACAGTAACACTGTCACTGCATATCATTAAAAACAGCGTTACGTCGATGAATGGTCAGAGGAACACCAGGTTACAGCATTGCGTTACTACCCCACAGCGTTATGGCAAGGTACAGACTCGGGAACACAATGTTACAGCATAGTATATCCTTATAAACATTTGTTACAGAACACTACAGTAGCTCAGTAGATCATTTGAATTTCATAATTATAATGTTAAATAATTTTCTGGAATGATGTTACATGTTCAATACATGTTAGAGACATGTATTGAACAGGTATAGCATCAAAACTCTTTCTTGTATTAAAAAGTAAAGGTTTAATCTTTTCTGGAAGTCTTAGTCTACCTATAAAGTTTCTTCCCTAGAGGGAGAACGAAAATGTATGGAACAAGACCATTGTCTGTGAACTTAGGTAATACACAGATGAACAGTGCACTGGACAAGTGAAGAAGCAGCAGCAGCAGCAAGCAGCACACACAACAAGAGCTTTCCCAGCAATCGGGCTGCGGCCCAAAGCTGGGGTGTGGCTCGAAAAGGATCCTTTAGAGCTTGCTGCCTTTGAACCTCCTGATGTCAGTTGCTATGTAGCTGCCACACCCTTCGAGCCCAGTGAGGCATGGTTTGTGGCAGCCCAAGGTGCCTAGCTTCTCCTTACAAGCCCCGTGAGGGCGGGGAATGGGGCTAGGCCAGGGGACAATTGGTCCCAGAAGATGAGGTACTTGTACCGCCTTCCATGGTAGACACAAGCCTCAGACACTCCAGCGATAGGGATCCAAGGTCGGGTTTCCAACTGGCAGAAACCCGGGCCGGCAGTACCGGTTAATCTGAGAATACACAGATAACCCACACATAGGAAAGAGAAGCTTACGACGACGTTTCGGTCCGATCTGGACCATTTAAAAGTCACAGAAACACAAGAGAGTGAGGGAGCCAGTATATATAGGTAATGTTTTTAATAGTGCTCCCGTTTCTTTATATAAATACCTATTCAGAGTTGTGTTCAGTCTCTTAAATATCGTTAGGTAAATGGACAAAGATGCAACTAATGTCGCTTTCATTGTGGTAACTTTTCTCTCTCCAGAAGCAAAACGTTGCCACAATAAAAATGACCTTAGTTACACTCTTCACATTAAATGCATCTGTGTTCATTCACATGGCATTCCGGCGCTAATTCTTGCTCTTAAATATTAGAATTTCTGAATATTTGTGTATTTTCTAAGCTCACACAAAAAGAAAAAATACAGCTTCATCGACTTGATTTTATTTAAGGAGAGAAAAGAGTTATGCACAATAATTGGTTCATCAGAATGATGTTATTTGTAACTTTCGACTTAGCCGGACTTTAGCCCTGAAGATGGGAAGTACGGTACCTGCACTATGAGGAGGGATGGAGATATGTTGCAGTATCTGAACTGTAGTGTCGACACCCCTCTGGCAAGACAGTGATGGAGTGAGTGATGATGAAAACGTTTTTTCGTTTTTGGGTCACCCTGCCTCGAAGGGAAACGGCCGATGAGTTAAAAAAAAAAAAAAAAAAAAAAAAAAAAAAAAAAAAAAAAAAAAAAAAAAAAAACTCTTCCAACATTAAAAACACCATCACTGCTTATATTACACACTAATTGTAGCCCCATAACTTACCTAAAGAATTAATTATTTAATATAATATGGATTTATTCCTTATGGACTTTGTATTAGATGTAATTTTCACGTTCTCATAATGGTCAAGATTGCTAGTATAATGAACACTTCTAATGCTCAAATTTTTAGTTTCACTTCAGGACCTGCGTTCTCACCCACCCACTGCTTGACACGTCCAGTCACGCCTGTGTTCTCACCCACCCACTGCTTGACACGTCCAGTCACGCCTGTGTTCTCACCCACCCACTGCTTGACACGTCCAGTCACGCCTGTGTTCTCACCCACCCATTGCTTGACACGTCCAGCTACTCCTGTGTTCTCACCCACCCACTGCTTGACACGTCCAGCTACTCCTGTGTTCTCACCCACCCACTGCTTGACACGTCCAGCTACTCCTGTGTTCTCACCCACCCACTGCTTGACACGTCTAGCTACTCCTGTGTTCTCACCCACTCACTGCTTGACACGTCCAGTCACTCCTGTGTTCTCACCCACTGTGAAGGTTTACTCAGCCCTGTAAGATCTTAAGTTAGTATTAGCAAGGCTGGCTCCTCCTCAGGAAAAGAAATAGAAAAAATAACAATAACATACAAATATAAACACCTTTGTAAGAATTAAAAATGTAAAACACGTAAACATGAACTTTTATCCTATTTGAAAGAAAAATGAAAAGTGAAATAAAAAAAAATGATAATTTAATTCAACGCTAATTTGCACAGGTGGAATTGTATATCATGTCGATGTTGTTGACACAGCGCATTGTAGAAGCTGTAGCCGTTGCTGATGATGTGGTGGGGGGGGGGGTCACAGCTGGTGAGTGACAACCCAACGACTATTCAGTCAGAGTATGTATAGCCTTGAATGAGCCGTCAAGATAATAGGAACACAGGTCTTTCACCATTGCAGAGATGAGGGGTAGCTGCCTGGGTGTAGCTACAATATGGTACGTAAATCGTGGGTAACGTTCCTTAACCTGGTTAGGTTCTTCTCTTTCAAACTGTCTCTGTAGTTGCCAGATGATCCTAGCTGGCAGTCCAAGCTAGAAAGAGACAACAGTTAACCACTGCTCGATAAATCACTCCATGATAATGTAAAGTATTTAAAAGAATTGTGAGGATTTAAAGACAAGATTGTTAAACATGAAAGTCAAGGCAAGATGAACTAAGTCTCAAGATTAGATAAAAGTGAAGCTTTTAACTAATATATCAAATAAAACAGGAACAGAGGCATTTTACTTACAGATGTGTTGGGAGCTGCGAGTCATGTGATTATCCATTTGGTCGGAGTCCCACACGTCACCTTTCAGTGTGGAGAAAGGAAGGGGGGGATAGCGGGACGTAGACACAGACACTACCTTAACAAGCAGACTGCCAGTCAAACTATCGTCATCATACATTCGCTCGCTACTCCTATCTGTTGAACTTTTCCCTCACACCCACCCAATGCTTGACACGTCCAGTCATTCCTGTGTTCTTACCCACTCACTGTTTGGCACGTCCAGTCACTCCTGTGTTCTTACCTACCCACTGTTTGACACGTCCAGTCACTCCTGTGTTCTTACCCACCCACTATCTGACACGTCCAATCACTCCTGTGTTCTTACCTACCCACTGTTTGACACGTCCAGTCACTCCTGTGTTCTTACCCACTCACTGTTTGGCACGTCCAGTCACTCCTGTGTTCTTACCCACCTACTGCTTGACACGTCCGGTCACTCCTGTGTTCTTACCCACCCACTGCTTGACACGTCCAGTCACTCACGTGTACGGGGTGAGATGTAACCTTCCCTATATATTCTTGTTCTTATTTCATTTATGTATTTGCTGAAGAGGATCCCAGAAGGAGATTAAAATAAATAAATACACCAATTAATCGTGTGTGTTTCTGTCTCCATGTGGGTTATTATTGAGTATTATCAGTATTTTTAAAAAACTTGTAATAAAATTCTCGCTCAAGCAAAGACACTATTGAAAGTACATCTATATTTCATCATGATTCAAGAAATCGCAATTACACGATTGTAAACAAACCAGGGAACAGGTGGGGTTTGATCTCCTGGCGATTGAGTCTTGAAACTCCAGGTGGTTTGTTTCATCATTAATGCAAAGATTTTTTATATGACATCTGTATTTTTAAATTCGTACATCAATGATGTTATAATTTATATATGGAGAGGAGATTTCATGGAAGTTTATGTGATATGGTAGTACCAGCGTATTCTTGGATGAGACTGGTTCCTTGTCTTTTGTGAGTGCAAAATCTGTTCTAAAAAAAATTGTCAATAAAAGGTTATGGATATCGTTGATTATGGGCTATGTTACATATTCTCATTATTTTTTTTTATGTATGAAGCCTGGGGCAATAACACAGAGCTCTCAACACAGTGGAAAATACTGAATATTTTACTCTGTCGTGATATGAAGAATAACAACTGTACACAGAAACAAATACTGACTAGCATTCAATAATATTTGAGTTTCAATTCATTATTGGTTTAAATAATTAAAATATCTTGTAATAGTAATGAGTTATGTTCAAACTCAATTGAAAAATTAATGGACTGAGCTTAATCGATTAATTCTATAAGAAATTCATTTATATACCTTATCTTGAGACATAATCCTAATTCATCTTCCACATATCTATCTCTCTGGAATTGATGGGAAAAATTCGATTTAGTAGCTTGGTTTTTATGAAAGCTCTGAATAAATTTCTAAAAGCTGATTTTTTTTAGCATTGTAAAACTAAACTATACACAAATAACTCGCACATAGGAGAATGAACCTTTTGAAGACGTTTCGGGCCGACTTGGACAATTAACTAGTCACACAGAAACGCAAAGGAAAGGGCGCTAGTATTTATACGAGAGAGGGGTTGGGCCTGAAGTAGTATTAAGAGAGAAAGTAGAAATGTGATTGTAGGAGTGAAAATGTAAGTGGTGGTAGAAGTAGTATTAGTGGTAATAGTAGTGGTAGTAGTAGTAGTAGTAGTGGTAGTAGTAGTAGTAGTGGCAGCAGTAGTGGTGGTAGTACCAATAATGCCGTAGTTTTATAAGCACAATGATTATTGACACACATATTGGAAATTTATATAAGCATAATTCTTCAGACAGAATGTTTAATGAATCATCAACAGGATCTAATGTAAATAAAGTTTTTACATCAAAGCTAATCACATTAAAATCATCAATAAAAATTAAGATAATTTCTCCACGATATCAATATTGTTTTTTAAACTGTGCTTGGAAGCTGCTTACAGTCAAGATCAATATATTGACTAGCTACTGTACGTTTTTTTATTTACCAGATTTAGTGGAATTAATTGTGGGGTTAGCAAGATAACTTGCATTATAAGTTTTGATTAGACCATACTGTACAGTCCGGTATGCGGTAATAAAAACGTTGGTATGATTTTTTTAATTAATTAATTCATCTTTGTTCTTCCGACGCCCGTTTATCCATTTATTGAAAAAATTCTTGATAGTCAAACTAAGAGCCTCTGTTCGAATCCTAGTGACTACGATCCTTCTCTGTATACACGAGTGATTATAAATATTTAAAAAATACCAACGCAAAAATAGGAAATAAAACCTGAGCGCTGCCATGTAAGTAGATGACAGTGTTCGGGCTTCGTTTAATATTTTTACTGTATTTTCACACACACACACACACACACACACACACACACACACACACACACACACACACACACACACACACACACACACACACACACACACACACACATACATACACACACACACGCACACACAAATCGGTCTGACAACACTGGAGGACAGGAGGGTCAGGGGAGACGTGATAACGATATACAAAATACTGCGTGGAATAGACAAGGTGGACAGAGACAGGATGTTCCAGAGATGGGACACAGAAACAAGGGGATCACAATTGGAAGCTGAAGACTCAGATGAGTCAAAGGGATGTTAAGAAGTATTTCTTCAGTCATGAGTAGTTAGAAAGTGGAATAGTCTGGCAAGCGATGTAGTGGAGGCAGGAACTATATATAGTTTTAAGACGAGGTATGATAAAGCTCATGGAGCAGGGGGAGAGAGGGCCTAGTAGCGGCTGGTGAAGAGGCGGGGCCAGGAGCTGAGTCTCGGCCCTTGCAACCACAATTAGGTGAGTACAATTAGGTGAGTACACACACACACAGCAGGGATAACAGGGAAGGCACTACAATGGATCGGGGAATACTTGTCAGGAAGACAGCAGCGAGTCAT